>NC_138740.1:13128330-13583330 GCF_965113295.1 Leuciscus leuciscus
ACCTGCAAAGAGATCACAAAAAGTGTCATTTCCGTCCATTGTAAATCTCTCTTATGGCTTTTTAATGCTTCGGTATAGATCATAAATTTGAACACACAAACTCATTGTAAAAGGAGATGCACCTTTTTTATGATGTTGGGAAATATATTTTAAAGTTCTCACGCTTAAAAGTCAACAGTTCTATGTCAATAATGCTGATCTCATGATAAGTGGTCCGTAGACTTTGGTTGTGGTTTCACCTTCCCTCTAGATGTGGTGTCACAGAGTTGTGCGTAGGAGCCTCATCACACGCTGGTACAGCTGCTGAACAACTGATACCAGATTCCTGCAACACACAGAAGTGATGAACGTCATGAGTTACAGTTATTCATGCACATGATTCACTAGGGATGATTCTCCATTTCAAAAATAAACACTCGGTCATCACTCCCTTCACGAAAAAGTCTGCTATTAGCATACTTCCTTAAAACTAAAAATAAGAAAGTACACTTTTAATGTACTTCTCAGAAATATACTTAAAATTGCACTTACTTGACCTATACTGACAGAAAAGTAAAAGTATATTTGGCCTATACTTGTACTCAATGTTTTGATCGAGAATCCCCTTGTAGTCAATACTTTCATCCCTTAAAACTAATCTTTGATCACCACAATTACATATTAAAGTGTTTTCCTTGAAAAAATAATAATCTATGAATATGCAAATTAGCCCCGCCTCCACTCACTCACACCACATTGAAGCTCAAACCGGCGTGCAACGTTTTGCTACGGTTTCCGGGTTGAACGACATGTTTCCTGGAAACGGTATGCAACGGGGTTTGAGATACGTTTTCTCTTGTTTGGGTGTGACAAAAATGTCAGCCAATCAGCAGCAACATGTATATAAACCACGCGGTATTAAAGAGACAGCTCGCACAATGGGTCCAAGTAAAGTCGTTTACAAATGCGTCCGCTGCAGCTCGGTATACGCAACAATTGAAGATATTACAGGACATGTTTGTCGTAAAAGTTTTATGGTAAAAATATAGCATATCAACAGTGATCAGAAATAATGCTAAGCCTAATACTTATAAAAATAATAAGGTCATATAGATAGATCACAGTCTCGGACATAAGATGTGGATTATCCTTCACCTGAAATTTGACGCAGCCCAGCTCAGAGATCCACTCGTTGACGATCACACATTGACCTGATTGGTTACAAGGTAGTTTGTGACGTCAGAAACACCAGCGATTTCAAACCGCGTTTTCATCAATGGTGAAAACCATTTTCATCAATGGTGTTGACTTATAAATTTGCACACGGTTTGTCTTAAAGCATATTAAAAACACCACATAGACAAATAAACAGCATTAAAAGCTTGATTTTCACCACCAGACTTTAAGTATTCTAAGGATACTTGGCTTGTAGATGTGTTTACTCTTTTGATTGAGAAGCCTATTAAATACTTTTTCACATAGTTTTACATACTGTCTTATAAATTTACATTGTTTGAAAAATATTGATTACTAAAGAAAACAGATATGTTCCTGAGTCTGAGTATCTGATTTTTTGTGTAGGCTAGTCCACTGGTAGTGTACAGAGGAATTTACTTCAAACCTACTTTTCCCCTAGACTGGGTAAACCCAGCCCGACCTGCCAGCGATTTGATTTCGCCCTGCAGCTCAGGCTGGAAACCTGTACATTCTTCTATCCTGCTTCCGTTACAAATCTACGGGGGCCAATCACAAACTGGCTTATCCACCTGGCACGCTATTGGCAGGTTTAATCCGATCCAATTCCTTTAACCAACGACGATGCTCAATGGCTTCTTTAGTTTAGCAAACAAATCGCTCGAGTGGGTGTGAATACCACTCACTTTCATGTTTTTTTTTTTTTTGCACAACCTGCAAAAATCACTCGATGCCATTGTTGCTTCTGCAAACCGTTGATCAATGCTACAAACCAACACGTTTGTTGACACGTTTCCTGCCTGGAGTTTTCGCTGCAAAGTGCGTCACCTGGATCGTTGGTCTGATTGGTTGAAGGACTATCCAATTACGTACAGAATAATTTGAACTATGCCCGTTGGTCACGCCTCTTGTGCAGTAGAAATACAGAGCAGACTCCCCAGACTAATGTTCAATCTTAAAAGATTGAGCTTGGTCGGGTGATAGCCAGACTACATTTCCCCACCATTGACTGAATTTTCCGGCTATCCATGTTTTCACTGTTATAGACCTTATGTAGCCCTGCCCCCTTTCTTTTTAAGGGACAATATTCTAAAGATGGCGGCGCCCTCGTTTCTCTGGCGCATAAGGTCTATACGGTAGGGGAGCGCAACTACGCATCTTCTGAAAGAGTACAGAATCTCCAGATCAAAACAGGTGAAGAAGAAGAAGAAACAATAGAAGATTGCTTACGCAAATGTAAAATAACGCAATCATCAAACATTAAACAGCATATAAATTAAAACTGCCTAACATTACTGAATGAAATGTCGAACCCATGAAGAGGAAACGACTGTGAAGCTTTGGGGGACGCGATCTTCAACAAAAATGCGATGTTTTCAGCTTTTGTTTAAAATGTTGCCTATATGTATATATATATATATATATATATATATATAGTGAACTATAGCCTAAGTATGATGTTTTGTTCACTTAAATAAAACTTACAAGTAGTATACTTGCAGTATAAAACTATTAAATAAGTTACTGCGAGTATATTTCAAAGTGTGGGCTACTTTCATAAACTAAAAAATGTGCTACAAGTATTAAAATAGTCGCTACAAACATATTAAACACAAAAGAAGATATTTTAAAAAATGCCTCAACTATCCCTTTAATTGCTTGAAAATTAAGATTAGATGTATTTTAAATAGTTTAAGGTGGCCTTTAAACTCACCGGGCACCATTCGAGACACAGTTGTTTCTGTCCGGGTGAAGGCAAAAGAGTGACGCCACGCAATACGCACAGCACAACAACATGGAAAGCAGTCTCCGCTTTAAAGACATTCTCCCGATGCTCTGAACAACCTGAAGAATCTTCAGTATTCTTTTCAAAGAGCCCAAGACGTTCCTTATTTATCCACCTCAAGGTGAAGACGGGCAGTGATGTGTCGGCGAGGGGTAGACACAGTTCTGCACAAATCGCATCCAAGAGCTTTCTGTGAGCTGAGCGTAGCAGTGGGCACAACAACTGCTGACCAAAATCCACTTTCAATAGCAGTGAAAAGTCTAGTAGGGATGAATAACATCACCACATTGTTGGCCGGTGGGAGTCAGGCTTTATTGTGTAGCACTGTTATAAATAGATCTTTCCTCGGAATGGACAACTGTGTGCAGATTTTTAAAAACCAGTTGTGTAATTTTAAGCCCATTGTACTTGAGGGCTTTGACTCATTCATTTGACCTCGAGAGGGAAGTTGAAGTGCATTATTGCGGAATCAATGTCACTGATTCGTCCTGCTCTCAAAATATATTCATATCTGTGCATTGACTCTGGCTCCTATGATAAAATGCTAAATGGTTTGGGTAAAGGTTTATTCACCCATGAGTGATTCTGTTTGTTCAGAGTTGGCTCACTCATGAGTGATCACAGCCACGCTGTTAGTGTCCACCCACCTCCCAGCCCACTCTCCAAACCCAAACCTCTTTCCATGTTCATCAGTTTCTCTTCCCCCTTTTTGTTTGCTCAGAGTAAGTAGACTGATCCCCCTTGCTGACAGAGAGACATCTAAGATTTGCGGACAACAAAATGGACACTGGCACATCACCCCATTTTGAGTGAAAGCCAACCGAATCTGAAAGACGCACTCACTTGGAATCCTTGTTCTGGACATCTTTTCCTTAGTTGGAATATGTTTTCTGTTGAATTTATTGGAGTTTTACGGAGATTTCATGAGAAAGGACTTCTGCTTCTCATCACCGTTTCAGGCAAGGAGCACTCTTAAAACATCTGGAAATCGAATAGTATCCTGAGATTACTCCTTAATGAAAAGCCAAGGATAAAGATTTCATCAATAGATGTCTTCGTACTTCA
Source organism: Leuciscus leuciscus (assembly GCF_965113295.1). Classification (NCBI taxonomy): domain Eukaryota; kingdom Metazoa; phylum Chordata; class Actinopteri; order Cypriniformes; family Leuciscidae; genus Leuciscus; species Leuciscus leuciscus. The sequence continues at coordinate 13,132,355 of NC_138740.1, forward strand.
GCAAGGTTAGGTTCATCATAATCGAATGCTCACGGATATAGTCGCTTAGAAGGAAGCATGCTCTTATGGGACCTGGATGACAGCCAGACAGAACAAGGGTCGGACAAACGGAACCACAGCAGCCAAAAGTTTTGCTTTTCCCAATGGGAGCAAAGAAAAATCTACATCCTTGTGTCCATTTCCTCCCCTTGAAACCATCAATATCTTGGTCTGTTTAAACTCTCAACTTTGAAATGAAATGAGACATTTAATGCAACAATGATTGCTTTCAACTTGTCTCAGGAGACTTCACTGGAGAACTATAGAGTGACATCAGCCAGTCCTGAGCTCACAACCCCTGCCAAGATGGAAAGAGTAGTAGTGACCATGGGCTGCATCCTTAGTGTAGGATCCATTTTGATCATCTCTACCAACCTTCTAGTCGCTATTGCCCTGGTCTTGCTTATCCGCAAAAGGGGCTGCCAGAGTTGGTGTTTTGTTTTAAACCTATCCATTGCGGACATCCTAGTTGGCATTGCCATCACTGGCATCGCCACTGATGCTCTGGAAGGAACGACGACCTCCATGGAGAAGGGCATTTGTTTGTTGCGCATGACCTTTATCCTCGCACCCTCTGCGGCCTCCATCCTAACCATGTTCTTGATCTCACTGGACCGCTACATGGCTATAAAGTTGCCCCTGCGCTATTCGCAGCTTATGAATGAGAAGATGATTGCTGGGGCTCTGGTTGTTGTCTGGCTCATCTCAATGTTTGTGGGATTTTCGCCCAGCTTTTTGAAACCAATGCAGAAAGAAGACTATCTCAATGTCTGCACGTTCTTCTCCGTCATCGAGCCTAAGACCATCATTGTGGTTTTCTGCCTGTTTTTCTTCCCACTACTCTCGGTCTTCATCTATTTCTACATGGACATCCTAAAAATCGCCTGCGGCCACCAGAAGCGCATCTCCGCCCAGCAATCGGGTACACGCTTTCTGTCGTCTAGCCGCTACTGGGGTCACGTAAAAGCCCTGCGGACTGTTGCAATGCTGGTTGGCTGCTTCACTCTCTGCTGGTGCCCCTTTTTTGTGGTCAGTATTGTGCAGGTGTCTTGTCCAAACTGTAAACTTTATCACTTTTTGGAGAACCATCTCTGGCTGCTGGGACTCTCGAACTCCCTTATAAATCCCCTCGTCTACGCCTGCTGGCAGCGAGAGGTGAGGAACAAGATCTGCGAGCTCTTCGCTCATGTTAAAGTTGTGTTGTGTTGTGTGACACACTCCGAGACAGCGGACAGATACCCCACAGACCACCCGACTGTCACTCAGGCAGTAGCGTTTCAGGACAAGATATAGTAGGTCTGCCACAATTCCTGAACTACATCAGGATAATATTGCCAATAGAGTGGGGATGTCCTTTTAGTCCTCTAGTCACAGGAAACTGTAAAAGGTCTTGCTTTGTCGTTAATGGCTTTGTTAATGGATGTGGAGACCAGAGCATTTGTCTAAATAAAACAGACTTTATTTGCTTAACATGTCCGCTTGCAATGAACACATTACATTCTAAATATAACCATAGCACTTAGTTCCCCCTTTCCTCTTTTTTTTTCTTGTGTTTTTTTTCAGTTGTAAAATAGATGACTGTAAAATAGATTAAACTCATATATATTCAACAAAACAGTTTTGGTTTTTTGGGGGGTTTTTTTTGTTATCCATTATACATTCACAAATAAATGTAATTTGGTGATATAGAAAAAAAAAAGTATGGGAAAGGAAGTCTGGTTAACAGTAAGAGTACAATGAACTATGCAAACCGAATATTTATGTACGTTGTAGCAGTATAAGATTTTGGCTAGCAAACACTTGCTAAAGAATATATTGAATGATATTTAAATATTTGCTTTGACTTCATACAATGACAAAATTCAAGGAATGTATTTAATATTGACCAAAACATGTTGTCTTTTTGTTATGACATTTATTTTGCACTTTTTTTTTGTTTGTTTTTTTGTGCCAGTATAAATGGGGCTTCATAAAAATATGATCTGCTTGTGGTCCTCCACAAGAGTGGGGGTTTTGGGCATCAAAAAGTTTCCCTGTGTTAAGACAAAAGGCCAACCACTAATTGGAAGACAACTTAAAAACTGTGCAAAAAAACATAAATTGCCAGGAAACATGTGTAAACAGTGAAATTATTGTTAGAATAAGTGTATTCAAATAAAATAAGTGTATTATTTTATTTCTAAAATGATAGGCTAGGTTAACTTAGGCTATTTCAATGTTATTTCTACTTTTATTTAAATGTTACCATTACATTTATTTTATTGTAGACCATTTATTTTTGTACTCCTTTAAATTGTATATAGGCAACATGTAGCCTATGTAAACGTTATACATCTATAGTGTTACGCCTTTTTACTATGCCAATAAAACTATCAGTGTGCTTCATATGTTCATTAGTTCTTCAGCTGTAGGCTAAAACCTGTTGCAAAATATGAGAAATACACTTTCAGCTACAAACACACAATTAATGCTAAAGGAGAAATCTGAGTTTAACAGTCAGTTAACTACATATCCCACAGTCCTTTTCAACAACCCGGAAAAAGTAGTACCACGTGCAAAACGCGAAAACCGCTAGTGGAACTAAATCCTTCCGGAGTGACTCCGGCTCATCACAATGAAGTAAGTGATGCGTTGAAATTTATGCTTTGGAATTTAATATCTCCCTTACTTTTGTTGTCATATGTTTTTTATTAGTCTAATACAGTTAAGTTACTAGACCCCTCAGTAATGGAAAAGGAAATGTCGCTAAAGGTGAAAGCTAAACAACTAGCCTCAGTGTCTGTAGCAGTAGCTAAAAGCTAAATATTCATCTGGTAAAACATGAAAGTAAACTACTTATTCTCGATTCATTTATTCTTTTTGAATAATTTATAGGACACTGACATATAACAAGAAAATGAAAACATAAAACGACCACTCTTTCGGCATACAGCGTGACAGTTATTGCATAATTAGAGGATACTGTATTACCATAAATGGATATTTGGGATAAAATGTCTGAATACAGTTGACATATTTTAAAGAAGTTAATTGTTTTCAAGAAGTGAAAAGTCATCCTAATGGAAGAATCATAAGTAATTCTGGTATCATCATGCACAGACCACAACAGAATAATAAACATCATTAGAGAGAATGCATAGTACTAAATAAGATATAATGCAAATATATGTTCATTATCTGTCTTTAGTCCACTCACCAAAGTGAAACTTATCAATGAACTGAATGAAAGAGAGGCTGAACTGGGTGTCAAAGACAGTGTGTCCTGGCATTCAGTCTATAAGGACAGCGCCTGGGTCTTCATCGGTAAGTGACTGGTTATACACACACACACACACACACACACACACACACACACACACACACACACACACACACACACACACACACACACACACACACACACACACACAGTCAAACCAAAAAGGATTCAGACACCAGATATAATTTTTTATATTTTGTTTATTACTAGTGGGTGCAGGACACTATAGTTAATTTATGTAAGTGAGGATAGCAAAATAAAGTAAACTGTGACATATTATGCCCACAAATCCTTCATACAGTGGATTAAAATGTATAAAAATTTGGGACCAAACATTATTCAGACACTTTGACCTGACCATGTTTTGTTTAGGCTAAGTTTTTTCCTTTATTGTTAATGCGACATTTTTACACCAGATAAATAAACTAACTGTCATAGTAAATGAATAAATAATTTGAATAAAATACTTAAAAATAATAAATAAGAATAGAATAAGAATAAGTTGAATTAGAAAAATACTGTAAAAAATGTAAAAACGAAAATATATATAAAAGATCAAGCTATCATACTAAATAAATAAATAATTTAAATAAAACACATAAAAAGATTAAAATAATAAATTGATTACGAGAAAGACAGTGTAAAAACTAGTGGGGGTCTGTGGTGTAGTAGGCAATGCTCTCTGGATGGACTATATTTGCACTGTGCCAGATGATGGCAGCATTGCCTCTTTCACTAAACGTGTTCTTCTGCAGACAATGGCATGATCACACTCTTTCTCTAGAAGACCATGTGCACACTAATGCTGATTTGACCTTTAATTCATATTAATTACTCGCATTCATTTGCCAGAAGAACAATTTTAAGAATTGCATAATACTTTGTTTTATAAATTCTGTATTTATTGATCATTTATTTTAGGTAAATGCTGAGCTGTTCAGCTTTGTTTGTAAATTTGTTGTAATCTGCAGGTGGATTTCCATATGATCTGACAGAAGGAGACATCATCTGTGTTTTCTCCCAGTAAGTCCTAATTGCATCAAAAACACATCTTCTTGCAGTGCTTCTGTTTTATTTCCTCCTAGTCAAGCTTCATCCTCCTCTGTGCGTCTCAGGTACGGAGAGATTGCCAACATCAACTTGGTGCGAGATAAGACGACGGGCAAATCCAAAGGATTCTGCTTCCTGTGCTATGAGGATCAAAGGAGCACCATTCTGGCTGTGGATAACTTTAATGGAATCAAGGTGAAGGGCTTTTCCAGTCGCTGTGTGTACTATTGGAATATGCTATTTGTTGTTATTTATATTTGTTTATATATATATATATATATATATATATATATATATATATATATATATATATATATATATATAATTGGTAAATGCTAGCCTAGTTGTGGATCAGTGACATTATTTGTATACACGCTTTTCAAAAAAATCGTAAAAAAGGCAAATATTAAAAAAGTTCTATTTATATATTTTTAGAGATAAAAGTTGTTGTTTTTTTAAACAATATCATGCAGTCGAACATTATAAAAATGCAAAATTATTTTATTTAATATACTTTATAATATAATTCAAATATATAATTTAATTAATGTTTATATATTTTATTTTATATCTTTAGTTTTTCTTTACAAATCATATTATAAAAAGTCTAAATTATTATATTTTATTTAATATACTTTATAATATAATTTAAATGTATTGTTTAATTAATGTTTATATATTTAATTTTATATTTTTTGTTTTTCTTCATTATGATATCAGTAGTTATCAGTGCCCTTTTTAACTTATTGCCATATATATTTTTTTTTTATTTGTACATTTTTGACATCATGTACACTCACCTAAAGGATTATTAGGAACACCTGTTCAATTTCTCATTAATGCAATTATCTAATCAACCAATCACATGGCGGTTGCTTCAATGCATTTAGGGGTGTGGTCCTGGTCAAGACAATCTCCTGAACTCCAAACTGAATGTCAGAATGGGAAAGAAAGGTGATTTAAGCAATTTTGAGCGTGGCATGGTTGTTGGTGCCAGACGGGCCGGTCTGAGTATTTCACAATCTGCTCAGTTACTGGGATTTTCACGCACAACCATTTCTAGGGTTTACAAAGAATGGTGTGAAAAGGGAAAAACATCCAGTATGCGGCAGTCCTGTGGGCGAAAATGCCTTGTTGATGCTAGAGGTCAGAGGAGAATGGGCCGACTAATTCAAGCTGATAGAAGAGCAACATTGACTGAAATAACCACTCGTTACAACCGAGGTATGCAGCAAAGCATTTGTGAATCCACAACACGCACAACCTTGAGGCGGATGGGCTACAACAGCAGAAAACCCCACCGGGTACCACTCATCTCCACTACAAATAGGAAAAAGAGGCTACAATTTGCACAAGCTCACCAAAATTGGACAGTTGAAGACTGGAAAAATGTTGCCTGGTCTGATGAGTCTCGATTTCTGTTGAGACATTCAGATGGTAGAGTCAGAATTTGGCGTAAACAGAATGAGAACATGGATCCATCATGCCTTGTTACCACTGTGCAGGCTGGTGGCGGTGGTGTAATGGTGTGGGGGATGTTTTCTTGGCACACTTTAGGCCCCTTAGTGCCAATTGGGCATCGTTTAAATGCCACGGCCTACCTGAGCATTGTTTCTGACCATGTCCATCCCTTTATGACCACCATGTACCCATCCTCTGATGGCTACTTCCAGCAGGATAATGCACCATGTCACAAAGCTCAAATCATTTCAAATTGGTTTCTTGAACATGACAATGAGTTCACTGTACTAAAATGGCCCCCACAGTCACCAGATCTCAACCCAATAGAGCATCTTTGGGATGTGGTGGAACGGGAGCTTCGTGCCCTGGATGTGCATCCCACAAATCTCCATCAACTGCAAGATGCTATCCTATCAATATGGGCCAACATTTCTAAAGAATGCTTTCAGCACCTTGTTGAATCAATGCCACGTTGAATTAAGGCAGTTCTGAAGGCGAAAGGGGGTCAAACACAGTATTAGTATGGTGTTCCTGATAATCCTTTAGGTGAGTGTATATATTTGTTCTTTATGAATTGTTTTTCTGCTCCACAGATTAAGGGTCGAACCATACGTGTGGACCATGTCGCAAATTACCGACCACCAAAGGACACAGATGACATCGATGATGTCACCAAACGTTTGCGAGAGGAGGGATGCGCTCCCAACGTGCCCCAACCTTCTGAGACTGAGTCTGAGGAAGATCAGGCTGTACCCGTGAAAAAGCCCAAAAAAGGTAAAGAGAGGCTGTATCTGTACAGTCAGTGGAACTACATTATTTCAAGAGGCAATTCACGTTTTTATTGATTTAATAATTGATTGGCTCATGTTGTTATACCTCAGATAAAAAGGAGAAGAAGAAAAAGAAGAAGGAAAAGAAAGAGAAGAAAAAGGCACTGAAGGAAGAGAAACGCGAGGCACGGACTGAGACGTCAGCGTCTTCCCCTGTCAGAGTGAAGAAGGAGAAGGAGGACACGGCATATGAGAAGTACGCTGTGAAGGGACTGGCAGGGAGCAGAAGGGACAGACCCGGACCGGATCCCAGGAATCCACAGGACAGAGCAGATGAGGCGGACAGATTCAGAGATAGGTATGAAGGCGAGCGAGACAGGGGTAGAGAAGAAGACAACAGGACAGAGAGAAACAGAGAGGACATAAGACAGCGTGACAGGAGTAGAGAAGAAGACAATAGGACAGATAGAAACAGAGAGGACATAAGACAGCGTGACAGGGGTAGAGAAGAAGACAATTGGACAGATAGAAACAGAGAGGACATAAGACAGCGAGACAGGGAGGGGGACAGAGGAAGAGGGAGAAATGAGGAGCGAGAGAGAGAAAGGGAACGTGACAGAGACCGAGACAGAAGGGAGCGAGACAGAGGTAATGACCGAGGGTTTGCCAAACACAGAGATCACAGTCGTGAAAGAGAGAACAGGCGAAACTGAGCAGATAGTAATTTTACCTCTTTTTTTTTTTATACAAATTTTGTGTTTTTTGTGTGTGTGTAATTTGAAAATGTAAATAAATCTTTAGATTTTTTATTAAACATCTGTCTGGAGTAATTAACTGTATAATGACCACCTGATATCACACAATATACTCATTTGCAGTGTTGGGGAAAGTCACACTTAAAAGTAATGAGTTACAATATTGCGTTACTCCCTTTTTTTGTTACGTTACTTTATTAACATTACGTTACTTTTTATGGAAAGTATTGGGTTGCGTTCAGGGTTTGAAATTATGCGGGTATAAATCAACTGTGGCGGGTAACGCTGTCAAATCACCAGCCAATTTGCCGCGTTACTTATTATGTTTACTAACTTTGCTGGAGAAGTTCATGTAAACCAAATCTGCGCAGATTTAGTGCAAATACTCAACTCATGAGTCATCATGAAATATTAAATACAGCGTATTGCGCAGAATCTGCTCATATCTGGCTTACTTGAACACACACGTCACTACGCAACAAATAACGGCACGCTTGTTCATTTGCATTGAAGCAATAGCGAAGATTAAAAAGCATTTGGTTAACAGAAAATACATTATTTTCCAACATCCTACATGTTCTTTGTACTGTATTGATCTGTCCACCTTTTTGGTGATGAGGATGATGAAAGAGTAAGGGAGGAGATGGCTGGATGACAGGATTTTGTTTGAATAAGAAATTAATATATGAAATCCAAATTTTATTATATGTGTGTGTTTATATATATATATATATATATATACACATACATACACACACATATACAGGTACCTACTTTCAAACCCTGGTTATGTTACTTTTACATTACTTTTTTCTAGTTTGTTTTCTAATATAAAAAGTTATATTTATGTCACACCATAACACGCCCTTTCTCACCATAAATGAAATGAATAAGCCTCAGGCTGAAGGAACTGCAAATTCACATCTGTACAGAAGAGGGCGCCGCTCAAACAAACCTTTCTGGATCCCTTCTCGTGCTGCCATTCTGGAATCTGGATCGTAGAAGAATGGGATGCTGGAGAAGAAATTTAAACACTTCAACACAAACATATGTAATGTTTATCTAAAGTCAAGTCATCTTCATTTATATAGCGCTTTTAACAATGTAGATTGTTCCAAAGCAGCTTTACATTGATAATAGGAAATTAAAGTAAAGTGTTTTGGCTTTATAGCAGCTCTAGAATAAAGTTATTGTCCAGCTAAAGTTAGTTTGATTGATTCACTTCCGTCGCAACGATTATTAGTTATTAACTTAGGGGCCGCTAACACGACACCGTTAAGTTCTTTCTGCGCAAACTTCAAAAACACGAACCAGTGAGAACTCGTAGTAGGGCGAATCATCCCGATAGCAAAGCGGGGCGGGGGGTGGGGGGACGCTGGTGGGAAAACCATCAATGCAGGTTTGAGAGGTGGCGACCCGACAAATCTCGCGAGAATCACGACTTGCTTTACGGCACGATGTCACATACATCAACAACATATGAAGCAGCCTCTATGGAAGACACTAGCACGCATTTCAGACGTGAATCATGGCAGAGTCGACGAAGAAAGCGCGGTCGGAAGAGTACAGAGACGGCTCTGCGTGAGTGGTATTTACGACAGTAACGGTAAATACAAGTACTCCACAGCGGCTCTAGGGGTCGCTGTTTGAGAAAAACAGAAACTGCATAGTGTGCCTTTAAATACATAAAGTATATTTGTTTAATTTAACATATTTAATTAGTGCAGATTTGCATAATATTTTGAATTGGCATTTCACTGTTTTTATTTACAGGAATACTGAATCTGTTTTTGTGCGAGTGAGATGAGTAAATGCTCACATTTATTCTAGAACTGCGATAACCATCATGTTCACACACAACGCCTCTGCACGTCCCTCCCGAAAGGAGAGCTATCAGTCAATACATGAGAAAATTAAGTTACTTGTTTGATAAGTAACTCAGATATTTTATTATAAATGAAAGTAATGCTTTACTTTACTAGTTACTTGAAAAAAGTAATCTGATTACATACCTCGAGTTACTTGTAATGCATTACCCCCAACACAGTTGTTTGACAAATAAATAATCTTTATTTGAGTTGAAATGGTACAAAAACCAAAAATGTCTTGATGAACAGTGTCAACTGAATACTCTAAAATCAAGATGATGCAATCAAAGTACACCAATCATTATGGATTCAGTTGTAAAACTATTAAAAGACATTTAGTTAAGGGCGTGAAGTAAAAAAAAAAAAAATTATATATATATATCAGACCATGCAGGTTTGCACATTATCCATTTATACCTGTTCAACAGGAAACAGCATTTCATCACTAATATTTCAAATGATCGCTATTGCCACATCAACATATTCAATAACCTAGCAAGAGAGGATAAAACAGAACTACACAAATATACTCTGAATAGATACACACCACATTTATTTGTAATAAACAGAGTTGTGAATGTAGGTTGTTGTGGTGAATTTATCTAGCTTGTCTTTGGACATTTTTTTTTTATGTCCAAAATAATTGATTTCGGTAGCTAAACGCCAGTTAGCACAGCTGTTTATACTGTAAATTAAGAAAATTGGCCTTATATGTAATATCCTTAGTTACTGCGAGCAGTTCAATTCAAGTCAAATTTTAACAATCCATTAATTGGCCAATCAGGAGTATTGCAGATGTGACTCCATTAGTCTTGTTCTGTCACAGACACTAAAGATTCTGTCAATACTCAAGGTTAAAGGTCAAATGTTTGTTTGCACTGTCACTCTCATAAGAAGTCCCTCTTTTCATGCTCACTCACTAGAGTACATCACAAACCCAGGTTTGATGAAGCTATCAAAAAATAAAGAAGAAAAAATGCTTACACCGATTATTAAAAAATAAACAGCTGCCATACGTCATCAGGTCTTTGGATGTAGCGGTCTTTTGTTGTTATAAGCGGCCTTATTATTTACATTTTTAGCCAGTCTCACAGTATTTCCCAAACTAAATTATGTGAATTATTCACCATAAGAATGTTCATATCAATGTAACAAAATTTTAATGAACAGGTCAAGAGCAAAGCATTAGGTTTCTGCAGAAACACCATTCATTGTGGAAAATTACATTTGAACGACCTCTAAAAGCAAAATAAAAATACACTGTAAAAAAGGAATTTAATTAAATTAAATTAAGGACAATCAACTTGGATGTTTAATTCATTTCAATTTTTTTTAAATTTTTTTATTGCTTAACTTATTTTGGTGAGTTAAAGCAATGTAAAAACGCCATACCTTATTGATCATATAATTTTTTTACAGTGTAGATTTTGGTGGCAAAGCGAGTCTAATATATTGCAGTAACTGTTATTGAAATAGTTGTTTCTGCGACAGTAGTGCCTCCATCCAATCAAAAACTGATATATCGATAGAACGAAAGTCCCTGCCCAACAATTTATTTTTCGATAACCCGTTTCACTCGGATGTACGTCACAATAAGAAAGAAAAAAAAGTCCAGTCGCTACTTCTGTTTTATCTCAACTTTAACCTTACATTTATCTATTCAATATTGTTTTTCCTAGATTAATGCATTTGAAATAATGAGGGTTAGAGTTTGTCAAATGTGATTGACCTGTAAACTCACACGTGCTAGTATTTGTATCGCTGGGTTGGCATAGGAAATGGGAAAAAGCTCATTTCATCATCATGCATGTTAAGGATTCTAGTGCTTGACGGGAACTTGTTTATTCGCCAGTTCATTAGGATGTGGTGCTCAATATTGATCATGATGGCTTGATTGCGAGGTACGGCACACGGCTCGGGAAACCACCTGGTGGCTTCATTAAAATGTATTTATTCCGTTTTAGGTTCACTTGGGTGTAGGGGAGTCTGAAATACCATGGGAGTTAGACAGATGGCTGCTGGTCTATTTTGACATGGTATGTTTTGCTACAACAAGCTACAATTGGTGGTTGGTCATATCAGAATTAAGACCACTGAATATATCTGTGTATTATTTGAAAATCCAAACAGATTAGGCTAAATGTGTAAAATAAGTTTTTCCCATTACTATTGTTTTTATAGTCACACCACCCAAGACTCAGGGCTCTGGGCTTCCTTCAGGGCTTGCCATCTACATGCAGGTACTCCATCCTGTTCAACACACATTTGCTATTTTTAAACATAACTTAAAATGATGGAAGTGCTAGTCACCCTCCATTTGGTTTAACAGCATCATTTTTAAAGGTCTTTAGAGGAATGATCCATGTCCTATAGATACCTTGACATATTTACTGATTTTGATCTGTCATCTACAAAATGTGTCAAAATAGGATTTCAGACTAAGAGAATTAAAAGAATTTTCTACTTGGAATGAATGAGCTAGATTCCTCATTAGCATATTTAGTTGCCATGACAACTGCATGTAGAGAGCACAACCATGGGAACGAGAGTCTGTCCGGAGACATTGACCGCACTTTCATCTCCACATATGGGTCTATAAATGTACAAATTCATCAACAAAACAGAATGCATTTGCTCTAGAACAGATTTATAAAACATTTAATTTACATTTTTAAATTATTATTTTCCAGAGAGAATGAAATAGGGTGTGAAGTTGTGCATCAAACTTGGGATCTCTTCACAGAACCAACCACATTCAGGGATATCAATGCTCTTCTCGCACAGACATCTCCAAAGTCTTCAGAGGTATTTGATAAGAGGCTGGGTTCCATACTTGAACAGTGTAAGTGAAATGGTTTCTGTGAACACGCCATGTCCTTCCCACACATAATGCCACTTTGTAAATTCTGTAAAAGTCTCTTTCAAGACACTGGAGGTTTGGAGCATAGTGACCTGAACCTGACACACTTTGAGTCCTAGAAGAAGGCAGACTCGAAAAAAGACTAAGTTTGTATACAAGTAAGGCATTGTGGGTTCATTCTCAAGGGGAGAGTGAGGAATTGTTCAAATCATACAGACAAAACTTCAGTCTAGACTAAACAATCATTTTAAAGAGACTTAACAATAACAACAAATATCAACAAAACTAAAATTGTTTATATATTTACAAAAGCTTTCCTTAATCTTACAGATTACCTTGAATATATAGAAAGAAAAAGTACAAAGACAACAAAACCAGTCAAATTCAGACACTTAATCAATGGGAAAATAACAGATGGGGGTTTGTGCGCAGGCTAAATCTTTTACATACAGTCATTGGTGACAAGACAATTTACGCAAAGGTGGAACACCTATATTAAACGAATAGTTCTCACAAAAATTTTAATTCTGAACTCTGTATGATTACCTCTACCATATGGGACACATAAGCAGTCATCTAGCTAAATGTGCAAGCTGCTCTTTTTCATACAAGGAAAGTGAAAGGCATGGTTTTCAGTGTTAAACATCTTAAGTTTTAGGCATTCCTCACCCAATGCGATCATATGGCTTGAGAAGACTTGCAATATAGTGCACAAGTTGTATGGACTACATGTATGGTGTATCTTTTGTCCTTTGGTCCCCATCCACGTACATTGCATTGGAAGAGAACAGCTGAGATATTCTGCTAAACTTCTGCTTTGGTGTCCCACAAAAAGTGTTACAACACAACATGAGGATGAGTAAACGTTGACAGAGTTATCATTGGTAGGTCAACTATCCATTTAAAAATCAAGCATCATGTACAAATATATCTTAGAATATTATTATGTGGCATTAGATCATGGGTAACAGAACATCTGAAAAGGTTGGCTGTAGTTCTGTAATTTCATGTAGCTGATGATCTTGAATCTGTGTTGATTACAAACCAGTTCTCTCCTCTGGATAAGTTAACAGAAGACCACAAATTAACAAACTTATCCTCATCTACATCTTGCAACATTGAAGACAGATAAAGTAAAAAAATAAAAATAAAAATAAAAGAGGTAAGAAAAAAAAAGAGGTTAGATTCTTGCCTTTTAAACATGGTGGCTCTGTAGTTATTTTTGCAAGTGAATTTTATTTCCACCATGCACACTGCATCTCCACCATGGGTATTGTTTTATCAAGCCATTATACAACTATGAAATTCAGAGGATTACCATTTACATTGTCATGGTTCCACTCGATATACCGAGAGGAAAACCAAAGTAGTCAGTGCAGTTTTTGTACACATAGGTTTTCTGAGGCAAATGTTACACATTCATGCCTAGAATCTTCCCAATGTAGCATTTGATTCTGTGAAGCTAGATTCACTTGTCAAGTTCCTGTGGATTTTGGGCCGGACATCCCAGACAATAAATGTGGTCATCCACACCTGAACTTTACCGGAAGGTTCCGAAGATTGAGGTGTTTGAATCCTTGGGGTGTACAAGGGAAAAATCTCAATTGCACTTCAACTGGCTTCCAAACACCTGCACACTCCCCTCTTTATCTCGAGAAGAACTCCTGCCATCCATCTACCATACTAACCTACAAGTGAATCTGGAAAGTCTGCGTTGTTTTTGCAGGTGACTCTTGAACAGAAATATACACAAATGTATACATCTCCCAACCGTTGCCTTCAGAATCTGCAGTCTGTTAGGGAGCAGAGGTTGTCAATGGTTTGGATCAATGGAAAAAGCCTAACGCTGCCACCTCAGCACATGGAGATGGTCACGTTAATACCCAGATTGCCGTTGTCTGCAAACAGGTGAGCAATAGAGGTATCAAATACAAGACAGTCACTGTTCATGATGGCTGCCGCTACACCGTCGTGGATTGAGCGTGGCGTGGCCTCCCACGTGAGCCGCCTACGGTTGCCGTTCAACTCGAGGCGGTAGGCGAAGTTCTCCGCTTGTTTTCGCGTGCCAATGAGCAGAACGATTGCAAAGAACTGCTGGTGTCCCTCGTATTTCTCCTGCTTCTCTAGAACCAGCATGAAGTGGTGGCCGAAACACGACTGCATCATGACCCAGTCCACAGCCCCGGGTAGGTTGATATCCGTGGCCAGAAAGACAATGTCCTCGCCCTGTAAGGTGGTGATGGATTTGTGGGCATGCATGAGATGTGGCATGACGGCCTCCAGGGAGCCCTGCCATTTACAGGAGGCCCCCGGGCATGGGCAGGTGTACGGGCGAAACTCACACACTTCCTCATGTTCTGGCTTCTCGCTGTGGTGAAGGGACAGCAGGCATCCGGCCGAGGCATACTGTTGGGAAAAAAAGAAGAAGAAAAGAGACATTAATAAAAGGCTTCTGGTACAAAACTGAAAGTGAAGAATGTTTGGATTAAGAGTCCTCGGGTAAGTAATGGGAAAACACTGACAGAGTAGCAGGAACAGCGAGTGGGAGGCTGAGAAATGGTGAGAGAACAAGAAAAAATTGAGAAAAAGTAGGATAAGGGGATTTCAGGAGGGCAGGTGAAGGACACAGGAGATTATATATAGGTAGGGCAAAGAAGGAACTAGGCCACGTGTCGAGATATGGCAGTATCATTTGAAACGTTTCCATAAATTACATAGAGTGATCCGTCTGTTCATGTGTGTACTTGCCATAAAAGCGACGTTGCTACTAATCATGTGTCAAGCTGTGACAACCCTCTCATTCTTTTAATGCACGTGTCCATGCAGTTTGGGGAAATGAGCGGGATGGATTGTGTTGCTTGAAGATGAATAGCACAGTAAGGCTCTCTCTTTGATTATCTCAGGAAGGGAATATCAATGAAGGTCAAATATGAATGTTCCCCCATTCTGCTCACTTTACTAGAAATGTGCACACCGCATGACTTTCATTGCACACTCTAAAACCAACATTTATCTCCCTGAATGGCCTACTGGATTGGACTTGCATCAACAAAAGGTGAAATCCCAAGATAACCTGATAAATGCCCCTTTCAGGGAATTTCATCAGCTTAGCAGAGCTGCAGTAAAGACAAGGTATTCAACTCAAATTATGGGTGAAGGTTTAGATGAGGCCATAGACAAAGCAACAAAGAAAGAAAATCCTAGCATGAATGGGCAGGAAAAAGGAGCAACATACAGACTTTCTGACAAAAAGCAAGCTCAATTATGTCTAGACAGTGAAGAACTAAGACCAAGTCGAAATTTTCAAGCACACAAACTAAAATAAATAATTAGTTTCCCACTCAAAACCATTTTTAAAGCATTATTGGATTCTTTCTTCTGAAAATCCATGTAAACTTTATAAATTACTTTTAAATCCTTGCACCACAGTACAATCGGTTTCTATCAAGTTAGTGCAAGGCTGGAGGTGTGGGCGTTCAGCCCACTCAACGCCCCCCAAGGGTGTGCTTCAATATCTGCCAAATTAATTATTAATCTGAGTGGTAAGTCACTGGCTGCCTAGCAAAAATCAATGAGTGACAGCCGTTATCCAGTGGTCCAGAAGACCCCAGAGGCTGTAACTGCCTTAAAACACTGACATTTATTGTCAAAAGCCGTTAAGCAGCAGCTAGGAGAAAGAATCATTATATCTCCTTCACGTTACACTGGGTTTTCCAAACTGTCTTTCATTAGGACATGGCCTGTGTCCAAATACCCTCAAATTCATTTAGCTAATCCTTCCTCATTACCCAGCCTTTCTTTTACGAATCAAACAATCTGACTTCTAGGAGTGTTGAAGGTTTATGTGTCCCATCTCTTCCCTCCAAATCAGACAGTTATCCTCTAATCCACCTTTTTAATGAGAGAATGACAGGATTTTGAGCGGTAATCCTAGGGCCGTATGGTGGAGATAAAGCCTTTTTCTGGAGCTTGTTGGAGCTGAGGGTACTGGCGTATCTGGTAGGAAGGGAACCGTATCAAGTGTTTGTTTAGGGTACACTGTCGTGTGTGTGCGATTTTATGAGCATGTGTGTATTCAGAGCCCTCATTCATCACTATCCATATTATTCCTACGCCCCATGACGCTTTGCGCGAATTATGGGTGTAACTTCCGTTAAGCTGTAAACAATCAGTGAAAAGGCTCGCTCTATGAACGCAATACGTTAAAAAAGTGTCACAATGAGATGAAATTAATCTACTCACCCTTCAACCATCGAACATTAAAAGGAAATTTAAGTGTAAAAGCATCAACAAGGTATTTCAACAGACCAAACAACCCCAAAAGCGCGAGTCTTTCCACAGCAATAATGGACGGGTTAACTATCACTGTAGTAATATATATCTGTATTATGTAACTTATGCCGCCTTAATCAAAAATGTTCATTAACTTCAGCATTACTGATACTATTTCAAAGTGATTTCCGTCATTTTGACGGATTATAAATTGCATTTACCAGTGAAAACAAACCTGGAAAGAGACGTGAGGATTTGAGGAGAATAACAAGAGATTCTTTGAGCATTCCAGTGAGTTATTAATGGCATATACCGTAAGTTAACCCCCTGAGGTCTACGGTATCGCCGGCGATACCAGCTCGCTTTTTTTTTATTAGTGTAAAAGAAACTCATAAATACTCTGTTGACTTTGATTTTCCATAGGAGTTTCATACATCAATCGATTCTGTTAAATGTGTATTATTTTTGTGTATACTCACAATAAAAACAAAGTATTGTGCTTTTTGCCAAATAAAGAAAAATAAACACGAAGCGAGTTCTGCCTTCTCTCTGCCAGTGTAGTCCATTCTGAAACGCGTCCGAAAATTAACAATAACTAAGCGAATACTCAGTCAAACAGACATACAGACAAACAGGCATGAAGTTTGAATTCTCTTCTTTTAAATGAAGTAATTTATATAAAAAACAAATATTCTCATCTTGTGAAATCTGTATTAAAAGAGAGCGATTCCAGTCGACCTAATTACAGCTAATTCAGATGTAATGTGACTCCGCCCACGGAGAGCGCGCGCTATTCAAACGCAAATGGCTGAGGCAATCCTGTGAACGCCCCCATCAGCTCGAGAAAACACACAAGTTTATTTAGATCATTACCTGTTTACACCGTCTTGCAGCGCTGTGAGGAATAATACTAATGGAAAATGTCCCTCAGAAGTGCGGGTATATCGAGGAGCGAGCTGAGGAATACTAGTAAGTTTTTTCCTTCTCACGTGAATTTCTTCACGTGGGTTTCTGTTTATGAATGGATAAACGGCAGAGATGCGCGCTGTTTACCACAGCTGGCAAAGACAGTTTAAATTTAAATCGCGTGTGTGAATGAATGATGATGTTTTAGCAAACTGCATTGCTATACTGAGATAAGTAAACATCGACTGAATGTTGAAATAAAATGTAGGCTATTTGTATTATAAGCAAGGTATTAAACTGCAAATTAACAATATGCCCTAATATTTCATGAAAACAACGTTACAGTCAGACGAAATATGAAAGACAACATTTTGTTGACTAGATTTGGGTACAGTTTTTACTGTAGAATATACTGCCACATCAAATAAGCTTTTGTTTAGCAATTTCTATAGGCCTATATAAAATACTATTTTTGTCAAAAATAAAGTCATCAACTAAGATGTTAGCTGTTCCAATGTTGGTTATATTCAAACTAATGAATACAAAGATAAAATGTAGGCCTATAATCATTTTTTTTACAAAGAAAGAGTACACTTGAAATATTGTTGAAATTGTAATTATTGTTGTAATTGTAACCGTTTTAATAAAATAGCAAAACATATCTACAAGATAGATGTAAGCAAAATCTTAAATGGTCAATATAAGTCTTCTTCTAAATATATCTTTTGTCCTTCATGCATTGTGGCTCAGTCAGTGTCACACCTGAGTGAATGGCTAATTATGCAGAGTGGGTGTATTCTAAGGTGTAAACCACTCCTCGTTCACGCCCCCCTCGCATATTGGCTTTCCAAGCAAAACCTGTTTTACATCAATTTAAATCAATGTATGGTTTTATGTGAACGATAAAGCAAGACTATTTTCACATAATTTGGAAGAAAAAACTATAGGCGACGATATCCATTAGTCAAAAGTCTTATTGCCACATATTTAGTATGTGTTTTGTGGCCTTATTTCAAAAACTTTAATTTTTAGTTTTTTCGATAACCACGCATAAACATTATTCTCTCAAAAATGAAAACATGTACATACATGTGGCTCACATATTATTGTAGTCCTGTTTGTGCTATATAGAGTGAATTTACACCTTTGCCATTAATATGTTTATAAGCAACTGAAAAAAGCACAAATGTCAGAGCATGTCAGAACACCCCCAGGGCCAAAAAAAACGCTCAGACTCCAGAGGGTTAAATTCAGGAGAACAGACCACAAATGTGCAGTATATGTTGTCCTTTTTCATACTTTAACAGTGAATTGCAAAGGGAAAAAAGAAAATAGTCACGAGGAAAAGAAAGCAGCGACTGAAAAAGAGCTCTTGCCACAGATATTCTTGTTATAACATGTCACGTTAAAATACCAAGTATAATGTTATTCTCATGATGTCTGAAAATAAATCATGAAGGAAAATTCAGTCAAACTGTCGGATCAGCTTTATTTGTAGGGAAACCTTATGATTTGAAATGATTCGTTTCAGCCTTTTTGAATGGAAGTTCACCAAACCGGAGGTGCCACCCATAATTCAAAACGCAGTAAGGTCATCAGGAATAAGGTGGATACCTGAATTCAGCTGTGAACTTCTCAAAACAACCCAGTATATCACTAACCAAGCATTGATTAGCCCTTAGAGCAAACAAATGAACATTTCAACAATGCATTTGAACATCCAAACACTAATATGCCCACAATTCCAACTATCAATTCTGAAAAAAGAAAAGAGCAGAGGACCAACATATTTGCCACTGGTTCCCTACTCTCATTCACTTTAATTAAAACTTTGAATCTATCACCAGCATACATTGCTCTAGAGACCTGATAAAATAACAAATGAAGTGCTCTCTTTCTGGTACACCCTTGACGCTGTGCCAATTTAGCCCTGTGGAGACGCACAGACCCTGGGCTAGGAGCTTAGCTACTGAATTATTTACACAATTCCACATTTAAGTTGCAAATGATATCTTGCCACTTTAGCTAAAAGGGGGGGGGGGGGGGGGGGGGGGGGTAGTCATAGTCTCATTTTGATAGATGACAAGGAATTTTGACAATCTATTAACTAGTTTTGAAGTGTGTTGACATGAAAATGTATTTTAAAAAAATCAACAAATTAACGGCAAATCAGAACACAAAATGGGCATGTAAAAGTCACACTTCATTTGTTTTTTGTTGGGTTTTAATTTTACCCTAGGATAAAATGCTCAGTTTTCAAAACAATTTTAAGCACATTGTGCTACAAGTACTGTTAAGCTTCAAGGGTACCGTTTCTTGTACCAAATGACTGATGCCTTTGTCTACTATGTTGACAGTTGGCACTGGGTAGCCTCATTTCAAGAAACTATTGATGTCTCCAATTCACCTATTCAGAGCAAATGAATGAGAGGCAGGCTTATCTCTCCTCCATTAACAAGCAGGAGGACCTTGAGTTGCCATCACCGAAGTGTCAGTTGAAAGCGAAGGCGTCTCCGCATTCAGATCCCAAGAGACTGAACCCAGGACAGACAAGATGGCATCATTACCGTCTCTCTTCCCTTCTCTCTCAAGGACAGGGTGAACGCATATGACACGGCAAGAGAAAGCGCTCTTTGACCAAGAAAGGCCACCATCATCTTGGTCCCCTCTTATAAGGCACCATGTCATTGTCTCTGCACATGACCTCATCACTGCTGGGAAGCAGCAAGACCCAGTTCATAATTACAATCATCTCTGTGGGGGCCTTCAAATAACCCAATCGAAAGGCACAGAGAAATCAGATTTCTCCTGATCAGTGGCAAGCCGTCGCACCCACTTCAACCACTGCAATGGAAGCCTGGACACTCGGAATCAATAGCAATTTAGTTAAAAGTTTGAAAGCTGAAATCGGCCCAGTGAAAGCCAGAGTAATTAGGTTAAAGGGGGAGGGGAGTTCTTGCTTGCAGCCTTCTCGCTCGGTTCTTCAATTACATTTAATGTTTTTACGGAGCAATTAGTGTAATGTGTCTGTATGAACATAGTATAATTGGCATTGAGCTGGAAAGACATGGAAACTGAGCCTTCTGTAATGTAGGATGACATGTAGCCTAAGTGCGAGACTAAAACAAAAACAATTCTAGAATCAAATCGTAATGTTTTGAGAATTTTTGTAAAACGCCTTATATAAAATCAAAGTTTAATTTAATAATTTCATAACATTTCGTAAAAAAAAAAAACATGATAGTTTTAAGCCTTTTAGCGTTTTTTTTGTCTTTGAGGCTATTTTTTGTGACTCATAAAATTATGAATTTAATTTCGTGTTTTATGACTTTTTTCTTTAAACTTAGCCTAGAAAAAGTATTCTATTACCATTATACTATTATGAGAGTATTTTTAAAGCAATATTTTAAAACTTTATGCCCATAGGCATAGGCAGCACAACTTCATTCCCTATTCCTGTAACATTCATATTTTCCTAAAATTGTCCTTTGGTTTCCAAGTAAATGCATGGGCTTAATGCCAGCTGACACATATGAAAACAAGTAAAATAGCCTAAGTGAAGGGGAAAAACCTATAAAATATTCCTGCAGCAAACAGCAAATGAACAAGTACCATAATACATAATATCTAACAAAAATAAAATTAATATATTGAACTATGATCTTCACATGCAATACTCACCTTGCTCCCTGGAAGTGGCTTGGTATGACAAACTGGTCGATTTGTGCCAGTGACACAAACACCTCGTTGTCGTGGCCAACCGAGCAGGCACCGCAACTGGGACAAATCCCTCAGGAGAGGGAAACAGGAGGCCGGGCACAACATCACCTCAATACAATAATACTCCAGTCAAAATGTTTGGAGACCGTTTGCCGCGTCGGACACAATTAGGCTAGCCTAATTCTATCTTCAGTATTCACAAATCAACCTGAAGAAATGCTGCTCAACATAAACAAGAAACCTGTTTGGGGTCTTCCCATTCACAGGTGGATAAAATCTAAATCTTAAGAATCTTACAATTAATGCAAAAAAAATGATTTTGAAATTGTGTGGAATGAACCTACTGACCCTACTAAGAGTCAGAGGCAAACTGAACACGCTGTACTCTCTCACTCAAGCGAAAACAACGTTCCCCTGAGTGCATCTGTACAAGTTCAAGTGTGTATGGCAGCACAAAGTAATTATATTCAATGTCTCTCCGTTTACCTCAGATTCTGTTTGTGTGTCCTGAAGGACACTGCCAAAACAAGTCTTACGGACCGGTTAGAGCGTCGCAGTCCCCTCGTCTGCTGGCTAACACATGCACATAACAGCAGTAAAACCAAACAAACAATCTATTGATTCAAAACATACACCATGGACTGCATTGTCCCCTCACAGGACCAGAAAGAGACCCGCGCTGTGATTCAGTAGCCGTTCAGAAACTGTCAGTGTCAAAACACCTCAATCCCAATTTAAATTCTGCTCTCCTTCCATGCAGACGCAAAAAAACAACAACACGCTTTTCTCTCAGTTTCCAATTCTGGATTTTCAGGTCAAATCAGTTCTTTGAAAAAGCTCTCAGGATAAGCCACAAACACATCTACGAACCGCAGCATCCTGTTCATATTGATCAGCCTCAATTAAAGGCTTTTAAACGCAGTCAGCTGAGATGTTGTACCCGCAGGAAAGCGTCATCCTCTTCTCATATTGTGCAAGATCCTACAAATATAGCTGGCTAAATGACTGCGATCTCTGCAAAACAATCTTTCCTCCTTTCTTTCTTTCTTCTCTGCTCTGTTGTTGCTGCGCTCCGGAGGGTGACAACTCAGCAGAGCTGCGGACGCGGAAAAACATTGTGGACTGCAGCACTGGCAGCACGCTTGCACACGACGGGAGGGGGTGGGGGAGGAGGAGGAGGTGTGTGTGTGTGTGTGTGTGTGTGTGTGTGGAGGGGGGGTTCTCACCTCCCCATTCCTCCGCTCGTGTTTTTTTCCCCTCTCTCATGCCTGTAGCACAGCCATTTGGGGACTTCAAGCAGAACGTAATCTACAGGTCTTTCATGTTAGATTTGGGCTCGTTTATTCCCCTTGCGGCACTTTGAAGGGCAGATATAAAAACATGCGTATACACGAGTGAGTGAGCCATAGGGGAAAAATATGATTATACATGATTTGTGAATATCAAAATAAAGATAGCCTATCTATATTTTTGTTTTTAAGAAAGTCTTTAATGCACGGCACGCCAAGGCTAAATTTATTTGATCAAAAATACAGTAAAAAAAAATATATTACAAAATAAAACAACTTTATTTTAATATATATTAAACTAATTTATTCCCGAGATGGCAAAGCTGAATTTTCAGCATCATTACTCCAGTCTTCAGACTCACATGATCCTTCAAATGGATAACAAAACTCACGGTTCGGATCATATTACGGTTTTTAGTCACAGATCGGATAATTTTTCCAGATCTGCAAGAAAAAATTAAATGGAGGGAGGAGGAGGACAGGGTCGGTAAAAAAAAGTAAGAAAAAATACACTAATTATAAGCATAGATAAATACAATATAGACAAATAAAGTAAGGTCTAACAGTAGTACTCAGGTACAGAAATGTAATTAGGCCTAAATGTAAAATAACACTATAGTGTTCACTGTATAAATCAAATATGGATTCATATGTGCTGTGTTTTGTTATTTGATTAACATTAATTAAACATTAAACAACTTGAGGCTGAGTAAATTACGACAGAATTTTCATTTTTAAGTGAAATATTCCTTTTAGACATAACCAACTGGGTTTACGAGAATACTTGCCTAGACGGGTATTTTGACATAATTATGCGTATATGTGTCCATTCAAGTGCAAGGAGATACGAAAGAGGATCTCACGGCTATACGTACAGATAACAGCGCACGAGAACTGAATTGAGTTCTTTCGCCTCTTCTTGCGCTGGAATGGTTTAAAATTGCTTGAATGTGTAAAACCTGCAGTGATGCATTTTTCTCACAATTGTTTGACGGAAAGTTTAAAAGTAGAGCATTTATTTAAAGTAGAAATCTTTTATAACAAATAAAAAAATACTATCTATATGTAATTCAAATTATAAATGGTATTTTTATACATTTTACAGTCACTAAATGAGTACAAGATTTACATTTAATAATTAAAATGAAAAAATTACTAATTTCTGTTATAATTCTGTAATCATTCCTAATAAAAATCCTGTTATATTTATGAAAAATAAAAAAATAAAAGTATAAATGCAAATTACTGATCTTATTGTCAATGATTCATCCATGTAAACACATTTTTTAACCACTCTGGTAATGTACACGCCGGACATATGTACATAAAATCCACAACCGACAAATAGGCTAGATCCAGGTCTCATCCTACAATTTTTTTTCTTTTTCGATAAACCGTTAATATCATAATAATTGTTCATATCAAACTGTCAAAAATGTTTAGGAAATATACAGCAAATAAATTGCCAATCCCTAATCCTGTATATTCCACATGTGTGTGTGTGTTTGCCTGCCTATAATAAATCACACCATGCATTGGATTTTCTTTCCTTAAGCACAGCTGGCTTGCTGACTATGACTTATTTTCACAGCTCCAGCATTTCATTTTTTTTCTCCCCATTGTCCATTTTCCTTTTCATCATTCTCTTTCCTTCAAGGCCCTCCTTAGGGTTGAGATGCATCAGATGAACCTGGCTGCCACAGGTTTTATTTACATTCATGCACAAGGAGAGAGACAATCTGTCTCACTGCATTCTACTCATCTTTAGCCTCTTTCACTTTCTGGGTGAGTGCCTTCACACATACACCCACACACTCACACTAGGCTCATACCTCTTGGTTTCCCCGCTTTGGAAAAGGCCGCCTATTTTTAGCCTGATGATGACTGGCAGGACAATCAGGAGGATACAATTATTGGGCTACACGGGAAGGAGGCTGACACTCGCATTCTTATTTCATTACAATGACATGCATTAGTATTTTAGGGTGGGTGGTAAGAACATCCCAGTTTGAGTCATTTTTATTTCACAGTAAAAGTATATATCATGATACAGTTTTCCTGGAAATTTAAAGATGCTCTAAAAACGATGTCACACGTTTTTTAGGCCGAAACATTTGTCGCATACAGCAAACATCTCCTCACTATCTGCTAGCTGCCTGTCCCATGAACACACTGAAAAAAAAAAAGCGGTCTCTGTAGACAGCCCAGGCTCCACAAACAGCAACAAAAACAAACTAGCCCAACCTGGACCACGAAACATAACAAACAGTGTTCCAGCCAATAACCGACAAGAATGATTTGAGGGTGGGGGTTGGGGGGTTAGTGCGCGTGCACATGAAGGGGGGTGTGGGGAGAGGAGGAGAGAGAAGCATGAAGAGGGAAGTTAGCTAGAGGAGAGATGCCTCCGCTTTGTTTGACAATACTTCGAACGTCAACAAGAAGTGACATCACCCAACATCGCTTAGAGCACCTTTAAACTAAAAATTTGTTGAATTTAAATTTCATATCAGACAGAATTGAAGCCAATTATTCATGTTATATATTTTAATTTCCTCTTATCAATGTAAAGCCGCTTTGGAACAATTTACATTGTTAAAAGCGCTATATAAATGAAGATGACTTGTTAACTGTTAAATGGTCAATATTTAAATTGTATACTATTTTGTCTCAATAAATTAAAATAAAACACTAAAAACTAAAATCATTTTAAATGCTACAAGTTAGGGGTGTAACTAGGGCTGCAGCTATCGATTCTTTTTGTAATCGATTAATCTAGCACTTAATCGATCGATTAATCGAGTAATCGGATAAAAAAAATGTGTGTGTTTTTAAACAACCAAAACAAATAATGCATAACGAAAATGATGTGGCTGTAAAATGATCAAGCATTTGGCTTTTATTTCTCAAAAAAAAAAACCAGAGGTATTTATTCCAACTCCAACATTTGGCTCCAAAACTAAGCCTATTTATTGCAATTTTTACCCATTTAGTGTTTATAAGTGCCAATGCCAACAATATATATAACAATACAGTTGTCAAGTTGTCAATACAAGTCAACTTACTGTAAAACATGTATAACATGTAAATCTATGAATACAAACTTAAATAGTAAAGGCCATTTGGCCTTAGTTTTGTCTTCTTAATACAACATAAAAAAAAGGATTGCATTTAACTGCAATTTAACTTCAAATTGCATGCATTGGAGACACCTACACATAGTGTAGCTTTGAAAAGGGGAATGTTTTATTGCAAATATGCATTTTGTTAAATAGAAAAAGAACAGCATTTTGTTTTTCACTTAGGCTAAGTATATTAGCACGTTTTGTAGTATTATATTGTTTGTTAATTGAAAATGTTCTATGCTCAATTACTTTGGTAGCCGATTATAATGTCTTCCCCAAAAGTACGAGTGGATTTGGAGAAGCAGGCTGGGGATTTTCATTTTTTGTTGTTGTCTGTAACTATTTGGCAGACGTGACGTACAAACAAGGTCTCGCGCGTCCGAGTGAAAGATAGAGCGGTGTGTGCGCGAGCCACACGAGAAAACACTGTATCCGCGCCACTGATCGCAGCGGCAACGAGCACTTTAATCACTTGATTTAAAAAAACACATTTCAGTGACATGATGGGTTTTAACTTCATTCAGGAGATTTTGGGTAACTGCACAACTGACAGATGACTTTGAGCGCACTGCCACCGTGTGTGTGTGTGTGTGTGTGTGTGTGTGTGTGTAACCATAGCGACAAAACGACCAACTTTCGGACCCTGCACTTAAGCCTATAATTTTGTTTTTAAAAATGTAATTATGTATTTAAAAGTTGCGTTTATCTTTACTCTCCGCCATCGCGCCAACTAAATTCAAAATGTATCACACGCTATGGTGTGCTTCCTGAACATTGAACAACGGTCCATATGAAACAATCAGATCCCTGCGCGTTAGTGCGCGTCATAGGAATTTAACGAGGCTTCGAGGCAGAGTTTTTGCCTCGAGGAATTTTTGTAATCGAGTAACTCGAGTAACTTGAGTAACTCGAGGAATCGTTTCAGCCCTAGGTGTAACAATACCCTCATGTCACGATTTGATACATCACTATACTGAACTCATGATACGATATTATTGCGATACTCCAAGACATATGATAAAAGGTTAACAAAAAACGATTAATTAAAATGCTAACTTTGATATTACAATGTGGGTGTAAATGAATAGGCTTGGACTTGGTGCTGGAAACCCAATGCACAGGACAATAGTGACACCAGAATAAAAATATTCATGATTCTGAAGCTGAAAATACAGGATTGTTTTAGACGAATATGCTTGCACTCTGTCACTGACTAGATACATTTAAAATAATGTAGGCCACTTTTTACTGGTAATATTAGACATTTGGCATTATCAGGACCAGCAAATATTCCGCATTACATTATTATACATTATATTCAATATTATAGTAGTTGAATGTAATACTGACACTAAAAACTCTGTAAACTTGAATTTTTTTCTAACACACTCATTTTCATTTTGGTTGAACTAGGCTATATTGTCACTATCCACGATACATATTGTTGCATATTTGTATTGCGATATATTGTTACACCCCTACTACAAGCCAATTCAGGCATCACAACATTATAAATGTACAATATGAAAACTGAATATTAATTTTGAGATTTGCTAGAGTGTTTTAAACTATTAACTGCATGCACTACATAACACAACATAACACAAAGGTAAAACAAATTCAACACCCTGGAAGATAACCAATAAGGTACAATTATATTGTGTTTATCATTTTGAGAAATATAATAAAATGTTTGCTTGGTGGTGTCAGATTTTTTAAATCATGCTGAGGAGTGAGGATATAACGTAGCAGACAGCAGGATCGGGTTTTTGTTGACATTTAATGTTGACGCATGTTATACAGTGTCACACCATACAGTCGTAATGAGCATATGGGCGCGCGCTCACGCACGCACACACACACACACACACACACACACGCACACGCACACGCACACGCACACGCACACGCACACGCACACGCACACGCACACACACACGCACACACACACACGAGGATGAGTTGGACAAGGTGTACTTCTCCAGCTAAAAAACCTAGTGTTTTTCCATTTGGACCCCATGATGAGAGATAAAGGATACAGAAAGCACTAAACTTGCCTTGGGTTCTCAAAACCAGGCAATTCAATTAAGCGATACTGCTCATGGATTTATGGGGCATGACAGATTGACCCGTGATTGCAGTTTAAATGTAATGTTCGCTGAGCTGGGACTGAGACAGATCGTATTGATACTGGTTCAGTACAATAACATAAGGCTTTTTATTTCGCAGGAGCTAGTAATGTGTTTTCACAGTAAGGCAAATGTCATGTGTAATTCCAGGAACTGTTCAGGTAATCTATTCAAAGAAGGTTGAATAAACAGCTCTCTCTTAAAGTCCCCCTGTATTCAATAATTCTATCCCTTAAAACTCATCTTTGATCACCAAAATGACATATTTAAAGTTTTTTCCTTGAAAAAAATTAAAATTCTTCATGCCATAAAATAGCTTGAATGTAACTCAACACCCTTTCCTCATTTAGTATGCGCGGTTCTATGAATATGCAAATTAGCCCCGTCTCCACTCACTCAAACCAGCTCAGAGATCCACTCATTGACGATCACACGTTGATCTGATTGGTTACAAGGTAGTTTGTGACGTCAGAAACACCAGCGATTTCAAACCACGTTTTTGGTTCACTGCAGTTTTAAAGAGAAAATACTCAGCAATGGTGTTGACTTATGGATTTGCACATGGTTTGTCTTAAAGCATATTAAAAACACCACATAGACGTATAAACAATATTAAAAGCTTGATTTCCACCACATTGGGACTTTAAACACCTTCTGGACCACACTAGTGAAATTTAAGAGATATCACGAGTGCTAGCATACTTGCGAGTGTCGTGCTTTCTACAAGAAAAGATGCATTTATTATCAAGTTAAGTGACATTTCAGACACATCATGGTCTGGCACTTTATTTTTCTTCTGCCAATAAAAAAAAAATTGTTTGGTACGAATGCTGTAGACCATAGACACAAAACCACTAAAAAATAAATAAATAAATCAAAACCAAAGTACAACTAAAACAAAATTATATTGTGATTAATGCTCTGTAATTTAAATCTTAACTGATAAACATTAAGGGTGTGAATGTACACGTATTCAGTACGGGTCTTTCAGTTCGTTTTAAACACTGCACATGCAAAACTTCTCTCTGTGAGGACCAAACCCCGAGTTTCCCCCCCCAGGACGGGACAATATTATTTATAATCGATATATTATGATGTTGTGAACACATCTGAAAAAATAACACAGAATGAGCTTCTGCCGGAGAAGTGCACGATCTAAGGGTGTGTCTGTTCACACTTGGTTAGTGTGGTTCATTTGAATAAGTGTGAACGCTGCCATCCGAACCCTGGTGTGCACCAAACAAACAAAATCTGGTGTGGTTCGACTGAAATATGGACGCAACACAGACCAAAGTCATCTAAACGAACCAAAAACACCCTAAACATCATAGTTGTGATGTTGCCCATCACAGTTCGGTACAGGCATCAGAAACGCCATCTTCTTGCAGCAGATCTTTGTGTGTGAGTGTGAGTGTGTGTGACGAAGGCATTCCTGCCACTGTTTGACTCCTTTACACATTTTATAAACTCTTCACAAGTTCTCAACTGGCCAAAATGCCATCATATGTACGCATACAACAAGCACATTTATCCTAAAACACAGCATTGGTTTGGACGGCGAGTTCCGTCGCAAAATACGTTTTTTATTTTTGTATCTTTAAGTTCGGTCTTAAAAAAGACAGTGTGAACGCTAAGTGAACCAGGACTAAATGTATTTTCACCTTTTGGTCCAGACCAAAAGAACCGAAACTACAGGTGGGAACACACCCTAAAGCCCAATTTATACTTCTGTGTCGAACTCATGCCGTAGCTACGTCGTAGGCTGTGTGTAGCACAGATAGCCTACGACCGTACGACGTACCCTGACACACACCTCTCCAAAAATGTAACAATGCGTCAATTCTACGCAAACCGCAAGCGCTGTGATTGGTCTGCTAGAATCCCTCCCTCTATGGGTAACTGCACGTCAACAAGGATAACGACACAGAAGTAAATGAAAACCAATGTGTAGCCTGCAGCATAGAGGATACGGCATAGGTCCGACGCAGAAGTATAAATTGGGCTTAAGTTATCTTAAACATGAGATGTTCTTTATATTAAGGACTTCAAACTAAAACATAAACCTGCACGGCTTTCACCACCATCCGACGTGCGTGTTGTTTAATGCGTTTGAGATGCGTTTTCTTCAGCGCACATCCTACGGTTGTAAACGTAATGGATATATGACTTGAATGCACTATGTGAAGGCAACAACCCTCCGCTTAGCGACGGGCGGTTCTTTGCCTTTACATTAAAATTATTTATTGCACAGCTAGCTGTAGATTTTCCCATTTATACTAGGGGTGTGCACGAATATTCGGCCGTAAATGCACTATATCCACGATAAATCACAAGCACTAATTCGCAGTTAGAACTAACTACACTGGGTGGCGCTGTGGAGCGTGTTAAGTTGTTTGTATTTGATCACATAATGTTGTCGTCTGCCTCGCGAAGTTTGGAATTACTTGGATGAAAATGATCTTACAAAATGGAATTACTTTTTTTTTTTTTTTTTTTTTTTTTTAATTTTTTTTTTTTTTTATTTAACTTTTTTCCAAATACAATAACAAACATCCGACAAAACACAAATGAAGCAACAGTAACAACAAAAACCACAACAAAGAGAAGAAAAAAAATATATATATATATAAATAATAATAAAAAAATAGTAATAATAACAAAAATAAAAAATAATAATAATAAAGCAAATGGAGATACAATGTAAGACAGTGTAACTATGTTAACTACAGTTAACTATGAAATCAAGACATGTGGTACTATATTTATATAATTCAAAAAGGGGTTCCAGATTTTATAAAATAATTCACCCTTGTTTCTCATTGAATATGTGATCTTCTCTAAGGGTACACAGCTGCAAATCTCTGACAACCACATTCCAATAGGCACATCAGTGTCTGCTTTCCATTTCAAAGCAATACATTTTTTAGCTATTATTAACAACATTTCAGTAAGCTTAATAGCCTGTCTGTTTCGGAGGTTAGAGTTGTTAAAATTGCCTAATAAACATACCTCTGGATCCATTGGAAAGTCAATTCCATGAATCTGTGATATACTATCACATACTTGTACCCAGAACACCTTAACTTTAGGACACAACCAGGTGGAATGCAAAAATGTCCCTTCCTCTGTACCACATCTGAAGCAGAGGGGTGAAATACTGTCATTAAATGTATGTAATCTAGCTGGAGTGTAGTAAAGCTGGTGTAAAAAATTAAACTGAATTAATCTATACCTAGAATTCAAGGTTGATGTGACCCCATCTTTACATAATTGACCCCACAGGTCTGCATCTATCGTTACCCCCAAATCCTGCTCCCATCTCCTTCTGGATTTATCTGGGTCATCTAAGGGCTGATTTGAGATAAGAGCTTCATATATTCTAGAGATAGTTTTATATAGTGGTTTATCGGAATAACAGAGTTGCTCAATAAATGTCAAATCTGGTAATTTAGGATAAGTTTTTGTTTTGACTCTTAAACAATCTCGTAATTGTAGATAACTAAAAAATTCTTTATTACTCAAATTATATCGATTCTTTAACTGTTCAAACGACATTAAGACATCACCGTCAAAACAATGCTCTAACAGTGTAATTCCTTTATCTGCCCATATCTTAAAATTTTTGTTTTGGTGACACATTGGTAGCAATCTGTTCCCCCATAAAGGTGTTTTTGGGGAAAGAAAATGATCCTGTCCCAGCAGAGACCGCAATTTATTCCAAGTCTGAACTGAATGTCTAATCATGGGATTATTAGTTCTTGTTTTAATCAGTCTGTCATCCCATGTATATAAAATATTTGCAGGACATTCTTCTTTTATCTCAAATTTCTCCATATTCAGCCAAGAGGGAAAGGGGGTATTAGCAAACATTTGAGCTAAGTACCTGGATTGGGCTGCCCAATAATACATCTTAAAATTGGGAAGTCTCAGTCCTCCTTGCTTATAATTCAAAGCCAGTTTATCAAGGCTGACCCTAGGAGTTTTACGATGCCAAATAAAGGATCTTAATAACTTATTAAGAGAAGTGAAAAATGAATTAGGGATTAATATTGGAAGAGATTGAAACATATATAAGAATTTGGGCAAAATAGTCATTTTAACAGCATTTATTCTACCAAGTAATGTGAGTGGTAAATCCATCCAATTGGTTAAATCTCTACCCACCTTCTCTAAAAGACTAGCCAAATTAAGTTTATAGAGATTCTTTAAGTCACCATCTACCTGAATACCCAAATATTTAATTCCTGTAGGAGAGCACTTAAAGGAAAAGCCGTCCAGTGCAGTAGAGTCAAACCCTGATAATGGCAAAATGACACTCTTGTCAATATTCACTTTGTATCCAGAGAAAGTGCCATATAAGTGTAACACATTCTGTAGATTTGACAAAGAGTCTATGGGGTCAGTAAGAAATAAAAGAATATCATCTGCAAATAATGATATTTTATGCATTTCAGGGCCGATTCCAAAGCCTTTTATATCAGAGTGGCATCTAATAGCCTCGGCTAGAGGTTCAATAGCTAGTGCAAAGAGAGCTGGGCTTAGGGGGCATCCTTGTCTACATCCTCTATACAAGGGAAATGTGGCAGAAGTAATTCCATTAGTAACTATTTTTGCTTTAGGAGATTTATAAAGTGAATAAATTAGGTCAATATATGCAGCTCCAAATCCAAATTTTTTTAGCACTTCAAAAAGATATGGCCACTCAATGCGATCAAAAGCCTTTTCGGCATCAAGAGAGACAGCTACTCCCGGTATACGTTTTTCTTTAGCAGTATGAATGACATTGAATAGTCTCCTCAAGTTGTTTGCTGAAAGCCTCTCCATTACGAAACCAGTTTGGTCTGGGTTAATCAGCAGAGGAAGACGAGTTTCTAACCTCTTGGCTATCATTTTAGTAACTAATTTATAATCCACATTAAGGAGAGAAATTGGCCTATAGGACGCACATTTCAGCGGGTCTTTACCTTTTTTGTATATTACCGAAATTAATGCATTGGAAAAAGAGTCTGGAAAACACTTGTCCGTCCTAGACTGGTCAAGTACTTCCATCAAGTATGGCACAAGTAAATCTTTAAAAACTTTATAAAATTCGGATGGGAAGCCATCTTCACCCGGAGATTTATTATTAGGCATTTTAAGAATGGCTTCAGTCAACTCAGAGGCAGAAAAAGGTTGATCCAAATCAAGCCTGTCCTCCTCTGAAAGACATGGTAAGTGGATTGAGGATAAGAAAGAATCCATTTGTGTACTTTCTGTACTTGCCTGAGAAGTATATAACTCTGTGTAATATTGCTTAAATGCATCATTAATCTCTACAGGAATATATGTATCCGCGTTGCCTGTATTTATAGCATTTATCGTTCGCTTCTGTTCATCCCGTTTTAATTGCCAGGCCAAAACTTTATGTGCTTTCTCGCCAAGCTCATAATAACGTTGATTAGAACTAATAATAGCCCTCTCTGCCTGGTAGGTGTTCATTTTATTATACTCCATTTTTTTATTAAGTAATTCCCTATAAACATCCTTATTCTGATCCTTATGGTATATTTTTTCAAGTGCTAAGATTTCGGATTCTAGCTCATTCAATTTGGATTTTTTTGATTTTATTAACCCCTTAGTATATGCAATACAATGGCCCCTAAGATAAGCCTTTAAAGTGTCCCATAATATGAAGCTATTAGAACAAGAATGTTTATTTGTAGACGTAAAAATATCGATTTGTTCTCTAATAAATTTTTGGAATTCCAATTGTCTAAGAAGAATTGGATTTAGCCTCCACCTATAAGTTCGTCCTATTTTTTCTGGGATGGACAATGACATTACAAGGGGAGAGTGGTCACTCAATAAACGAGGAAGATATTCAACATCCATCACACCATATAAAAGTTGGGTGGATAACAAAAAATAATCTATACGGGTATGCGAATCGTGAGGGTGTGAATAAAAAGAGTAATCTCTATCTTGTGGATGTTCATGCCTCCAAACATCAGTTAGATTTAAATCTTTCATAAAAGCAGTGGTTGATTGAGCTGCTTTAGAAAGAGGCAATGGTCTGGTTGAAGATCTATCAAGTACATTGTCAAGACAAAAGTTAAAGTCCCCACCTACCAAAAGTGAGCCTGATGATTGAGCGATTTGAAGGAAAACATTTTGCATAAACAAGTGATCATCAATATTTGGCGCGTATATATTCAACATTGTCCACTGTTCAGAATACATATGTCCTTGTATCATTACATATCTTCCTGAGGGGTCAAATACCGATTTTGTAACTGTAAAAGGGATATTTTTATTTATCAGTATTGCCGTTCCCCTTGACTTAGAATTAAACGATGCAGCAAACACTTGACCTACCCATTCCCTTTTTAATTTTTTATGCTCGGAGTCCGTTAAATGGGTTTCCTGCAGAAAAACTATTTCTGCCCCCAACTTCTTAAGGTACATATATACTCTTTTCCTTTTAACTGGACTATGTAGACCCTTAGTATTAAAAGTCACAAATTTCAAAGGTTTTGTTGTCATGTATAATCTATGGTATCAAAATCACCATATAAAACACCCTCATAAAAAATAAACATTATCCTGATTGATCCACTGTCACCCTGTATTTTAAATGTTGACATGTATCTCTCCGAAAAGGAAATAAATAACATAAAAATGATAATAATAATAAAAGAACAACACATATAAACACAGAAACCCTGCTAAAGCTGCTGAACCAGAACTATCAGCAGCTAAGGGGGGAAAAAAAACGTTGAGAAACGAATAGGTCGCACTTCCTTCCCAAGCAAAAATGAAAAGCTACTCCCGAGCTCCCTTATATATAAAACACACTGATATAAGTAATCAACAGTCATTTATAATAATGCCCTAAACATATTGAACTCTTATTACAAATCTAATCATGTGCAGCCGCCCGTCAGAGAAAAACTGTCCAAGTCTGTTTTTTTCAGTCCATTATCAGATGAAGCCCCTCACTGATATTGATACAATAGAAAGAGAAAAACGAAATACAGTAGGCCCAACTCAATACTTGGGGAAAATAAACCAAAATAGGCCTAACGTTATAGGCTACCCATTCAAAAAATAAAAAATAAATAAGTCACAGGTGGCCAAAGAATATTAAGTTCCCAAGATCTCAGTTTAACATAATCACTCACCCATCCAGATCTAACAACTAATCGCTGAGTCAAATCGATCTGGGACAAGTAACGTTAGACTGTATCCATCCCAAAACGTCGTAGACTCCACCACGTCATCAACTACAACTCAGTCACGTTCCGACAGAAACTTGAGGGCTTCGTCCGACGTGTGACAGAACCGTGTTCCACCATCCTCCGTAAGAATGCGAATACGAGCGGGATATACAAGATGACAGTTGACATTCTTCTCCTTTAATGCCTTAAGCGCTGGAATCATCCCTCTTCTGCGGTTCATCACTTCTGATGAGAAGTCCGGGAAAAAGCTGACTCTCTTTCCATCAACAGAAATTGGTGTTTTATCTCGGGCGATACGAAGAATACTTTCACGGTCCTGGAATCGCAGAAGTCGAATCAGGATGGGCCGCGGAGCCTTTCCCGGGACTCGCACTGCTGGAACGCGGTGTGCACGCTCGATGACAATTGGAGCGCCGAAGTTCTCTTCTCCCAACACGCTCGGCAGCCATGTCTTAAAAAATTCAACCGTATCCCGACCTTCAACTCCTTCACTCAGTCCAATCAAGCGGATGTTATTTCGTCTGTTGTAGTTCTCTATATATTCCATCTTATTTCTGAGAACCTCGTTTTCTTTTTTGATGAGATTGAGTGACCGCTCATTTCCCGAAACTACATCTTCCACATCACTGATTCTTTGCTCGGCCGTAGCGATCCGGCCTTGCATAGATGAGACAGACATGGTCAGGGTATCAATTGATCCCTGAATGGAGTTGCGAAGTTCCGACATTTGAGAGATCAGCTCTTGCTTAACACTCCCAATGATCTCCCGAAACTCTTTCAGCGCGGCGGCAAGAACCCCCGCTGAACTTTCCCCCTCAGAGACGATCCCCTCAGCAGCCATTTGCGGAGACTTTCTCTCAGTAGTTTCGGCGACTTTATGCTCATCTTTCCTGGGTTTTGGTCGACGCTCCATAGTTCCGCGTTACACACAAGTATCAGATAACCTTTTTACAACTATTTGGGCAATGTTTCAGTGTTTAATTCAACATATATTAGGTGATTTCTAGAGAGCTCTCCTGGGCCCGTCTAACTACCTCGAGCGCATCACGTGACTCCGTCAGCACCAAATGGAATTACTTTTGATCAAATTAATTAATAATTTTAAGAAACAAATGCCCATCCCTAGTTTATACCATGGTCATTTGCTAGCATTGACAAGTTGAGGCTGTTATTGACGTTTGCAATGCAAAATTTAAATGGAAGGGTTAAAATTACGGGTATTTTAGTCAGCTACCACTCGTTAGGTCTAGCATTTTGCAGATTTTTGTTGTAGAAAAAGTCTAAAATCACTTGAGTCACACAGTTCCAGATGCCAAAACTCAGATTTTATTGGAGACAAAAAAGCCAAAATCCTTGAAGAATATCTGATCTTCAACCTATCAGTACTCGAAATGAAAAAAAATTACAAAAGCCGATTTTCAACCGCCAGGCCGAATGGTTATATTATAGAAACAATGAAATTCTTATATTAGACTATCATTTCAATAAATATTAGTACTTCATCCCAATAAGTAGACCAGAACTAACTGCTATAATATACATTTAAGCAAATGGATGTGTATAATATTACAAACATACCCAAACTGAGGGACAGACTGCAGTAGTTATCACTCGCCTTACAACAGGCACCAATTTCTGTCATAGCTGTACCCCGAAGAGCTCAACAGAGAGGACCACCTGTCAATCAATCAACTGCAGCCCCCCAACACCAAGCGCTCAAAGAGCCAAGCGAGACAGTGACGGGATGAGATTGGCAGCCTGCCAGTGTGTGCACACTCCAAAACCATTCCAATTTCCATTTCCTGCACACGCACACACAAACACTAGAGAGAATCCCAGCTCTTAACGCAGACATGAGCAGAATGTAAAGAGCTGAGGAACGTGGAAATTTTAGGGTCGACAGAGTGTGAAATGTAAATGATGGAGAGACTATGAAGGGAAGGAAGAGAGAGAGAATGAATTAGGAGAAATGGCTTCCCCTCCCTGATTGGAATTAGCAGTAAATGACTTGGATATTTCCATGTCTGGCATTATACAAATTTATATTCTGCCACAAATAATTTAGTGTCAACACTTTTCATTACGCCGCCTGGCATGGCATATATGCCTGGCTATATTATAAACCACTGATGTGATATCTCAGCGCAATAAAACATTCATCCACAGGAGAACTAAAGGCCATGTAAAACTGCCTACATGTACACATGGGCTGTGTTTGAAATCATACATTACTCCACTTATATAGTCCACTTGAGGGAGTGAAAGAAGGAAGCCAGAAGGGATGAAGCTTTTGTATAGTTTGTTCTTGCCGTTTAATAATTATTTGGAACTTAGCAAACTGGCAGCTCCAGTAATAAGATGAAAATATTTATCTTGAACTCTGTCATGGAAACTAGCATGTATAACCCTTAATTAAACAATTTAATAAATTAAATAATAATTTATACTTCATATTTATATTTATACTGTATGATATTACAATGTAGCCACATTGGACCACTGGTTTGGAAAATGGATGATGGATGATTCAGTTGCAGGCGCCATGTTCTGGCGAGACACTGGAATTAATTTGCCGCAACTCACAGACAGTGCATTATGGG
Source organism: Leuciscus leuciscus (assembly GCF_965113295.1). Taxonomy (NCBI): domain Eukaryota; kingdom Metazoa; phylum Chordata; class Actinopteri; order Cypriniformes; family Leuciscidae; genus Leuciscus; species Leuciscus leuciscus. The sequence goes on from NC_138740.1 coordinate 13,169,672, forward strand.
TAATCCCGAGCCGTTGAGGGTTACATCGGTTGTACACTCATTATTGCGGTGCATTGTGGGACTGAATCAGTGCACTCGGTAACGTCCACTAAGGTTTCGGCCACCGCTACAAATGGCTGTTCCCTCAAATAGTGCCCTATTTAAGGGTATAGAGGGCGATTTTGGACACAGCCATGGTGTAACAACAACATTTTACTAAACACAATCACAGCCATCATCAAAATATCATCAAATGTAACAGATGTTGTCATTAGCCAAAAGATTATGACCAAATGCCTAATATGCAAAACAGCGCCGACCTCCCGAGGCATGGACTCTCTGAGACCCTTGAAGGTGTTCTGTGGTCTCTGGCACCAAGACGTTAGAAGCAGATCCTTTAAGTCCTGTAGGTTTTGAGGTGGAGCCGCCGTTGATCAAACTTGTTTGTACAGCCCATCCTACAGATGCTCAATTGGATTGAGATCTGGTGAATTTGGAGAGGGGCAACAGATTGAACTCTTCATCATATGAGTCATATGAATCAATCAACCATTCCTGAACAATGTGTGCAGTGTGGCAGTTGCTTTATCCTGCTGAAAGAGACCACTTCCACCAGTTAAAACCATTGTCCTGAAGGGGTGTACCTGGTCTGCAACAATGTTTAAGTAGGTAACACGTCAAATTTACGTCCACATGAATGGTAGGACTCACGGTTTCCCAGCAGAATATTGCCCCGAGCATCTCACTCCCTCAGCCGGCTTGTCGTCGTCCCACAGTACATTCGGGTGCCATCACTTCCACAGGTAAACGGTGCACACGTCCATGTGATGTAAAAGAAAACAGGACTCATCGGACAAGGTGACCCATTTTCCACTGCCTCAAGGTCCAGTTCCAATGCTCACGTGCCCTTTCAATGGTGATCATCATATGCATTTTGATTGGTCTGTGGCTACGAAGCCCCATATACAGCAGAGTGCGATGAACTGTGTGTAGTGACACATTCTTCCCATAACCATCATTAAAATGTTGTGTGACTTATGCCACAGTAATAATCTGTTGGCTGGATAGCCTTCGTTGCCCTCGTGAATCAATGAGCCTTGGCCGCCAGACACCCTGTGGTCAGTTTGTGGTTTGTCCCTCCTCAGACCACTGTTGGTAAAGTCTCACCACTGCTGACCGGGAGCGACCCACAAGCCTTGTCGTTTCAGAGATACTCTGACTCAGTCGACTTGCCATAATAATTTGGCCCAAGTCAAAGTTCCTTGGATCTTTATTCCTGCCCATTTCTCCTGCATCCAACACGTTGATTACGAGAACTGATTGTTTACTTACCATCTAATCTATCTAGACATTAATAACGACACACTTGTGACTGGTCATAATGTTTTGGCTCATCACCACGCATAGGGCTCGACATTGACGCATTTTTTGAAGGGGCAAGTGAAAGAGCGCATCACATGATCCTTCAGAAATCATTTCAAATTGATTGATTTGGTCCTTAATAATATTTCTTAGTATTGATTAGAATGAATTTCTTTGAAAAAAAAACTTAAATCATACAACATTCCACCTCAGCCTGACCAAATATTACATGCCATGACAGGAGACCTACAAATCACTGGTTTGAAAATCTGTCTAGTGGCATGTCCAACCATCAATATCTTCTATTCCTCAAATCCTAATTGGGTAGAACAAGGTTAAATTGCACTTTCATTCAATTTGAGCCCCATTGTATGACAAACCGCGGTGTCCCCTCCAGTTTAGCCTCCTGGGAATCATTCAGTTCAGGCACAATAGTCCAAGCTGCCCGTCTCTCATAGAGCTCTCTTTGCTCCAAATGGCCCCTGATTAAAAGGCTCCGTTAAGTGAATGGCCAAGTTACTAAGGAAGCAGCTGGATGGGGACAGAGACGGGCTGTAGAAGAAGGGCTACAAAGAGAAGATGATTGAAACCGAGACAATTGAGCCATCCCATTAATCTCGCCTGACTTCCTTTAACCATATTCACATCGAGGAACTGATCTGGGGAGGGAAGATATTAAGCTATATATTTACAAAGAGGATTGGTAGGCCCCTTCACTTAGCTTATTTAACTCATCCATGGATTTAAGGTAAGTGCTCGCTAGTTTAATGGGATGAGGAAAGGTCACCCAGTAAGGGATTGATTACGGCTGGCTAAAGAGCTCATTGACTGCGCTATAATGGACATTAAACAAAGCTTAAGCGATGAGGGACGAAGGTTAAACTCAATAAAATTCAGCAAACTGTCCAGATGCAAATTTAAGTCTACAGTTCAGAAGCTTTTTTTCAAATAAGAAACCATTGTTGAAACCATATACAAATGGCGAAAAATCCAGGTCACAATGTTTGACTTAAAAGAGTTCACCCAAAAATAAAAATGATGCTATTATTTACGCACCCTCATGTTGTTTCAAAACCATATGACTGACTGAATTCTGCTATTATGAAAAAATTCTCATTCATTTTTCCCACACAATGAAAGTCAATTAAGTCCAAAACATGGTCCCCGACCTCCCTGTTGACTTCTCATTGTATGGAGGGGGGTTTGGAACAACATGAGATGACATTAATAATTACATTATGATTATTAATTAAACATTTTAAAGTACACTTATTTTGATGTGACTAACATACTAAAGCACATTTTAAGAACTAGATTTAGCACTACACTTAAAGTCAATATTTTCTAAATGTACTAAATTGCAACTATCATTACGTCATGATAGTTACTATCATTTGTAAATACAAATTTATGCCATAAAAGTTTCAATAGAAATTACACTAAAGTATATTTTTGTTTACCATAAATGCTTGTACATTCGGCAGTACACTTTAACCGTATTTCAACAGACAATAGAAGTAATTATGAAATGACATTTAAAAATGTACTTAAACCATTTATTGCATTTATCATAAATTTTAACTATAATCCAATTTCATTTATTTGTAAATGACATGCAATTAGGTGTCCGAAAACTTAAAGTATATTCTTATTTCCGTAATAAGTATTCTTTTTAAAAGCATGCCAAAGTGTGCTTCTTTTTCACAAAGGTTTCCTTTAAAAGTTGTCACAAAGAGCTCAATTAACCTATTAACTTTTAAATGATTAACTGCTTTTTGTGCGGATCGTTATATTCCATTACCCTGTCTGGATTCCACGATGGGCCATTTTCCTTGTGGCCAGTGAGCCATGATCGCTAGAGAGCCACTGGAAGGTTGCGCGCTTCGGGCAGAATCGTACGCGAGGCAGATGTCGCATCATTAAACAGGCCGAGCAGAATGTGGTCAAGGATCGCTGCGTCCATCATTAATGTGCAGAAGAAGTGAGGAGCGACGCATCAGTGTGCCCACGGGGCTGATACAAAATGCTGCTGACATGGCACCAAAGCTCAATACTGTTTTCCATAGGCGTCCTCACATTGTACAGTGAGAGAGCGGGAGGAAGAAGGAGCTTGGGTGCATTCCACTGCATCAGATAATCCAATTTGAAGACGGAGCTGAGGATGAAATTGCTCAGCGCGTGATGAAAAGCAATTCCGTTCATATAATAAAGAGCTGCACAGAAATGTAACTACTGTGCTTACGGGAATGTGCTATTACTTTGTTCTTCCTAATAAAGTGGAGGAGGTAAATGCCTGAAACGGCAACCACATAACAAAAAACAAAACAAAACAAGCTCCTAGAACATGCGCTAAAGTCTCTCAAGACTAGCATGGCTGGTTTGGGAAGACCGAAACCAAAAAAAGGAATGATATCATATTATTATTATTATTATTATTAAGTCATATTTTGTTCCATAGAAATGGTTGACAGTAAAGCTTAGAAACTGACTGTGGGCTGCTGATGAAAATGTACTGATATATTAACAGCAATAACATCTGAAAAAGTACGTTTTTATATAACACCAGTGGTGTACAGTAAACTATTTTTACTTTGTTACTGTACGACTTAAAGGAATAGTTCACCCAAAAATGAAAATTCTGTCATTAATTACCAGATCCGCAAGACTTTCATACCCAAATTAAGATATTTTTAATGAAATCTGAGAGCTTTCTGTCCCTCCTTTGACAGCCACTTTCAAGGCCAAGTAAAGACATCATAAATGTAATCCGCGTGACTCCAGTGGTTTAACCTCAGTTTTATGAAGCGACGAGAGTGCTTTGTTTGCGCAAAAAAACATAATTTACCACTTTATTTACAAAATATTAATCTCCAAAATTAATATCTAAAAAATATCTTCATTTGTGTTCCGAAGATGAACGAAAGTCTTATGGGTTTGGAACGACATGAGGGTGAGTAAATCATGACAGAATATTCATTTTTGGGTGAACTATCCCTTTAAGTATCTGTACTTTATCAGAGTATTTTTATTTTAAGAAACTTTTACTAATTATTATTTTGGTAATCGAGTAATCTGTCGATTATTTTGACGGTTAATCGAATCATTTTTGTGGTAATAAAAAAAGACTTAAGTGAACAACAATAGTCTTTAAAATGACTTAAAATACATAGGCTATTTAATAACAATGAGACAATAATAATAATAATTGGTTCAAATAAAGTATCAAAAGTAAGTAATCGTATAGTTTTATTGAACAACACGATTAAAAATACAAAATGTAACAAACATAATAAACAATCAACTCCTATACATATTATAACAAATGCCTGCGTGTTGTTTCACTTTACAGCAGATCATATCTTTATTTAATATTGGCCAAACATTTAATTATAAATGCTACAAATGCTACAGCCACTGTAATTTCTTGGACAAGAACATGTGGAGTTTGTGGACATCAATACATGCAAACTCGAGCGAGGGGTTAAACTTTGAAATCGTGACCAACTACAGTTTGCATGTTTAGAAACATATTGATGTTTTCTCCTGTGTTGGCTTGAGTTTATAAATGATTTACGTTACAAATCTGGTGAAATGACGCACGTTGCATTCCCAGATGAATGTTATAAGCAACCCAAACTTGCAGGATATGCAGAGAGAGACTGCATTTGATATTACATACTTCCCTACTATATAGTAGGGCAAAAAAAACAGTATGTCCGAATTTACAATACTGATAAAAGAGTAGGCAAAAAGTACCCGGATGACTCACTACTTAAGCGTGCATATGATAAGATACTTTACTATCCCATGAGGCCACAGGAGAGGATTTATGAATGGCAGTGAAGCAACGCGACTGACACTGGTAGGTCACATCACATGATCAACTTGTAGGTCAATGACAAAATGGCGAAAGTAGTACGTAATACTACACATTCAACAAAGCTGCTGAGACGCGCTCCATGCATATAAATGATAACAGCGCAACGCTTCGCTGTGAAACACAAAGCGCCTCAGATTTTTATGCATTTCCAAAGGCACATTATTGGAAACCTGAACAGAAAGCACATTCGGAGACTAAGTTCTTGTGGAGCAGCATTTACTGTGAACGGAAGAAACTCGTAACCTGCGCTCATGTAAATAGTGCTGTGCTTCACTCTAAAACCTGCAGTGCAAATAATGCAAGCACTGTGAAAGGTTTTGCTGCAAACAGTCATGCTGATCTCTCAAGACAGCTTTTCACCTCAATGAATCACCTCAAATATCATCACGTTTTAATATCACACACCCCTACTAATCACTAGTATGACAAGTGCTGGCTAGAATAAATAAATAAATGGTTAATCGATCAGTAATTTTATAACACAAGTACATTAAAAATCAAGTGTTTTTTGTCTTTTATTCATGTAAAATGGAAAAGTAGTACTTAATACTTTTAATTGAGTAATATTTGATTAGGGTATCTGTAGTTTTACTCAAGTATTTGATTTGTGTATTTGAGTAAAATAACCAAACTGTTTAACACTCAGGCCTGGTTTCACAGACAGGGCTTAGACTAAGCCAGCATTAGGCCTTAGTTTAATGAGGACCTTTAAGTAGCTTTTATAAACGTGCTAAAAAAAAAAAAAAAAAAAACATTACTGGTGTGCATCTTGAGACAAAACAATCTATTTCAGTGCAAGTTGCATTCATTTAAAACAGCTCAAACATGCATTTTAGTCTGGAACTAGACTTAAAGGTGCTCTAAGTGATGCCGGGAGTGTTGACATTCGAATTGTTGTCAAACAAAACGGAGGCTAGCTAGACCCTCCCTCCTCCTCATCCCGTCTCCTCCCTCCTCCCCTCCCCTCCGGCATAAAGGAAAGTCAAAGTAGTCACTAAAAACAAAGTTAAGTTTTACTGATACTTCATTCAATGTGTAATGTCACCAAGTTAGATAAATGCTTTTATATATTGCAGAACAGAATGCAGAAAAAGAGAAACATTATCTTAAAATCGTTTCGCCACCTGAGGTTATAACTATAACTATAGCTCCCATACAAGGACGCAATAATAGCAAGATAACGCTAGCTTCGCGTTTCCCAGTCAGCATAAACAACGGCGGCGGCATAAAAAACTTTGGTCTAAGTTGTCTATAGCCTATAAATGAACATTCAAATCCATAACAAACAGTGGATGAAAACAATCATTCACACAAATTGTCGCCCTACTGTGAATTTGCTTGACCATTTACAATAGAGATTGATCACTGCTAGAAACATATATGTTGTATTCACCAAAGCTAACGCTGACTGCATAGTTCTAGCTAATTACATCCTTGTGTTGGTTTGGCGAACATGAACGTCAATTTAGAAATAAAAATGGATTTACCTGTTCTGCAAAAACAGAGCAACTGAATGTCGGATTGGAAGCCCTTGTGCCGCCGAAGTTCTCGCCACCTTTCGAGGGTTTTTCCGATGTAAATTCGGGACTTCGCGCGTTCCTTATCCTTGTCCCTCTTTGCAATTTGTTCATCGGAACGTCGTCTCTTTGGTCGTGTGTCGGCCATAATTCAAACTTCCCTCTTCATGCTTCTCTCTCCTCCACACACCCCCTTCATGTGCACGTGCACTAACCCCCAAACCCCACCCTCAAATACTTCTTGTCGGTGATTGGCTGGAGCACTGTTTGTTGTGTTTCGTGGTACGGGTGAGCCCAGTTTGTTTTTGTTGCCATTTGTGGAGCCTGTGGTGTCTACAGAGACCGCGTTTTTTTACAGTGTGTTCAGGGGACAGGCAGCTAGCGGATAGTGAGGAGATGTTTGCTGTATGTGACAAAAAATGTTTTGGCCTAAAAAACGCGTGACATCACTTAGAGCACCTTTAAGCCTTTTTTTGTGAAACTGGGGGTTAATGGCATCCTTTCACACAAACTTATGCGCTGCAGGATCCAAAGTAATTTCACATGCTCATAGCTTAATGTGACCGCAACCAAAGAAACCACTGAATAATCCATACTAATTTTTATAATTTTTTTATGATTTCAGTTGTGGCTGTGTAATATGACTAATGGATATAATAGTCCAGACAATGTGTGCACTTCAGTGGAGCTGAGAGGTGTTTATATTGTATTCCGCACTGTATGCGATAATGACAAGTGACGGTGTGGAGAAAATATCCACTGAATCAGCAAGAAGCAGCAGTGACAGTTTCCTCATCATTACCATGCATTCTTTAAACAGATCTAAAACAGCTAACTGTGCATTCTTTCTGCTCTTTCCTTAAAATATTGCTGTGCTGTATAATTGTGTAATATAATTGTGTTTGTTATGCATATATTATATCATGGCACTTCCCCAAAAAAATGAATAAATGCATATAATTGATGCCATTATCTATACCCCTCCACCCCCACCCTAAAAAAACAGCAATTCCAAATAATAATAAAAAAAAATAAAAAATAGCAAATCAGTGCAATTCCACTATAGTACGGAGTTTCCATATGGTCAATGTTCAGTAAAAATATTGCACGTTAGATAGAGATCAGTGTTATCCAGATTGCTCTTTTTCAGGAGAGGCTTGACAACTGCAGTTTTAAAGCCACAATATGTAACTTTTTTGCTTTAAAAATAGCAAAAATCACTATATCTATGTTATATATTTTTTTTAGTTGTGTACTTACATTATCCCGACTGTTTCCAACAACTTTCAAACCAGGAGAAATTTGTAATTTAATTCGAGAAACGTCCCGTTTCTTTATTTCCGTTTTGTCACCGTCAATGGCGTCATATCCGCGTTGTCCCTGGTTTCCGCTCTTACTGCCATGGCAACCAGAGCTCTCTGATAGTAACCAAAGCGACTGACGGTAGCTCGCAATGTCTATTTGCACGCTGTTGTTGTTTCGTTCAAACATTATGGACCATGGCAAGCAGACTTTGGATACAAAAGGAGAACTAAAACGAGAATCAATATCAGCGCGGTGTTTTCGAGATGCCTAGAGCTCCCATAGACAGTATATAAACGAGAGCTCCACGTCCGAGACTTTGACCGCTTCTACATGTACTTTATTAAACAGGTGAGCACATTTACATAAAACTAATCAATGTTATATAGCTCAACATGATGAAATGTTAGAATATGATCTGTATGTTATTCTAATGTTGATCTAGCTTACTGCTAGTCTCATACAGACAAACTAACACATACATTTCAACACATTCAAATGCAGTTTAGTGTGATAGTGTAATGTTAGACCAAGTGAAACAACGCTGCGTTACCTCAAGTTTAATTTGTCTAATAAACTGACCTGTGACTGTGAGTAGTAATTCTGCACTCGTGTGTAACGTTAGTTCGGTAGAATGAAATGTCCATATTCCTTATATGATAGCTGATAGCTGTCTCTTAGCAATCCCGAACTGCTTCATATCACAGTCATGATAAAAGCATCGATGTATTCAGTCAGCCATAAACATTATTAGATCCATAGATAAGATCGGTCGGCTTGACGTTGACGACAAGATCCATAATTCTTAGCAAATGTTGCGTCATCAAACTACGCCTTTGTTATTGTAAATAGGTTAGCGACCCCTAGTGGCGAAAAATTCCATACTGTACGTTTAAGGGACTTTGGAAAACTCCCGGAGAGAAGTGAGGAGTTTACCACTTCTAGGGGATCTACTTCTAAACAGTTTAACACACTTTTGAAAAAAGATGTGGGAAGTGCATCAAGGGCGCAGGCTGATGTTTTAAGGTGCTGTACGGTTTCTTCCAAAATTTTGCTTCGAAATCATAGTAATTAGTAACTACTTTCTGCTGATGGGGTCTGATCTGTCTGACCTCAGCACAACTTTGATATTATTGATTTTCTTAGAGAAGGAAGCAAACTCCATTTGCTGTCTGACCCATTGGGAATGTGACTTGGGGGGTTTGTTAGTCTCTCTACAGTGGCATAAAGACATTTAAAAAAAAAAAAAAAAAAAATATTGCTCACTGTTATAATCTCTGCTAGTGTGATCTTCCAGTGCAGAAACAGGAGGTATTATGATGCAGGAAAGTTCAACAAACAACAATTGTACTTTATCGACCACACAGATCCTTGAAGAGTCCTACATCACCTCTGGCGAATTAATGTACAGATGCCATTAAAAGCACTCTGCGTTAACCTTAACACTTCACTTCGGTCATCCTTTCTGCGTTCGGCCTCCAGAGATACACAAAATCTGTCCTTCATTTCTGTCATTCTTTGCCCTCTGAAGTTCACACGTCAATATGCTGACCGTGTCCCTTCTCAACACATGCAGCTGCAGAGGGGCGAGCGAGTCACCCCGTGAGCAACTCATCTGTGAAATTAATTAGGGGCTGCTCACATTCATTCCTCAGCTCTTACAGTAGGGGGAGGAAACGCGGTGCGCTAAAATGCTCTTTTGATCCACCTCTCAGCACAGCTCATGTGTGAAAACGGCAGATTTCTCATTAATCCTTCCATTTCTTTACTTAATTGACACTGAGTGCCTGGAGATCTCTGTGCATGATTGTGTGTGTGTGTGTGTGTGTGTTGTATAATATTGCATGTGAAATATTTGTCTATGTGTTTTATGATAAGCGGCATACTTGGGTTTGTGTGCCTATATTTGAGAAAAAAGAAGAGAGTTATGTAACCAAAACATGTGGCACAAAAACAATATGTTGTTTAAATTCTATGTACTATGGAACTAAAAAAATATCTATATCTGTGTGTAGAGATCAGTGGTACCAAGAATGCTCTTTTTCAGGAGGGGCATAACAACAATATATTAAAATATTGTGTGTGTGTGTGTGTGTGTGTGTGTGTGTGTGTGTGTGTGTGTGTGTGTGTGTGTGTGTGTGTGTGTGTGTGTGTGTGTGTGTGTGTGTGTGTGTGTGTGTGTGTGTGTGTGTGTGTGTGTGTGTGTGTGTGTGTGTACTAAATAAATAAAAACTAAATTTCAACTTTTGTTGAAGATTTTATAAACATGCTAAACAGTATTTGTTTAGTTTTAATTTGCTAATGTCTTTTATTTAAATGAAGTTTTTATTTTTATTTAAAAGCAAAAACTAAATATTTGACAATATTTTAATATTAACTACATTAAAAAATGTGTAAGTTTTATATGAATAATTCCCAGTTATTTCAAATTTGCTCATATTTATTTATAGATTTTATTTACATTTAAAACCAAGAAAACAGACATTACATTACAATGGCCTGACAACCAAAGACATATATACACATAGATGCCTCATTAGGGGCCGTTTCAATGGGCCGCTATACGCAAGCTGTCCGCCATATTGGAGCGGTCCGTGAACGTTCACGAGCCAGTTGACTGAGCGTCTGCAACCGTAGGTAGACGCATGTATGAATATCTATATATGAAATACACTTCAGCAGATGATTTAGCTAAACTAACACAATAGCCTACAACAAGACGAAGGCACCAGCTGACAAGACATTAAAACGTGTACACGGTAAAAGTACCATAGTAAAAACATGTCATTTGAGTTAATACAAAAACACAAACCAACACATTCTCACCTATGATAGGTTATCCCATTTCTTGGGGAATTTAAATCTCGACGGTTTCACAACCAGAAGCTGCATGTTGTGGCATCATTGATTCTTACTCTGAGTGACGACACGTTGACCGTTGCAAGATGACAGGAGAGCAGACGTGTCTGAGGCGATGGAGTGTGGCATCTACTTATACATATCTATGCTGACAACAGCCAGCCAAGTGGACACTTATAGAACAATACCAAAAATATCAAAATGACTAAACGTCAGCATGCCTGATGTGGTCTACATTCTCTATGGTAATCATGAAGATTTTTGCTAAGAATTATGTGAGAATAAATCTTGTAAACAAGAATATAAGAATTCAAAACCATGCACAAACTGATTTTCAAGGGCAGCAGAGCCTTTTGTGTCGTGTACACAGATGCTTGGACGAGTATTTCACTCAGTGCTGCAATACACAGTGGCCCGGTGTCCCCAGTGTTCGCCACACTGTGGTGCTCTCCTATTTAAACAGGGTTTGATGAGGATCATTACAAACCTCTAATTCGCTTTGCACCCGCCACTATTCATGGTGACATCAGCTTGTGTCTTAACAAACCCGCTGAACAGGCTGAAAATAGATTCACATGGCAAAATAAATGCCCAAGCCTGAGGGGACTAAGTGTATCCATGTCTAATCTGGCTGCGTATGCCAGCCGGACACAGAGCCTGGCGTGTGAGGAAAGCATCCTATCTCAGTGACAGCTCTGAGGAACTGCTCACCTCCTGCCAGACTCTCTGGGCCGAGCTCCAAACGGACATCCTACATGAGGTGTGCTGCTAGCACATCTGACGGGACACTACGACTGAGATCCAAGTCTTCCGTTTCCTTTTCCACTTCTCCCGAGGCGCATGTTTCTTATAAACCGAATAAATCATTTTTAGGAATGTGGAAAAGAGTATCTGCAGGGTTTTTCAAATCAAATTTAATGCATTTAAGACCTTTTTTAAGACCTGCACATATACAATGAAAGGGGTAGTTATTAATTACTCACCCTCATGTTGATCCAAACCTGTAAGACTTTCATTCGTCTTCAGGAACACAAATGAAGATATTTTACATGAAATTGAGAGATTTCAGTCACGCCAACTACCAGTTTGTCGCATCAAGTCTATAAAGAATCTCAAATGCTTGACTGCTAGACTCGCTCTTGCTGAAGCTCAAACGTGCTGCGTAACACGAGAATGAACCTCATTGGTTCTTGCTGAAGCTCAAACGTGAAGCGTAACACGAGAATGAACCTCATTGGTTCTTGCTGAAGCTCAAACGTGATGCGTAACACGAGAATGAACCTCACTGGTTCTTGCTGAATCTCAAACGTGCTGCGTAACATGAGAATTAACCTCATTGGTTCTTGTTAAAGCTCAAACGTGAAGCGTAACACGAGAATGAACCTCTGGTTCTTGCGGAAGCTCAAACGTGCTGCGTAACATGAGAATTAACCTCATTGGTTCTTGCGGAAGCTCAAACGTGATGCGTAACATGAGAATTAACCTCATTGGTTCTTGCTGAAGTTCAAACGTGATGCGTAACACGAGAATGACCTCATTGGTTCTTGCTGAAGCTCAAACGTGCTGCGTAACACAAGTGGGTATGCCATTTCTTGGATTTGGGTCCCAAATGGGGATGCAAGTTAACAGGTTAAGGTATAATTTGTGTTGTTAAAGCTTATTTATAGTACTGTTGAATTTGACAATATTTTCTCTCTCCTACTTATTTCTTAGCAAGTGTCAAAGAAGCCAGAGTCTCAAGTGTTGTATGCAATGGTGAGATTCAATGGCTAAACAAAGAAAGCAAAACACAAAATAAACTAAATAAAATAAACAGCAGCGGTATTGACTGCACATTCTACATTTATTTATTTGTCAATTATGCTCAGGATGTTACGCACCAAATCCTCCACCATGGCGCCATGGTCCAGTCGGTTACCTCTCCTTAAGCCCAATTTATACTTCTGCGTCGAACTTACGCCGTAGCTACGTCGTAGGCTGTGTGTAGCGCGCGTACCCTGACGTGCACCTCTACAAAAATGTAACAACGCGTCAACTCTACGCGGACGCAAGCGCTGTGATTGGTCTGCTAGGACCGCTCCCTCGGGTTTCACATGCTCCCTCTGCGCGCCTGAACGCGGACAACGACGCAGAAGTATAAATGAAAACCAACGCGTTGCCTACAGCGTAGAGGCTCCGGCATAGGTCCGACGCAGAAGTATAAATCAGCCTTTAGTCTCATCACATAAGTGAAATCTGACTCATGCTGCACTGTGCTATGGAACGCAGCAGACACTTTCAGTTTATAAATGTGGCATCTGTTGTCCAATTGAACTATATTTTCTATAAAAAAATGCTACATGACAGTTGGAGCAGTGCCGCAGTGGCCAAGTAATGTCATCAGTATATGGCTGAACACCTTGTAACAACAGTAACACCGACTAGCCTAGTCAATATTTGCTGTGGGCTGAATTAAAATAAAATTGAATTGCCATATGTGGCCCTTATGGAACAGCAGAAATATAATGGTTACCCTGGTAACCCCTGTATACAAAGCAGCCACGCTTATTAAAATGGCCAATTTTTATTTAGAATAGCATGCATCAATGCAAAGATAGCCAGGAAATATATAAACAGTACCTTATTAATTAGCTTATAGTAGCTTATTTTGACTTTACATTTTTTGGGGTATTATTTTTACCCAAAAATCAAATTCTGTCATCATTTACTCACCCTCATGCCATTCTAAACCTGTATGACTTTTATTAGCCTATGAACAACACAAAGGAACCTTTTTTGAGAAATTCTGTTCTTTGTTCATACAAATCAAGTGTATGGTAACCAAACTCTTCACAATATCTTCTTTTGTCTTCCACAGAAGAAAGTCATATAGTCATACCTACAAAAGCAGCTTAAATATAGCCTGGCTAACGTCAGACCTCTTTCTCATTGAGACGTGGTCTGGGAACCACGTTCATTTTCTCGTATTTGAGGCGTGGTTTACGAATGCCCAGAGCCGTTAATTGGGCGCTACGAATGTCTATCAGATGCGCCTGCACGTAGCTCATAGCCAATCGTTTCAATTATACCAGATGACGTATGTAGAGCGACAGAAATTCGACGAGGAAGAAGACGAAATAAACTTGCGTTCTAAACTACTTAGAACAGTATCTAAGGCTGCATCGAAAGGTAACTTCACGTCTGATGCCATGTTGGATCCATAGATATAAACAAACTGCTTCGGTGTGTCGCATAGATGTCGTCATCGTCTTGCTGCTCCCTCCCCGTTCTGTGATTGGTTGGTTCCCTTTTTGAGGGGAAAATCTGGTCCATGGTGTCCAGGCTGCCTAGCAGCGTGAATAAAATCGCGCTGCGCTCAAGGCAGCATGGGGAAACCCAGGCTAGCTTAAAGAGGCAAATTCATGAAAAACATTTTTTTCTTGACCACTTGAAATAGGCAAGTTTATTTTTATTTTTTTATTTTATAAATAAAAAAAGTTCTATATACTATATAACTTTCAGGTCTCGATGTCCTCCCCAGTCCAAAAATACAATTTAATGACCCCAAAATAAAACTATCTATTATTTATTCCAAGGGCCAAAGAGAGAAAATTATAATAAAATTAATAGATTGCAATAAAAATGCCAGAACGAGATTTTTCACAACATCCCTCCTTTTTTTTTTTTTCATATATAATGCTGTTAGCACAGAGCATCGAACAACTAACTGACAAAGCCCTTTGCTGAAACAACAGTGGAGCAAGCTTTACTTTCACCACAAATGTTGAGGCTTACTTTCCTTTACTGATGGCTTGTATCACAGACTCTAAAGACTGCACAACATCACGTACCAGTTGCCATGTCCTGATTATAGCCACTGTAAGGAGGAAACATTACCCCAGGGAACAAGAGTAGTGATCAACTTTCAACCAGTGATAACATAGAGAATACAACTTTAATGTACTGATGATGTAATCAAGGAGTTTCAGGCCAGTCAACAGAAAACTTTAAGCTCAAACTGCCCAGAAAGCTACAACACACTGCAGCAATGCTGCAGTGGTACGGGGAAAAAATGTGAACTGATCTTAGTGTTTAATGCTGTATCAAGAGTTAGAACTCATTCAGAGTGAATTCAGATCTTTCTGGTCCAACAAGCAAAACCAAGTCAAGCAAGGTTTTAATAAGACTTCTTATATTTAAACAAAGCAATCAAACTTGCTCCAGTAATTACCCCAGTAAAATATGACTGATCCCTGAATTACACCACAAAGTCAGTTATTAGTCAGTCATTTGATGACAAAATCTGCAAAAAGAAAGAAAGGAAGAGGAAAAGGAAAAGAAAAAAAAAGAGAAAAATAAAGGAAATTCAGGAAATCTTGGTGGGACTGCTAGGTTTGCAAAAAGTCTGAAAATGTTTTTGATTAATTTTGGTTCATTTGGACACTTCAGTCAAGCACTGAATTGTTTGTAGCGCTTTCTCACACCGAAATAATAACAGTATAATTTATAAGATGGAAAAAAAGCACTGGATGAGGTGGAAAACCTGAAAATGTTTTTAATCGTATGCGGTGAGGCATGCAGCTCTTTATTGCGCAAACAGCTTGAGAACGACTCTGTACTGCAAGTAAAGACAATTTATATGTGTATATATCCATAGCGATATATCTAAGAGTATGATGGGGGGCCTGTGAAACTATGGCTATGTCCAAAATCGCCCCTATACCCTTAAATTGGGCACTGTTTGAAGGAACAGCCATTTGTAGTGGTGTCCGAAACCATAGTGGACATTATTGAGTGCACTCATTCAATCCCACAATGCACCGCAATAACGAGTGTACAAATGATATACACTCAACGACTGGAGCGCACCCATAATGCACTGTCTGTGAGAGTCGTGCGCCAAATAGATATCCAAGTCATACCAGAAGATGACGCCTTCGACTGAATCATCCATCCATCCATTTTCCAAACCGCTGGTTCAATGTGGCCACAGCATAATATCATACAAGTATAGCCTAAGTTTCTTTTTAACTGATTATTAAATTGTTTAACTAAGGTTCACACAGTTTCCATGACAGAGTTCAAGATAAATATGTTCATAACAACTGGAGCTGCCATGATTATTGAACAGCAAGCACAAACTATGCAAAAGCGGCAGCCCGTCCGGTACGCTCAGTGTCCGAATTCACTCACTAGTTTTCATTCACTCTCTCAAGTGAACTATTTTAGTGGACTAATGTAGGGAATAGTGAATGAGGGCACAGCCTATATGACCCCCATCTCAAATGTTAAAGCTAAAGTGTAATTTCTGCGCCCCTAGCGTCACCAAACGGAAATACAAAAAAACAACAATGAATGTTCTCACACAGGTTTCCGAAACACTCCCCGCCTCCCTGCTTGTCATTAGTTGAACAAAAGGATAACCCCGCCCCCAAACACACGCCATTGGTTGAGACAATGTTGATACGTCGGTTTTGGTAGGGATGCTCAAAAAAGAATTTTGAATTTTAGTGATATGATATCCATTTACGAACAACTGAATATTCAGCTAGAATAAAGAATAGATAATGAAGTATTTTAAGACAAAATACACACTTCAGCTAGATATGTCACTTCAAATATAAGCGAAAGGTGACTGAAAATATGAATGAAGGAGAAGGGCTGCATGTTCTTGGCTTGCTGTAATACACCTGTGGCATCTTAGCTTTAGTTACAGGATATGAGCACACTTTCTAAACTCATGGCTGAGTGTGCCATCATCATACAGGACAGAATGAAACAACCTGGCAGGGACTGGATTGGTTATTAAGAAAGTTGTGAATGCATTTCACTCGTGCTTCGGGGTTGTTCTTACCTTACACGGAAACGGTAGATTAGATGCAACTTTTTCCATTGCCAAGTTTCTTATGCTCGGCGTAAGAGGGCCGCGACAGGTTGGACAACAGCTGAGCTTTTGCCGACACTGGTTACACACCAGATGCCCAGCCTGGCACTGCAATATCGGAGGCAGCACATAGTCGAAACACACCGGGCATTCAAACAACGCTGTCAGTTCTGCTGACTGTCCCGGTAGGGCAACGGCTGGAAGGGTTACAGCAACCGCGGGCACAGTACCAGAGCCCGGGACAGAGCCAGAGACCCCAGCGGCGGCTGTGGCTGCGGCTGTTCCTCCATGCTTACTTCCTCCTGTTTTACCAGCTCCGAGTCCCCCAGCCGCACCACCCGTCGAGGACGGACGGCTCATGGCGAGGAGTGTAGATCTCTAATGGTGTAAAACCCAGACGAGTTCAAGCCCGAGAGCCTCACCATGTACTCCTAACTGACGAGAGACTCGGTTCCGAGCAGCCTCCAATCCCCCGCGGATACAACATGGCCGCCATAGTTTGAGAGGGAGTAACGAGACTATTGGATGAAGGACGTTTGATTGACACTCCTCTCAGCCAATCACAGAGCTGTTCTTGACATTTACGTAAGAGTCTACGTGACTGGCTAGTGAAGTAAACAGCAAACAGTTGCACTACGGCACTTCGACACTACAGAAGGATGTTTCATCGTTTTATGCAATCAGAAGACTGACGCATTTTAAAAGATTAAAGCTAAATCATTAGAACTAAACAGAAAGAAAACCAAAATGAGATATAAAGTCTTAATAAAAAGTTCTTACTGGACTATAAAATTGAAGGAACATATTTTATTAGCTCTATTAAAACCCCCTCCTATCTGGTAAAAAAAAAAAAAAATCACTTCAGTTAACATGCTTGGGATACACATATGAAATATGTGCAATGAGAATATTTAAAAAAAATACCTTAAAATGAGCTTATTTATTTTCAATCGTTCTCAATCTAGAAAAAAAACCCCACTTCGAAATACATATTAATAGCTATTTTTTTATATGTGCACATAAGATTTTGTTTCTATGTAAAAATGTTGTTCCGTTCTCGTTTGCTGCCTCTAAATTATATCAGTATAATAGACCATAATCATATACCAGTGTCAGCATCCTGGAGTAAGAGCCCTGGTTTAAGTAGCTCCCTCTGCTGGCACTTCATTGATTTCATAAGCACGTTACGTTTTATTTACACCTAATATTGAGTATAAATTATCTAAATAATTAAATTATTTATTAAACTGGCTCAGGGTGATCAAGATTTTTTTGCACCATAATTAACTCAACCACTAAATGAAGTCTGTGAAACATAAAAACAACAAAACACAAAATGTATCATTTTAATTAGATTTTTTACTTACAAAAATTAACAATACATGGTAATATGCAATGGTAATATTCTAAACAAGACAATACTACTGAAAGGCAAATTCAGAGTTATCAAATGCTTATTTACATGATCACTTTTGCTTCCATACTAGTAAGAAACAACAGCAGGTCATAAAGCATCATAGTCATCCTCATCTTCATGCTTCCTCTTAAGAGACGTAGAGTCACTAGATGAATTCTGCGACACCATATTGGTAGTAATGAGGATGTTCTTGGAGCCGATGAGAGAGGGGTTGATGAGGACATTCTGAACCGTGGGAGTGGTAGGAGTAGCTGTGAATGAAAACAAATTAAATAATTCACTCTGTAATTCACTACATGTTCTTAAAGCCTGTCATGTTTTTATTTCTGTCAAAAGTTCTTTTTAAAGTGTTTTTGAAATAAGTCTCTCAGTAATATTGTGAAATATTACAAATTAAAAGAACAGGTTTCTACTTGAATTTATTTTAAAATGCCATTTATTCCAGGGATGGCAAAGATGAATTTTCAGCATCATAACTCCAGTCTTCAGTGTCACACAATTCTTCAGAAACCATTCTAATATGCTGATTTGGTGCTCAAGAAACATTTATTGTTATTATTACTATCAATGTTGAAAACGGTTGTACTGCTTAACATTTTTTTGGAAATGGACATACTTTTTTCAGGATTCTTTGATGAATAGATAGTTCAATGAGCAGCATTTATTTGATATTTCAGTTCATCATCATCATAGTTTATTATCTGCATGTGCTTTAAAGCCATATCAGTCTAAACTTCTGATATATGGTTTTCTGAGTGCACACATCCGAAGCTCGCGCACAGAAAGCTGGATGTCAGTCTCGTGAGAATTAAACTACGTTCTCTTTCACGTCTTATTGCGCTTAAACTGAGTTTTTGACCAAGTTCACAAACAGTCGGTTATGTCTGTGAACGTAAACGGCAAGGAAAGAAATGACATGTGTATATTGGATCTGTGTATTAAAGTGAAAGCAGCGTAATATACAGTACCTACTGCTATATATGTTATTAAAAGGAATCAAACAACAAAAGAAAAACAGAAATTCACTCACTGCTCTTGAATGAATAACTATAGCTTTATATTTCTTACTCGAATGCTGCTGTTAAATGCTCTGGCGAGGAGATAAACATGGCGGACTGTGTACAGTTCACTGAGGGGAGGAGCTAAGCTAATAGGGCAGATTCTGTCACCAGTCGTGGGCGGGGCATGTGTGATGTCACACTGGAGCACATTCCTGAATGGCTCGTTTTGAGACAGTTTCAGATTTATGGGGAAAATAACAAACGGAGTGGATGAATTTTTACCACAACAGGGTGATTGTGTACCCATTATTCTGTTCACAAACAATATAAAAGTGAATTTTGCATATTATGGCGCTTTTCTACTACACAGTACCAGCTCGCCTCGACTCGCCTTTGTTTGGTTTTCCACTGTGTAAAAGTTGTACCTGTACCTGCTTCCAGGTACTTTTTTCGTACCACCTCCGGCGAGGTTCTGAGCGAGCTGAGGCGATACTAAAATGTGATGTGAAAACACAGCAGACTGCTGATTGGTCAGAGAGAATCGTCACTATTCACTGCGTCATCATTGCACGCGCCAGATGCGATTTCCTCCATTGTCCTGTGTGTGTGGGTAGCGGGTGTGTGTTGCGTAGAAGATTACGTCACGCCAGTTTCCTGTGGCGTCGCTATGACGACCAGGTACTATTGTGGAGGTACTATCTGCAATGGAAAACTGAGCGAAAAGCGAGCCGAGGCGAGTCAAGTTGAGCTGGTACTGGTAATGGAAAAGCGCCATTAGGTCCCCTTCAATGATGAATAAAAAGTACTAATTTCTCTCTCTCCTTTTTTGTTTTAGATCTTACCACAAATGTTTGAATGGTATCATTGTTTCCACAAAAAAACAGGTACTGTTTTTTGACAGGTACTGTAGTTCAATTAATAGCTTAACTTTTGACCTGCTCACTGATTTGGCACAAAATCTTCCACATGGTCCTTAATATACAAGAAGATCATACAAAGAGAACTGCTTGTTCTACGGTGGAAACTGTACCTGATTTGACAGAGGCAGCCTGTGAGTTGGGGATCTGAACGGTGAAGCGCTGGCCGGTCAGTGACACAGGTGTTCCCACTTTGGTCCCCACTGTCTGCACTGATGGAGTACCTGAAAAACACGAGGATCCTGAAAATTGAGTTTTAGATTTTGCTCGTTCACCAAAGAGAACAAAGGAAAACTACTAATAGCTTGTGTATTATTATGTATCTACAAATAGCTCAATGAATGTATGCTGGAAATCGTGAGCATGCAAAGTGTCCTGAAAACTCAGTGCCTTTAGATGTTAGAGATGTTTCAGTTTATACAGGAAGTATTTGGAATAACTGACCAAGAGTTGGAGTGCTTGGCCTACTGGACACTGCTCCCACGCTCAACCGTGGCACTGTTATCCTGCCCGTGGACGAAGACACCTAAACATGCAAATCAGAACCATATCAGACAGTACATCTGTTAGTTTCATGTTAAGAACCAGGGCCCGTATTCATAAAGAATCTTAATGCAAAAAGTAGCTCCTAGTGACACAATTCTAAGAAAATTCTTAGAAATGTGGGCGTTTACTCTTAAAATTAAAGAAAAAATCCTAGTAAAGAAAAAAAGTAATTCAGAAAGCATCTTAACCCTTAAAAGAGGTCTTAAGGTCAAAATTGTTAGGAGCACGGACGAGGACTTTTAAGAGGCTTAAGAGTTTCTTTAGCAGAGGAGAAAATGGCAGAAAGACGAAGAGGGAGAAGAAATGTGTTGCAGACAATGAATGACAGTGAGTTAATAAGACGCTAGATCGTGCAGGGATCGTGTTTGTGACTGATCTTATTAGAGACACGCTAATATCTCCAACACTGCACAGAAATGCCATAGCGCCAGAAATGAAAGTAATCACTACATTACGATATTTGGCAGCTGGGAAAATTCCATGTTTGATACATTAAAACCAACATTCAAACCACCACTTAAATAGACATGCCAGCAATCAGTGGAAAATAATTGGAAAGAGTGGAACAATTTTTATCATTCTAAGCCAAGCAAATACCTTATAGGAAATTAACAGCATGCATGATACATTATTACCATACCATGGTAAATAAAACTAAAAAGGATTTATATACACATATATAATGTGTGTGTGTGTGTGTGTGTGTGTGTGTGTGTGTGTGTGTGTGTGTGTGTGTGTGTGTGTGTGTGTGTGTGTGTGTGTGTGTGTGTGAACGGTCAAATAGGAAAAAATACGCATGTAATTTCAAAGTGAAGGCTTAGAATAGACCCTATACTTAAAATCACTTTTTTTTTTTTTTTTTTGGACAACCAACCAATCACAGTCTTCAAAAGATTGTGTCATACATAGCAACGGGGTCAACCCCGCCTCCTCACTAAGATGAAAGTTTTTGTCTTTTCCTTACTCAGAGTTGCTCTCAGATCGGTCCCGAATTGCTCTTAAGCTAAGACTCCTACGTAAAAGTTTTTAAGCTAAATTAAGAGTTTTCTGAGAGGATTCTTAGAATCTTTATGAATACGGGCCCAGGATTTCACACAGTCTAGAAAAACCTAGATATGAAGAGACCCAAATTTTAAAAGTTACTATCAGGTTTATTATAGTCGAAATAAAAACTCGACTATAAAAAAACTAAAACCACAAAAATTATTGTCATTACTTGAAACAAAACATTACCTAAAATAAAAATGATGTGTGTGTGTGTATTATAATACACACACACACATCATTTTTATTTTAGGTAATGTTTTGTTTGACTTTTCAATACTGACCAGATACAATACTTATTTTTGTATTTTGTATACTTATAGGTGTTTATCGCATTTTGGAACCAAACTCTATATATGTGTGTGTGTATATATATATATATATATATATACACACACACATATAGAGTTTGGTTCCAAAATGCGATAAACACCTTTTTTTATATATATATATATATATATAAATATAAATAAAAAGGTGTTTTTATATATATATATATAAAATTTATATATAAAATTTAAAAAAGCCAAAATGCGATAAACTTTTTTTTTTTTAAATTGAGTTCCTACAAAAATAAGTATTGTATCTGGTCGGTATCGAAAAGTCAATTTAAAATTTTACATAAAATGCGATATCCGCCATGTTATTCTGTCACATTTTCTCCCTTTCTTTCCAAACGCCAGTTTCCCTTCTCTGCAGAATGCGATACATTCGCTCAACCAATCACAGCGCACCATTCCATGCATTGTAGCACTGTAAACAGTAACCGCGGCGTTTTAAATACACCCGGCTTCCTAGTTTTTCTTATCTACTTTGTACTTTTCGATCAAAAAAAAAAAAAAAAAAAGGAATAAATTTGACGGCATTGATGAACCTGTGGTGGTTTCGGCAAGTGATATAAAATGTATACTACAATATGTGAATCTTCTTTACAGTGTTCTTAATATGACAGAGTACGTTTTTTTTTGTATGTGAAACTTACAAAAAATATGATACTAATATTATTATTAGGGATGTCCCGATCCGATCCACGGCATCGGTATCGTGCCGATACTGGCCCAAAACGCTAGATCGGATATCGGAGGGGAGAAAAAAAATTATCCGATACGATACCTATTAGGGGTGGAATGGTACATGTATTCGTACTGAACGTACGTTTGGTGCATGGATTTACACAGAGAATAGACGGTATAAAAATAAATAAAACTCGCGTGCACATTATTTAATGTAATACGGAACTAACGATACTGTTAGATACGCGCATAGACATATGCGGGTTCTTTAGGGACGGACACCTAATCTGTAGCCCTGCCTTAGCTCTGAACGCGCGTCTATATTGCTTCAAATGCTCGCTTTATCATTATACGCGCGCGGCGCGTCCTATTCGCTTTGGGCGCGCGAATGGATTCAAACTGTTCAATCATCGAACTAGACGCGAATTTGACGCTCTATTCGCGTTTGGTGTGAATGCAGCAAAATGAACAGGCTGCGATGTCAAGATTGCAATGCTGGAATGTGTGTGTGTGTGTGTGTGTGTGTGTGTGTGTGTGTCAGAGAGAGAGAGGCACGGGCGCGATCGAAAAACATACTCCGTCATTTTCATACAGGACATCATTAAAACTGCAAAAAGTGTTTAGCCTACTTATATTTGTGTAAAACACAACATTGTGCTTTTGTCAAACTGTAAACTCTTGTCAAACTGTAACTGTCACCCAACCAAAATCACACACACACAGACACACACACACACACACTGTTTAAAAGCAAAAATGATCTCATCTTTTGGACATTCATCATATTGCATTGGTTTTCATTTCTTGTCCTAAAACAGAGCACTAATCTGTTTATTTTTAATTTACACATTCTACATTGATTAAAAAAAGAAGATCAAATGTGTTTTTAAATGTAGTATTATTTTATACAGAAATAAACTATTTATAATTCAGATGAGAATAAAGTTAAAGTTAATTAAAATTTTAAGGAAACAAATATATTGATCTAAAATATAGCAAATTAATTTTAAATTCATTCAGGTTACCAAACATATCTCAGGGTCTTTTGAATAAAGTTTGGCAGTCTTTCATTATCAGCTGCTGTTGTGGACTAGCTATATACTGGAGAAGTATTTGTTCTCCATTTGAGTGAGATGTTTTTATGTGGCTAATTATGCAAAGTGCTTCCATATATTTTATTATTAGTAGTATTAGTTCAAGAATAAAATAAAAATATCGGATTGATATCGGTATCGGCCAATAGCCAAAGCTGCGACATCGGTATCGTATCGGAAGTGAAAAAGTGGTATCGGGACATCCCTAATTATTATACTAATAAACTTAATTTGTTGTGTATTTTCAACAGTTTCAATGTGAAAAATAACTTTTATATTGATTCAATGGATTAATTGTATTTTGGGGGGAAACAATTTTCATGGATTTATTGCATTTTGGGGGGGGGGGATTATCCGTTTTTTATAATAAATCTTTGAAAATCTAAATCTGGATTTGAATTTTTTTATGTTATTATAACCTAAAAATGCTATGTGAAAGTTTGAAACAGAAAATAGTGGTTTTCATCTTGCCACTTTCTTGGTAAAGAAAACACATTTTTACAATTAATCAACATCGATTTGTTGCATTTTGCAACCAAACTCTTCTTTCGTGTGTGTGCGCGTGTGATATATATATATATATATATATATATATATATATATAAACAATTTCTAAATATTAATAAAACTATAATAGTATTTCAAAGATACTAAAATAATGCTGGTTACTTGGAAAGGGCATGTAAATGAATAAAATACCATATGCATTTAAAGAATTCAATCTATATAGTAAAAAAATTATTATATATAATTATTATTATTATTATAATAATTATATATATTCATATGATGCAGTCACATTTACCATTTTTCTGTGAATTCCACGTGGAGGTAAAAAAAAAATATTCCCCATAGATTTTGCAATGGGTTTTGCAATCATGTGAATTCTCCGTGTTGGCCAACAAAGCTTGCCCGATTTGAAAAGTGACTTCTTTGTGAGCAGGGCTTTCTACATACTCTATGGATGGACCTTTTTCCCCCGCAAACCTTCACTGAAAATTGTGACTACACTCTTGTTCATTACTTTGGTGAAAAGATTTGGGATCCATGAAAAACATTCAGCTTCTAAAACATTTTGGAAACCTTAAATCATAACAATAATATCTTTTTATTTTTATCAACAGAAAATAGATAATCCCGTAGATTAAAAACAAAATAAGTTTTGAAAAACAAAACTATAGTTTTGAATATTGTCATGGATAAAAGGTGGGCCTCTAAGCCAAAAAAGTTTGATACAATAACTGTAGTAAGAAATCTCTATATCCATAGATCACCAAATCCAAAACTTTGACCAGACAGACTAAAGCTAAAGTAATACCTTTTTCTGCAGGGACTTCAGTCTGTAGTTTGGTGCGGTGAGACAGTAGCGGTCTGGTGGAAGACGTGGACCGGTGTACGGTTTGATCAGTGGCAGAGGGGTTTGGTTCTTCTGCCTTGCAATGTCCAACAGAAACTGAAACCATGGACCAAACAGCACTGTTAATTAATTACCAGAAGTCACATATGAGTTATGAATTAGTCATCAAGAGAGACTTACATCTCGTGGCGGAGGAGATGTGAACGACTGATCCACTCGACACTGGATTGCTAACCTTATGTCATCTGCATCCACACTGGACTTCTTGGCATGGGTGGAATATATTTTTGCATCCTCAATAATAGTGGTTACATATCCTGTAGAAAAACGTTAAAATGTTATTGGGCGATTTACTAGTACAGAAAGGTTATTGCTGGAGTGCGTTAACATTTTCTCTTAATGCATTTAGCAATATACTTAAAAGTTGGCATGAAGCGGAAGTTGCGATAGTCTTTTCTTCCGTACATCTGAGTGAAGTGGCTTCTTGAACAAGAATAAACGAAGGGCGGGACGGGGACTAGATTGGATTGTTGTGGTTTGCCATTGCTGTGATGTGATGTCATGTGAGCGACAGGTTGTCCCGCCCTTGCGCCACTAAACACGTCATCAGAGAAGTGATGTCGTTGCAAGTTATTTTGATTAAAGGTTAAGAGAGCACATGCATAAAAAAAGAATGACTTGCATGGATAAATCATTCATAATAAATGTTGCAATGTTCAATGAACAAATAAACATTGTCAATTTTGATTTCATTAAAGGCATCCTGACTTACTGTATGTAAACTCCAGCATTTGATTGATCACTCTAGGCTCGTACTCCGTGACCCCCATGTCTTTCAGAATCTGCATCATAACCTTTAAAGATAATAAAGATAATAATAATAATAATAAAATAAGAAAGCAAACAATGGGAAAAGGAAATATTATGCATACTATATTAGCATCAATTCGACTCTGTTGCAGGTTCTTTGCAGCCCGTGCACATCTTACTTTACATTTGTAAATAAATCATACATGCAAAACCTTTATATTCCCAAAAAATATGGCAAATTATAACACAACGTGTTAGAACCGCGCCAAATTGAAACTCAAACCACTGCATTACAGACACAGTCAGTGGACCAGTTAGCGTGCTAGCGCATGTATGTGCACAAACAAGAATAAGTAAGATGAATAAAATGCACAGTCGCTCTTTAATCATGCTGCTTTAATCACTATTGTTAAATAACAATTAATGGTGCACAGCACAGCGATAAAACCGTTTCTGATTCATTATTTACCTGTGCATCTTTAGGCACTGTTTTCGGAGACGCCATTTTCACATGAACTCAGCTTCTCCTCCCCCTGAAGCCTCGGTTCGGTTGTGTTTCAAACGTACAGAGTCTATGGAGTCGACTACCTAGACCGCATTTTGGCCACCATGGGCGGTGCCGAAGCAGCGCAGCCACTCGGGATGAAGAAAGGATGAGTGGCGGATGCAAGCAACCAATCACAGAGAGATCCAGCCTACTGTGACGCGTCAAGTGACTCGAGGAACCAATCAGCAGCGGTTTAGACAATCAACGCGCCCAAACTGCAGCACGTGCCTATAGTAATAGGACGTCTGAATCATTTCTGCGACTCGGTTCTTTCGAACAGTTCGTTTCAAGCAATTGATTTTAAAAATAGCATATTACAAGCGTTAAACGTTACAGTAAAGCTATATTATGTTTTTCGATTAGGTATTGTTAACGAGAATTTGTACAAATTTAATTTGTCCAAGTTCAATTCGTTACAGTCACGATTTAACTTATTAAAATATATTTTGAACCTAAATTCAATAACGTTAAGCCTTTACATTAAACAATGCTAGAATTTTGCGTGCGAAATAGTTTTGCACGTTTTGCACTATACATAGTTGTAACTCATAAACATAAATTAAGTTGTAAACATATTTCCAGTACGTTTTATTCCAGACAAAACCCCCAGAAACGCTGTAACTGATTCACTCTGACCCATCAACGAACAGTTCCGACTCTTAAGAACAATTGTTTCCCGATTCATACATGGCCATTTGAAACACAACCACTGACCCTAGTGAAGTCACATCCTCCTCTATATAAACAAAAAAACACACACTAGTTTATTCCAGATAGCTAGACACACTACAGTTCCTCTTCCACCGAATACGTCTAACATCTGTCAGACCATTTACTGTAGTTGTCCCTTGTTAACGGGAGAAACATGGCTCGGAAATTATCTAGCTCTGCTGTATTTAGTGATGTTGAAATCTAAGCTGTTTGTTTTTCTATCGTTTTAAGGTGAACAAATCACTGAATATTTTAATTTTGACCGTGTCCTCAGTTCGAGGTGTCTTGTGTGATTCGCTGCTGCTTATGTATTTATTCATCAAGTAGTCTTTAACTGTAGTATTATTAGGAGTTTTCACTGGCACATCAGTCTGGATTGCTAACTGAACCATTAGCCACCCAGTTACAGTGTTCATCTGTCAGTAAAGTCGCCCTGAAGTCCCGTCAACTGATACACAGGTGAGTGAAAAATATGAGAAGGTCAACAAACCTCTAGTGTGTTTCATATGGATAATATTTTGCTTGATAAACTGAAACTGCGCATTAGCCAAAGCTAGCTCTGATTTCTTTACTACAACACTTTAAGCATATTAAAAAGCATACTATTTATGTCGAAAGTAATATACATAATGCTATCTGAACGTAATGTTCTCGGACACTTGAGAATGTTGTATAATTTAAATTTATATTAAATACTCTTGAATGTAACCAACTGTGTTTTTTGGCATACGTTACTTAAGTTAAAAGAAGTTTATCTTTATATTTAATTTCGTAATTATATTTTCTTTCAAATATGATTAAAGTGTACTGCATGATGTAACGTTACTGACAAATAATTTTTGGTAAAAACCTTTGTCATTTGTTTAAATTCCTTTATAATTACACATTTGTAATAATGATGTTGTAAATTTACTATATTTAAAATTAACGTCAAATGTGCTTTACCATCTTAGTCAACACATCAACATAAGTATACTACATAAACACAGCTAAACATTTAAAATGTACTTCAAAGAAAAACTTTTAATTTGACATTATTGCAAAGTGTACTTTTTTAAAGGTGTACGTATTAAGAAACAGTCATGTAAGTTTACTCTCTTTAAGGACACTTAAGTGGCCTTTTATTCATTAATATTATATTACTGCGAGTACATTTTCTTTTAAATATACCTTCAAGATTTGAAGTACACTACAAGAACACATTCAAAACAATTAAGCACACTTCATTTTCACAATGGATATCCTGTACATATTTAGAGTGTATATATAATGTCTACACAATTGACCCATGTTTTGTTTTGTTGTTGTTGTTTTTTAGTGTCTTTTTCTACAAACCAAAATAATCATGACTGCCATGCGAGTGGACGCTAAGGTGGTCATGCTTGGCAAGGAGAGTGTGGGCAAAACCAGCCTGGTGGAGAGATACGTACATCGCCGCTTTCTTGTTGGACCTTATCAAAATGTAAGCATGCGTTTGCATAGAAACCTGAAGAAGTAATTAGTTATGGTCATTAGGGCCATAACTAATACATCTTCTGAGATTGTTTGTTCTCAGTAAAGACATTTTTGTGTAAGATGTACTGGGTATCAGCTGTCTTTAATCATGTGTCACATAAACCAGCTGCACAGGTAAAGCCACCATTCCTTCCACTGATGTCAATGATCTGATATGATGTGGCTAGGCGTGACGTGTTCATTTGTTTTTGTCTCATTAAGACTATAGGGGCTGCGTTTGTTGCAAAAGCCCTCAATGTCAATGACAAAGTGATAACGCTGGGAATATGGGTAAGTGTTGTTACTAGGGTCTTCATATACGCTTGTCGACCACTTATTAGTGACTTCATGTGTTTTCCTTCATCTCAGGACACTGCTGGGTCTGAACGTTACGAGGCCATGAGCAGAATCTATTACAGAGGAGCCCGTGCTGCCATCGTCTGCTATGGTATATCCCTCTCTCACAGTTTGACACGGAAAGTGGCTTTTTTGTGGAAAGAATGCAGGATGTGGCAGCTAGTCTAGTCAGGTGACGGTGAGCAAGTAAACGGCTCATACTTGCTCACTCTGTGTCTGTTTTACAGTAGTTACCAGTCCTGCAAGGCAGTTCATGTGTTTGGTTCAAATAAGTTCTAAGTTAATCAGGGCTACTTAAAAGTTTGGGAGACAAAAACAATTATTGTCAAAGTTAAAATGTGTTAAAATAACGAAATATTACGAAATATGTTCAATTCATGTAATTGAATTTTTTGTTCACGTGATAGTTTTTTTTTTTTTTGACTTGTCTAAAATGTTTATGTTTATATATATATATATAACACATTTTAGACCAGTCAGTTATATATATATATATATATATATATATAATGGATTTCTATTTTAATATCCTTTAAAATATCATTTATTTCTGTGATGCAAAGCTTAATTTTTCATTATCCTTTGATCTTCCAGAAATCATTGTAACATGCTTATTTATTATCAATGTTGGATACAGTTGTGTGGCTTATTATTTTTAGGAACCTGTGATACTTTTTTCAGGATTCATTGATTAATAAAAAGTTGAAAAGAACAGCATTTATTCAAAATAGAAATCTTTTTTAACAACATAAATCTTTACTATCACTTTTTTAATCTTTACTATCACTTTTTTAATTGATTTAACACATCCTTGCTGAATAAAAGTATTAATTTATTTCAACAAAAAAAGAAAAAAAGAAAAAAATTACTGACCCCAAAGTTTTGAACGGTAGTGTATATTGTTACAAAAGATTTCTATTTTAATTAAATGCTAGGTTTTTTTATAGTTTTTTTTGTACTTTTTATTCATCAAAGTATCCTGAAAAAAAGTATCACAGGTTATACAAAATATTAAGCAGCACAACTGTTTCCAACATTGATAATAAATCAGCATATTAGAATGATTTCTGAAAGATCATGTGACACTGAAGACTGAAGTAATGATGCAGATAGAAAACCATTATTTTAAATTGTAATAATATTTCACAACATTTCTGTATGTTGGATCAAATAAATGCAGGCTTGGTGAGCATTTCTCATACATTATAAATATGTTTGTATTTCAAAATTAGTCTTTTATGTTTTTGAAAGAAGCTCAACAAGGCTGCATTTATTTAATTAAAACTACAGTATATTATTATATATATTAAACCATAATAGTGTGAAATAGTATTATGATTTAAAATAACAGATATCCAACTCCAAACGTTTGCATGGTAGTGTACATGGAAATAATCATAAGGAAATGAGTCCCTTGCAAGAGAAAAGTTGGAAAACATTACATTTTTATCTTAAATATGTGGTTGTCTCACTTTTGCACTTAGATCTGACTGACAGCAGCAGTTTTAAAAGGGCCAGGTTCTGGGTGAAGGAGTTACAGAACTGTGAAGAGGTAAAATATACCCATGTCTCACAACAACAGGAACGCCTTAAGATTATTCAGCACTTCATTGACGCATTATTTTAATTTCAGCACTGCAAGATATATTTGTGTGGTACCAAGAGTGACCTCATTGAAGCCGATCGAAGTGTGCGGCAAGTAGACTACCATGATGTTCAAGACTTTGCAGATGGTAAGCATGAATTTAGCTGCTTTTAAAAAAAAAATTGTTATGCAACCATTGCAAAACAATTTGAAAAAAACAAACTTTTCTTTACAGAAATAGGTGCTCAACATTTCGAGACCTCCAGCAAAACAGGAAAAAATGTTGGTAAGTGATACTTCAGTGTATCTGCTCTGTCGAGCACTACTTATGTGGAACACGCTATTACACACCGAGAAGTTTCACTTCTTAATTTTTTTTATTCCCGTACAGATGAGGTGTTTCAGAAGGTGGCTGATGATTTCAGTAGCTGTGCTTTAGAGATCATGCAAGGTGGGAATGTTTTTCTCAAAAATAAATCTTTAAAAAACACATTTATTTTTTTACACTATACACCTGGTCCTGTGTGCTTCAGGTACATCAGCTTTCATGCTAACTAATGTAGCACTCTGTCAGTTACTTGATGCTTACCATAGGCATGAAAAAGCACAGAAACTTCACTACAATGACCTTGGTAAATTGCTTGTCTTTGTGGTGAAAAACATTCATGATATCTTTATGTATGTGCAAAGATTTGCAGGCTTTGAAATACCTGCCTAACCTACGTGGGCTTAGATGCCGAAAGACCCATTCACACCAAGAACGATAACTACATTAGCGTTCACACCAATGAAGAATAACGCTCCGTTTATTCTAAGCGTGCGCCGCAGGTTTGCCGTAAGCCACTTCAAATGCTTGAGCTCTTTAACGTGAAATGGATTCTGATTGGCTACGTTTACATGCAACCAAAAATCCGTTAATAATCGGATTGACGGCTCAATCAGACTGAAAATCCTTCATGTAAAGACTTGATCGGATTGAAAACCGAAACTGAAAGGACTGCGCATGTGGAATGATGTTGAAATAGCGTAATGACATATGACGCGCAGAACGAGCTGTTATTCCTGTTGAAAATAGTGTCCCGTCAGTGTATGTGTGTGTGTATATATATATATATATACTGTATGTATATATATACCGTATTTTCCGGACTATAAGTCGCACTTTTTTTCATAGTTTGGCTGGTCCTGCGACTTATATTCAGGTGCGACTTATATATCAAAATTAATTCAGACTGAGATGAACCATAAGAAAACATTACCGTCTACAGCCGCGAGAGGGCGCTCTAGTTGGCGGAGTTGTTCAGAAGCGACACGGATGATGAAGAAAATGATGTGGAATGAGATCGCGGGAGCTTGGTGAACTTGTTTACTGGTAACTTGCTTGTTGGACTCGCTGGCTTATGTTAATTTAGCCTATTCAGCCTCCCAGGTATATGTTCTTTATGCTATTGTGTAGCTGAATAACTGTTAATGTGTTGCGTTAACACACCGGACACCTACTCAGCCTGTTGTTCTGTGTGCTACTGTGTAGTTGAATAACTTGCCTTTCCAGATTAAATGTCTGTTCTTGGTCTTGGATTTTGTGAAAATAAATTTCTAAATAAATGCGACTTATAGTCCAGTGCGACTTATATATGTTTTTTTCCTCTTCATGACGCATTTTTTGACTGATGCGACTTATACTCCGGAGCGACTTATAGTCCGGAAAATACGGTATATATATGAAGAGTTCAGATGCAAAAGCCTCTAAGTGCCATCTGAAATTTTCTTCTAGAATGATCATTTTTATCAAGCTCATATAATTAAGTTCAGTAATTTCACTTAAATGACAATGAAAATACCTATTAATTGTAATTTAAGTGAAATTACTGAACTTAATTGTATGAGCTTGATAAAAATTATCATTCTAGAAGAAAATTTCAGATGGCACTTAGAGGCTTTTGCATCTGAACTCTTCATATATATATATATATATATATATACAATTTTTTTTATTTTTTTTTATTTTTTATGAATGATTATAAAATAGTATAAAAACAGTTTAGACCACTCAAAAAAAGAACTTTTCATGTCGATATCCTCTAATAGTTATTGTCCTTGGTGTGAACGGGCCTTAATGCTTATTTTATAACAGATTCTTATTCATATACAGATGTACACCAATGTTCTTGTAAATTTTCTACATTATCGATTGAACGCATTTTGCTTTAATTGACACTGCAATTTCCAAAGCTTTTGATGCATCAAATTCTGAATGCATTTAATAATAATTTTATTTACGAATACCATTAAAGCAAGTAAATAATAATAGGAATAGAATTGCTAAAATAATGTGATATTGTCTATTTTTATTTTATTTATTTATTTGGTGTTGTATCCTCACAGAAGAGAAGGGGGTGGATCTCGGGCAAAAGAAGGACTCTTATTTTGACAACTGCTGCCATAACTGACCTATCACAGGAAAAACTGCTGTATCATATGATCTATTCTGGGATGACTGGAGGCTCTCTGTCTTTTACACTCCTCAAAGCATCCACTGGAGTGTTTTGCTTTTTCTTTTTTCTTTTTTTGCTGTGCAGTATGTTGAGATTGGGCTTTTGAAAACGAAGAAGGTCAAGGATTCTTCCTTTTCTATTGACTGAAGCAAATATCAACAGTGCATGGCAATCCATTTTACCAAAAAGAAAAAGACACCAAGCAAGCTTTAGGGAGAGATGCCATCGCATGGAGATGATCGTTGCCAATTTTCACAAACTATGCCTTGAGTGATTCATCACTTTTTATAATTTAAAGTGTCTCCATTTTATAGATCTTTTGAGGATCGTAATGTTTACACCCTTCATTTGTCACGCTGTACTGATGTATGAACAGTTTTGTTGCATACACCCACACTAAACTGAAGCTATTTAAGTTGCAGTTTTCACAGATCTGAAACCAGTTCAAACATTTTCTCACGATAATGGTTTGGATGTTCATTGGGTGGAAAATCACAGAGTAAAAGGCAGTTTCCCATTATTATATTCTTGGATCATAATGATGCTGTCAAAATGGTAAAGGCTAATAACTACAACTATGGTCACTTGAACATTTTAACATCACGGTGAATTTGATATCTGGAAATATTACGGTTTGAAAATCAAGCCCAAGGTTTCCTGTATCATGTTGCCCATTATTTGCAGTCGACTGTTTGACATAATAGATCTATCCTTGCATTTCAAAAGTGAGTTGATGTGCAGCATTTGATGAATGTGATGTTAATGTTTACAGCTATTTCTATTATTATTTAATTTGACTGAATGGGTAAGATATTGTAAACTGGGACACTAACTGTTGTGGACATGTTTGTGCGAACTTTACAGCCTTATTTCACTCTCAGTTCATATTGTGAATGTATTAAATACTGGCCAAAAAAAAATGTTTTTCGTGAAAGAGATCCTGATATTGTGCCATTTTCACTGGGCATCCTACAGGAAAGAAGGACCCAATATTAATTTACTACGTTACATTTTACTGTGAGATTACGTGAAGATTGTCACTTAAAAAAAAACTAAAGCATGTGGTCTTAAACACCTCATGCATATACGGACCATCTTTACCAATATGTATCAAAATAGTACAAGCTGTGCAGCCCAAGTCATTACAAACGATCAGATATTGTAATAATAAAATATTCAGTGTGCGGTTAGCATGTTCGTGTCAATACTGTAAATCAATCTTTTAACTTTGAGCAGTAATCACCTAAATTCAACATGGAAAATATTTTTTTATCAACATATCATATTCATCCTTTGCTGCCTATTCCTGCTTGCACTCACATATGTAAGTTATTTATTTATTTTTGTTTAAGATATACTCTCACCAAAATAATATATTCATTTATTATATATATATATATATATATATACACACATACATGTATATTGAACATTATAAAACAGCTTCACCCCAGTTTTATTAAGAATTAAAGTGAAGATTGAAATGAAATTAGCTGCAAGAGTTTTGCGTTGTGAAATTATTGTCATGACAATTGTCCTGCTAAAATTATCATTACTGTAATACAGAAATTAAATCATCCTGTCTGGACAATAAAAAATTAAATAATTGTTTTATTATTATAATCAGTATATATAAAGTACAGTATAACAAAGTCTACCATTATGTATACTTGGTTTACAATGTAAATAGAATAGTTTTGTGTTACAGTAATGAGAATTTTTTTTTTCCAGCATTATTGTTGGCTAATAATTGCATGTGGAAATGTGCTTAATTGTCATGAAATAAATGCTGCAATCCGAAACACGTCAATGATCATAAAAGATGTTTCATCATCTTTATGTGAAATCGAATTAATTTTTATTTGGGGTGAAATATGACCAAAGCATTTTTTGTGAGATTTAATAGCTTCAATTCCCCACCCATTTGATTACTGACAATTAATGATTGGCAAATGCAATAAATAAATGAAATACAATTTAGATCAAACTATATACAGGGAGGTAATAAAAACAGCAGCAAGGATGCAACAAGTGTGTACTGTTGTTTATTCTGTACAAAGCACTACAGCACAATTAAAATCTCTGACAAGGCAACACATTTTTTCCCCCTTTTGCTTGATAATTTGTCTGAAATATACTGAAGTGGAATGACTCTAGGAGCAGCATGAAAACAATTAAGTTAACAATTCTATACAGGAATACAGTAAAAAAAAAAGAGAAAAAAAAAAGTTTAAATGTTGTTCAACATGAAGAAAACTTGACCAGTTAGACGGGGGTCAGGAAAATCAGAAGAGGGAATTCAGGAGTGTAGACAAGTAACAGGCGAAAATCATTTGTCCTATACATTAGCTTCACAAATGACGATAGAGGAATAGAAATATGAGCATTCAAATTGTATGTTGATTTAACATGAAGTTTTCACCAAAGACTTGACTGGGAGTGTTTACGTATCCGGATTGCAAAGTCTGTTACTTTCTTTCATATAGCTTAAATGTATAAAAACATATACAACATGATAAAACAGCTCATCTATTTGCTTATCTAACTAGACCTCATAGTTGCGCTTTTATAAGATTGCCCTGGTTGAGCGGCCCTGGTGTGAGTTGGGACAGGACTTCCTGTTTGTTTGAGCGTTTTGTAACTGTTTGATGCCGCAAGCGTTTCAAAAATCACACAGTTTACCATTAAATTCACAGCACAATTTACACCAGAGGATTGTGGGAATATCTGTCTCTTCGGTTGATATGATCAATTAAAACAGAGGAACACTTCCTTTGTAAATTGCATCAAGCTCTTATGGATTTTGTGCCATCTGGCTAAGATTAATTCAAAGACATTTCTGGAGAAATTTCCTAAATGATCTCAAATAAATTACAAGCATTCTTGTAATGTTCTTTGTTTTAGCATGTGTTAGCAGGCAAATTTTGGATTATTATACAAAAGTGCTTTAACAAAATGATAGTCTTGAAGTCTAAAGAAATTTAAACGGCTGGCTATAATACAATGTGGAAAATACAGGATCAAGACACTGATATTTTAATTGTATTAAAGTGCCCCTATTATGCTGTTTTAAAGGTTCCTAATTGTGTTTTGGAAGTCTCCTACAACATGCATCAAAGGTCAAAAAAACACTTTCGTAATATAGATTGCACATCACCACATTTTTCAATGATTCTCAAACGACTCGTCCGATGATTCAGTCTCTCTAAAAAATCCCTCCTTTCCGTAAGCTACTCTGCTCTGATTGGCCAAATGACCCACTCTGTTGTGATTGGTCTACCGCTAACAGCGTGTGTCGGAAATTGCCGTTGATTTGACCATATCAATCCGAGCACGAGTCCTAAGATGAAATATTAGAAGAACTAGTTATTCAACCCGAACCTCCATCGCAAGGATGATTTGAGCAGGACGTTTCTCAGTGATACGCTAACTTAGTCTGTCATACATTATGAGATGTTGCAACTGTAATTCCTCACCATCAGCATTAACAACTGTCTGTTCATCAACAAACCGATGTGTATGTTTCTAATTTATTGCAGTGCACATGCAGGAACTGTAACTATAACAATCAGTAACGGTGCATACGTTAGCCGAGCGTGAATGACGGATGAAACATTAAAGTTTGTTAAAACAATTTCGCTCCATCCTTTATCATCACTCAAAGTAGTAAGAACAATAGGACAATCTGCATTAATGGACACAATTTTGCAAAAAAAATACATTAAACAGCTATATTACACACTGCATGAAAGGTAATATCGGAAAAATCATAATAGGGGCACTTTAATTACCGTCAACAAAGTATATTTCAGTTTTGATACAAATGCTTTGTATATGCGTAGAGCCAAACACATAGCCTTTCAAAGTATAATCAATTTGATAGCATATGCCAACATAGGCGGTTGACACGTGCACTAGAAATGTTCACCTTTGTCTAATGTCCATGCTATTTTTCCCTAGACCTTAATCTCTTCACACAATTGCTCATCA
The DNA here is from genome assembly GCF_965113295.1 of Leuciscus leuciscus. Taxonomy (NCBI): domain Eukaryota; kingdom Metazoa; phylum Chordata; class Actinopteri; order Cypriniformes; family Leuciscidae; genus Leuciscus; species Leuciscus leuciscus. The sequence goes on from NC_138740.1 coordinate 13,206,812, forward strand.
ATGTGCATTTCTATTGTTAACGTGGTCTTCAGAAGTTTGTTGTTCCATCTCTTATGTTTCCTGTTTTTTTTTTAACAGTTCGTCCCAGAGTTGCCACCTCGTGTACCAGATTATTAGCGTAACTAAACTACACACGGTTACAAAAGTCGGGCTGCATGTGTACAGTACATGTACTGTGCTGAAGACGAAATTTACACCACACGCACTTGTATGCATATAGCATTCGCATAAAAACCGAAGTATACTTTGGGCTTGAATACATCAACCACTTTCTCAATAGTAAAATTTAACCTTAGCTTATGTTCTGTACTATTTGCTCACAGAGCAAATTTACAGAACAAATGAGTTTTGGTAACAGTACGTATTATTTATTTATAGTCATTATTATTTGACTCGATGAAGAAGGCAATGGCATTTCCATGGAAAAATATATTCCCTTCCCTCAATACTGTATCTATATTCTCTCCATTGTTGCTTTTTTGTGACGCTCAACATCTTTCATAGTGCCAGATGTAGCAAGAAATAATAAGATGGCCGAAATCTCATGACGTCCCATGATGTCGTAACTGTTGATGGCGTTGTATGAAGTGGATACTGTTCAATCATTGTTTGAATCTTTTTTTCGTAAGCATTGTCATCTTCCTCAGTGCAGTTCGAATCAACCTCATAAAATCAGCAAGAGATTACAGAAGGAGATGCAAACTGTTTTGAGTCCCATCTTCAAGTATGTTGTAGTGATTGGAATTCAAAGTACACCAGATACCCTCAGTGAAAGTTAGTGTGAGAAAACAAGAACATGGCTGAAAAGAGGTCTGTTTGGGAAATTTAAACCCCGGGTTAGTTTGCTTCAATAGTCAATAGATTAAACCTTCATACTTCGGTTTTCTTCTTTATCCTCAACCGTTCCGAATTATCTTGAGATACGCTCTTCTCAGCATCCATTTCTAAGTGCATCAAACTCTCTTCCTCTTCTTCGTTTTCTTCTCCATAGGGAGAGATGGGTGAATATGCACAGTTTAAAGAGATGTTAAGTGGTGGAGGGCTACTGGGGGGGCTAAAGGAGACCTGAGGGGCTATATCAGGGGGAGAGGGAGCCTGCGGGACATCCATAGTGTTTCGGGTTGTGGTTTTGGTTTTGGCATCTCTGATGACGTTTATAGGGTACGGTGTGGCGAGTTCCCCGGGGCATTCCCGGATCTCGCCAGGCTCCAGGGGCTCGGGGCCGCATGGGTCGTGCTCGCTGCATGACAATCGCCCATCCAGTTTGGATATGAAAAGCATGCCGTCCCGATGTTCGACACAATAGGAACTAGGGCACATCTCACAGAAGGAAGCTGCTTCTTGTCCACACAGGTCACACTGATGCCAGGGACACTCCCAACGGCCTGAAACGCAAAACAAGTTTCTCACTGAATCTCTTAAAATGTTTTGGTTACGTATGTAACTCTCGTCCCCTGAAAGAGGGAATGGAGACGACTGATAGGGAACGTCTCGGTTATGCATGTAACCCTCGTTCCCTGAAGGAGGGAACGGAGACGGGGATCCCAAGACGTCAACGTAATGTCGAACGTGACCTACTGAAAGGGAACTCTGCAACATTGACATTATTGAACTCCACTGAATCAACATTGAACTAACTAGAGCTGAATAATGACTTTATGGTCAGTGAGTGGCCTGTTTGAGAATACTTCAAGAAAGACTGACCTGCAGGTCTCTTGGTGAGATTGAGGCAGTCGGCATGGTAAACCTTAGGACAGCCTGGCCTCTTGCAGGACACAATCTGTCCTCCATCTCCACAGCTAAAGCACTCATCCTCCCGTTCCTTGATTACTTGCTGGGATTTGCGCTTCATCTGGGACCTCTTCTTCAGTTTACGGCCTTTATCATCTGATGGGGGGTTGTTCTGATAGACACAGGGTTGATGTCTAACTACAATCACTTATCAAAGCAGAAAGGACCACTGAATTTGCAAGAATGCTTTGGATACTAAAAACTTAATTGTGAAAATCGGACAGATTTACATTAGAAAATGAATTGGCACCTCTCCAGAGTCCATCCTTAAATTCATTGAAAGTCTTTGGGATGTGCTGGAGAAGACTTTACAGAGTGCTTGACTCTTGCATTGTCAATACACGATCTTGACCAAAATACATCTTGTGATGTCATTTCCATCAAGAGTTGCATCGGTTGGTCAAGATCTTGCATTGACAATGCAAGAGTCAAGCACTCTGTAAAGTCTTCTCCAGCACATCCCAAAGACTTTCAATGAATTTAAGGTCTGGACTCAGAGGTGCCAATTCATGTGTGAAAATGATTCTTCATGCTCCCTGCCAACCATTCTTTCACAATTTGAGCCTGATGAATCTTGGCCTTGTCATCCTGGAATATGGCCTGGAATATGAAAACGAATAATGCGTTTTCCTACATGGTTGTTTAAGAAATGAAAAGCTACACACTCCATCACTTAGGGCTAGAAGAACTGATGCCAAACATATAACATGATAACATAATAATCACTGCAATAATGATCCAGTCATAGACTCTTAAGCATTTGCCTATCCAAACAGCGACTTTTTGTTTTGGCCCGGCAGTGTACATTATTATATCAAACAAATCAATGATCAATCTATAGCATTATGTTATACTATATAAAAGATCATCTGCTTACTTTTGGCCTCACTCCCAGGAATCCACTGCAATTCGATGCACCACACTTGCACACTGTCTTCCCATTGCCCAGACACTCAAGGTTATAGTTGAATGTTAACTCTGTGCCTTTAAAGAAAATGCACATCAAAAAAGCGGTGTAAATGTGAGGCTTTACCACAGAGTCTTCTATATAAAAAGAATTTGACTTACCAGCAGGGATATCTGTGAGCGCAAAGAGCCCAACACGTGTGTCTCCGTTGACTGTCCATTTTTGGGTCTCGCAGTTCGGCTGGCAACTGTGGTTCATAAAACGGGCTTCATTTCCCTTGGGCCCGGCATCAATAATTCGATCCTTCCAGAAACCACAAAGCAATTTATTCAGCTTCTATAACAGAAATCTTAGGAGACACTAGAGTTGTAGTTTTAGAACCTCACTTTGTCCAACGTAAGCATGTAGAAATTGCCGATATTGTTCTCCTGAGCGTGTTTAATCCGGGCACGGCATTCTTCCTCGTCAATCACCTCTCCAACATATTCGTTAACAAATCCTCCCTTGGGTCAAGCGTTAAAAACAAAGACTTGTTTAGAAAGCAGAATGGACAAGCTAAAGCTAATTATATCCACATCCATATTGGCTCTCTGTAGAGACATTATAAGGAGGAGGACTGAGATGGACTAATTGTTAAATATCTTTGGAAAAATTTGAGTGCTCAATATAAAAAAAAAGTCAGTCACTTTTCGAAAGTTTGTTTACTCTAAAACCGAACACAGTTTTTGGTGTGATTACAGAAGCAATTATGATATTGTTGATTTGGAGCAATTAGCTTAGCAACATGCTAAGCGTTATACAACTGTGTGGTATATTATGTTTTCCACATTCAACTCCATCTTGTGCACAGTTGAGCATGCAAATCCCTTCAGAGTATACTTCATTTATTTTGACTGTGAATGGATACACTACGTAGTGGACCTTTGTTTTTGAGCAATTGCATTATGCGGACAGTTCTGGAACACGAACAAAGTATACTTTCGGGCTTTTGATTGTGTGGTCTGCATGAATGATGTTTGAGACACTGCCCATGAAGAACATTCGAAATCAGCTCACCTTTTTGATGTCATGCACACAGCGCAGTCCCCAGCCGCGAGACAGTGTCCTGAAGATCTCCACCTGGCAGTACTGCCGTTTGGTGAAGCACTGGTTCTGGCAGCGCTCGCCTGCGGGACAAACCTGTGGGTGACATTCGTACAGCAGCATACGGTTGATGCACTCTGAGTCCATTCCGCAGGGGTTCTCGTCTGTCGCTTTGCAGTTGCAGCGAGGAATCTCCGAAAGGTCTGCTGAGATGATCAGAACTTTGCCAATTGGTTTGTTCACCTATTGGATTTAACCAAGATAAGATTACAACATACCATTGCAACATAAAGCTAGCAATCAATCTCATAGTGTGTCTTGTAATGGTCATGTACCTTAATATGTTTGTATGGTGGGGGTTTCTTGTAAATTTGTCGGTCCTCTTGGAGCTGCCGTAGTTCTTTCTCTGCCTGCAGTTCTTTGAACCTTAGAGCAGCTTCCTCCAAAGCTAAACCACATTGAACATTTTGATTTCAGACATTTTCATTTGATCACTGATTTCAGCTACACCAAAAATCATATAAGAACTAGGTTTTTACATGAGTTGTGTGTGCAAATGTCGCCTTCACGATTGCTAGGGTGTTGTGGATGGTTGCTAAGGCATTGCTATGAAGTCGTTAAGGAGTTACACATGTTTTTAGCCTATCAGCCTATATTAAAGATTTTTATAATTTATGGGTATCGGTCAATATTGTATATGTATTTGTACATTTCCCTATTTATGAATTTAAATTACCTTTGCCGTCATCTAACACTCTAACACTTGTGTACTTTATAGTATAAAAAAAAAAAAGAAGTGTTTTTGACTATAAAATTAAAGTCATTGTGGGCCAGTTTTGTTCTGGACCCTATTGACTTGACAGTTGAAACATTCTTTGAAATATATATTTTTTTGCGTTCCACAGAAAAGTCAAACAGGTTTGGAATGACATTAGGCAGATTTCATTTGGATAATGACAGAAGTTTCATTTTGGGAGAACTATTCCTTTAAAGTTAAGGTCCCGTCCGGCATGTTGGACTCTCTGGATCTGATCAGTTCCCTGACCCCTAAAAGGTTTGTTTAACTCATTGTTATAGCAGCTCAAATCACGACTCCCTGCTGTTGTCTGACTTGAACTGGTCCCTCAAGAGTCACTCTAAACCTATCTGTGTATAAAGCCTTCAGAAAGATAGGTAGTCTATAAACAGTCTTCATGTATTTCACACTACTTTGTTCAGCTTGTAATTCTTATTAAGTGTGCCGTGGGTCATATTTCAGGATTCTTTATCATAGCAAAGTCTCTGAGATTCCGACACCTTGTACTTACTTGCAGTACTAATGCAATACATGAAGACTGTTTATAGACAACATATCTGTCTATAAGGCCTATAAAAAACCAGTCTTCGTGTATTTCACAACACTTCAGCTTGTGATTCGTATTTAGTGTGGGTCATGTTTCAGGATTTTTACCATAGCAAAGTCTCAGAGATCCTGACACCTTGTACTTCTGGAGACTCCATGTAGGTTGCAGTTTTGGAAAATGGTGGCACTGGAGTCTAAAGGGTTCCTGATGGTTTCACACCTAATTATTCACCTTAATTCCAATTTGTTTTGCCGTTAACATGTCTTTTTCTTGGCCTGTTTTTGTATGACCCTGCTGAACCAATGAGCGTTTTGCTGTCCATTGGTCACGCCTTAATTTAGCCATTTCTAATATTGCATTAGTATTGCATCCTTCTCATGAGCATTTCATAATTTTAGACTTTTCAGTGCGAGTTAAATCTCTTTTTTGGCCTATTTTAACTGTAAAAGAAAACCTGCTTAATAATTAAGGCGTTTTTCACTTCCAGCCTTCCTTAACAATTATATATCTCTTATAAATTATTAAATATGAAATGAATCGAAGTTATTCAGATTATTGTGGTTTGTAATTGGTCAAATGTGCTTGAAAAAAATTTATTTGATCAGAATATTAGCTTGCATAATAATTATGCACGCACTGTAATTCACTTTAGCATATGATTTTGTGATTAGCATATAATTTTTTTGTGTTTTATTTTACATTTAAATTAATATAGATGTTAACACCCGTTTTATCATTCACTGAGCTAAAAATGTTAATCTGATTGCTAATAAAACGATAGGGCATTAGAAATAGTACAAAAAGCAAGCAACAATAATTAGTTGCAGAAGATATACCTTTCTTATAGGTAGAGTCAACTCCCTTTCCCATTTTCTCTTTACTGTTGGCATCACCCTCCATGTAAGGGAAAACACGGGCTTGGTAAGTCCACAGGTAGTCATTAGAGCCGAAGAAAAGCACTGGGAACTCTCCGACATCATGTCTCATGCGTAGGATATTCTCAGGAATGTTTTGGGGATTGCTAACTTCTGCCGGCCACCATCTAACAAAGAGTAGAGCAGAAACTGTTGTGTGCACTGACTGTAAAAAACAGGAATGATAAGGGTCGGTGTGTGCATGCTGACCTGTAGCGGCCCACTTTTACCCACACTACCTCCTTGTAGTGCGGTTTCTTTCCAGCACGACAGTCGTTGCAGTACCAACTGCCTTCTGGCATGTCGATGTTGAGACACTCTCGGTGAAATGCCGCAGGACATGACTCACAACACAGCAGACTACCACCTGTAGAGGGAAGTGATACAGATTCAGAGAAGAAGTGTTTCTGATAGGGTTTAATAAAGTGAGCTTCTTAGGGAAGTTCTTTTAAGCTGAATTGAATGAATCATCAAGGATTACTAAAGGCATTATTATAATGTAAATGATTTAGTGCACACACTAAAATCAGAGGTGCAAACTGTGATTCAGCAAACAGAACGAACGTTCTGAATGAACCTTCTGAGCAGACGAAGCACCAGCTGACGTTGACATGCTCGTGGTTGCGGCAGCCTTTTCTTGGTGTGAAGTGGTTGGGACACACTATGTTGCTGTGGGTGAGTGTGACACTCCCAGCAGGAACGCAGTTATCGTTGGCGTGATATGCCACAGGGCATCTGATACAGCGGGTTAGCTGGCCTAGACACAAAATACAGAGAATTTCATAATAAAAGCACCCACTTTTGAAAAATATGTGTTTTAGATGGTGAACACTAAAGGCCCCGATATACTCACAAGTTTGAAATACGTGACCAGCACTGCTAAGAGCGATGGTTAGATGAATATGTAAATATGTACAGCTCGCTTTCCTCTCAATTACAAAATAAACACAACAAAATTGAAAAAACAGCAAGCATTTTTTTATAAAGCATAAGAAAAGCATCTGATCATAGCAACGTGGATATGTTTGTATTCGGCTCTAGATTTTGACGTGAAAGAAGGTGGAGACTCCGCGCACACCTACCTATAGAGTGGTTCAGGTATGACATCACTTTATAGGCCAACCGGCAGTTAGCATCACGCTGGTTCCCTCGGCAAAAACCCAATAGGATGTTCCCATAGGCTTTTGGATTATCGCTATTAAAAACAAGCTCTGTGACCAACAAAAGTTTATGATACTTGCATGTTTTGTCCATCAAGATTATTATCAAAGATGAACACAACTTTTATGATTTTTGAAGCCTAAATGCAGTCACCAGAAGTAAAAAGCAAAAGGTAGGCTATAAACGAACTACACCACGGTCCCACGAATTCAACGTCATCATCATTAACCATGGTGGAAGGTTATTTTTTTTTTCTTGTCAGGCAAAATTGGACATTTAAATGTACGTGCTAATTTCCTTTAGTTTTAAATTTAGATTACCTTTGCCACTCACTTGAAGTGAATCTTTAAAAGCACTAAAAAATACTGTTAAATGTAATACTTAGCAAATCTCAAAATGAATATACATTTTTCTCACTGTACATTATAATGTTGTGATGCACAAATTCACCTAATTCAAATGATTGATTTTATTTGATAAGTATTTACTTTTAAAATGATTTGGACAAAATAGCATAGAATTTTCATATCGGCTACAACATGAAATAATCATGGGCTTATCTGTATTGTTAATATTCTGGTCAATACAGCCCATGAATATTTCATGTTATAATAATATCGGTATAGCCAGTTTGCAAGATAACATCCTAATGCTAATTCTTACTGGTCCAACAAACACAGCATCCATGATGTTGCCATGATGATGAGATAACTCACCTAATTAAAAATAACAACTTTATTGGACCCACACTTTATGGACTGAATCTTACACATGTAAATATATCGCTGTTCCTAGGTGGAATAATTTAAAAAAAATTTAAGGCAGAGGTCATTACCTTATCTAGCACCTAACTGCTCTAAGCACAACAAACCTTTAGATATGGACGGATTGGTAGGGTTTGTGATGAAACACGACAGGCAGACGTGGAGAGGGCAACGAAAGGCCCGGTTCAGAGGTACAGTGGGTGCATGGCTGGCAGCGCACTCCCCATGGTAGAACTTCCCACATCCAGGAAGCATACAGCGCCTGACGTCCTCACCCAGGCTCTTACAAGCAAAGCATGAGTGTATACCTATTCAAATATTCACAAAACCAGCTGTCAAAAGCTGTAAAATTATTTAAAGTCAAATTGTTGGTTTGTGAATTATGAAGCAGGCACTCACCAGACGTGCACTCTTGACATAAAAATGTTCCTGTGGGAGGCTCGTTCAGACCAGTGCATTGTGGGTGGAATGCCCCACAGCATTGCCCTTCGCACAGAAGGAGATCTCCCTGCTTCTCACATGCCTTCAGAAACAGCAGAGGAGGAGGTCATTGAGGGATTGTCTAATATACCATAGCTATCGACAACTGAATTTAGTGAATTCATATTTTAAATGATAAATTAATTTGCTAAAATCAAGATCAAGATCACTTCTTTGAAACAGGATAGTTCACCCAAAAGTAAAATTTAGCCCATGATTTACTCACCCTCAAGTCATCCTAGGTGTAAATGACATTCTTCTTTCAGACGAATACAATCGGAGTTATATTAAAAAATGTCCTGGTTCTTCCAAGCTTTATAATTGCAGTGAATGGTTGTTTCTGTTTTTAAGTCCATAAAAGTGCATCTATCCATCATAAAAGTGCATCTATCCATCATAAAAGTGCATCTATCCATCATAAAAGTGCATCTAGCATCTATCCATCATAAAAGTGCTCCACACGGCTCCGAGGGGGTTAATAAATGCCCTCTGAAGCAAAGCGATGAGTTGAGTAAGAAAAATATAAATATTTAAAACTTAGTAAGTAAAATTCTAGCTTCAGGCCAAACAGCCATACGCAGTCTACTTGCGCCTACAGCGCAACTTACTCAACTTGTAACATCGGAAGTAGTGTAGTACGTCACATTACTCGCATAAGTTGCGCTTTAGACTTAAGTCGAATCCGTATGTTCGTTTGGATACTGGGTATATTGGATATATATGGATATTTTTCTTGCACAAACGCATCGCTTCGCTTCAGAAGGCGACAATTTTCATTTTGGGGTGAACTATCCCTTTAGTCTGAAATATAGTTATAATTTTTTTCCAATTGATAATGTCATTTCATTTGACACTGTCATTTGTTTAAGATTAAATCTTATGGGCTGCGTCCGAAAACTTAGGCAGCTGACTTGTTGCCTAATCAGACAAGGACTTTACAGGCAGCGTTTGCGCATGAAGGTACCTCACAAAACTCATTTCGGACAGACTTCTGAGGCAGTGGAAAGCACAGGATTGGGGGATATCAAAGACAGTGAAGGATACATCTATGCTGCCTTCAAAAATCGATCAGATGAAGGTATCTCAGGAGAGAGGAAGTTAAGCTAACATTGGATTCGGACGTGCCTTGATGCCTTCCTACCCTGGAATGCATCCTCCGAAAGCAGCATTTTTAAGTCAACAGACTTCTGTCTGCGTGACATTTGCTGGACTTCACCAATCAATTAGCCCGCTTAAACCCCGCCCCTTTCTTAGGGAAAAGGAACAATATCACTGGATCACTTTCAGAGTGATTTGTTGGACAATTAATGATAATTAAACCTTGCCAGCCAATCAGAATTCACCTGACTTTAAAGAGCTTGAGTATTTAACGCAGCAGACGACATAACTTATTGACCGTCGGCGTGGACACTAATAATAGTTATCGTTCTTGATGTAAACGGGCCTCAACACACCTACCTGACACACATTTTCCTTGAGTAAGATGCTGCCACCGTTGTCCTCTGAGAGTCGTTTATTATCCAAGAGTCCTTCATCAGATTGTGGATTTTCTTCTCTTTCAGAACTCAAGCCATAACTAGATTCAAACATCTGAACGAAATGCCAGATATTCCGGTTAATTAATTAAATGAGCATTTAATTGAAGATTGATTTAAATAATTTTCATTGAATTCTCTGGCTGATTGAATTGGCTGATTAGAAGCAGTTGTATAGGTGTACCCAATCAAGTGAACATTAAGAAATAATAAAAGACTGTTCTTTTTACTGACCTCTGAACTTGAGCATCTGAGAGCCTCTGAGTCATCCGCTGTGGATTCTGGGTCAACTGTATGAGGCATTGCAGGGGCAACTTTTATCTCCATCTCTGTGATTTTTAGTATTGGGTCAGTTGGTTTGTCGATGGACTCAGAAGACAGCTTGTTCTTACTTTTAGATGATTGTTGTCCCATTCCTTCATTTACAATACAATTACAGATTGTAAACCAAAAGACAACTAAGGCACCAAATAAACTTATAAAAAATAATAAAGTTCAGTGGCAGCATATGCCAGATCTTCTAGAGCTTAAAACATCATTTTCAACTAGATTAGATTATTGTTGAAAATGTAACTGATGGACATACATCTTTTAGTACATAATTAAATGACCTGGGGTGCGTTTCCCAAAAGCATCGTTAGCCAACTATGGTCGCAAGTTCCGTCATTCGCAAACTGCATCAAAAAGTTGTGTGGTTAGAACGACAGCTCTGACCTCTTGTTTGCATGTCGTATGGACTTAATAAACCCTTATGTGGAGCAAAATAAGCAAGATGACATTCAGTACAATCTATATGTTTTATTTTGAATACAAACAAATGTCATTTACATCTTTTAGTTTGTCAAAAGATTTAAAGCACTGTTTAAAGCATTTAAAGATTTAAAGCACTCTGAAGAGTGTGCATGTGCATACGTGCTCTAGTGCGTAAGAAGCTCATTCATAGGCTCACTATGATTGAATCTGGAAATAAAGCAAAATTAGTCCTCAGATGCCATGCCCGTAATTTATAGCAAAAAATCTAGCATTAATTCGATTTCAAACGGAATTCATTTAAATAAGTTATCATTCCATCACCTGCGTGACATCATTAACCAATGTTGTTGAACGGCAAATTTGCGTCAATACGGTTTCGGGAAACTATTAACTAGCTAGTTTTTCTTCGGCAATGCATCGTACTATGGTAGTTAAGCATCGAGTTACGTCATTGTACGGGAAACGCACCCCAGGGCTGTATGTTCGGAAAACGTGGCCCCTTGAATTGTCTCTGATTGTTGGCTATGTCCCTAAAATAATGAAGCAGTCCAATATATTAATATTATGGTTTTAAGAGTTGTGAAAGCAGTCAAACCTGATCTTGTAGATTGTCCAGATGAGCACATCTTCTGTGACTTCACCTGTGAATGATAATGCTATTAGCCCAATTTCCCTTTGTCCTGTCATTAGACTAAACTAACTAGACTAAAATCACAAATAGTTTTTAGTTATCTATCAAAGTGAACAGTTTTTTTAAATAGTACCTTTCTTTTAGGCATGAGAATTGGTTCAGCTTCAATGGAGCTTTCTAGAATCTTTTTGGTGGGTTTCCGTTGTCTCTTTGTGCTTAGACACACACCATCACCTATTAAAAATTATGAACAATCATTTCTTTTTGACTGTAATTTTGTTCTGATAAAAAGTCATGAATATAGTCAGCCCTAAAACAATAAATAAACTAAAACGTAGGGGAAAAAAGTGGTTCTGGCTTGCACTAGGGTCTACATATGACCATTGCATTTGGTAAAACAATGTGATGACTGTTTGGAAAAATACTGTAATATTTTTCAAACAATTCCATCAAATTTGTGAATTTCTTCATAATTATGTAAACCTTCAGAAAAAGCTACTCACCAATAGCCAAAGCATTTTGAAGCTGCTCCTTATGGCAAAGTTCAGCACATGGTGATGGGATTGTTTCTGGAGGTGGAGTTAGCGTGTCAACAGACAACACTTGACTCTCTTGACATGGCGTAATATTTATTGAAGGAGTACTCCGAGACATGTCTTCTGGAGGAGGGGTCTGTAATTCTGGCAGGGGCCTCGACACACCTAGTTCTGTTACCTGAGGATTCTGTATACTTTCGCCAGATGTTTTCTCCACTGGACCACTGCAATTATGGTTTTCGACCTATTCAGAAGTTTTTAAAAATTGTCAGAATGTTAAAGCGAATTACACAATACAGGATAACTTACACATCCAACTTGAACTTGATTAGCTAGCATAAACTTAGCTACCTTAGTAAACGACTCAGGTTTCTTTTTTGCTTTCTTCTTAGTAGAAAACAATTGATCATATTCCTCTGTCCATTCTATGAGTCTTTTGCTAGGTTTCCGAATACGTTTACATTCTGTAAAAAGCACAAACATTTTTGAGCCCACTTAAAAATTGACTCAATCTTTAGATGATATTAGCATTGTCTACCTTACCTGTAGGGGTGTCATTTTTTTGAGAGTTGGCTTGAGTGTTTTCTAATGCATTGATGGAAGTTGCCTTCTCGGGCACAAAAGAAAAAGACTTATCTGTGCCACCCACCAAAACTTCACAATTTTCTGAGGGTAATCGTTTTGTCTCTTGAATACAACCTCCTTCGTCTGCATGTAACGCTTTGTTATTGACTTGGTCAAACTTTTGCCAACGCTTTTTGGGCACATTAGCTGAGAACTTAGCTGAGGTCTCTGGTTCCTCTGAGGGCAGGTGAAGCTCAGATATCAGTTTGTCAAATGAATCTTTGGAGTGGATGTTTGATGTGACCACAGTGGTTTTCTTTTTCGAACGAATTTTTTTACTGTGTCTTTGAGCATTTTTTGAAACTGTAGGGTTTAGATGATTTTCCTGGATGCTATTTGTCCCAGACTTCAGCTTCATCTTCTTCCGTTTGGATGTGATTTTGCCTAATTGACATTTTTCTGTAACTACTGTGTTCACTGTGGTAAGCTCATCCTTCACATTCGGAATCAGTGATGGCTCCTCTTTAATAAGTTCATTTTTGGGTAACGGTTCTATTACCAATGCTGTTCCATCGTTTTCCCGGCTATCGTGCATATCCTTGAGCATCATTAGGAATGTGCTAAACTTATAGTTTGCATCAGGATGAAACGACAGAGGCTGGCCACTGTGTTCATTTGCTAGAGATTTGAAGGTTAATTCTTTCATGTTCTCCATATCTTCCATATTTAAGCACAAAGATGGAGTAGAACTAGAAGATAAATCAGAAATGTGACTCTCTTGTTTGAATTTGGATGAATGAAAGGCAACAGGTGCTTGAGATATCAAAGAAGTTTCATCCTCAGATTTGACTGAATGTTCATTGTCTTTACAACTTTCAAGATCAGATGATAGCTGGGTGTGTGTGCTAAAGTTTGAGTCTTCTTTCTGATCACAGATTGCGGTAGTTGGAATCTTCTGTGACGGGCCATTGTTGTCTACATCTGTTGTTTCATGTAATGTAAAGTCAAAAGAAGACACACAATTCCCTATTTCAACATTTGAGGTTGACTCTCGGTTTACCAGTTGTTTCTTCATCCACTCTTCCTCCTCCATTGCCTTCAGTGCTCTCGTCATCAGGCGACTACTTGCCGGAAGGCACTTCACTCTCCTACCAAGAGCTTTCCTGGCTTCGGTTGATAGATGTTCAAGTCCGGTGATTTGATTGTCCTTGGATTTCATGCTTGCTGAATCTGGCATCTTAATTTTACAAGATACCTTCCCAAAAGAACAATTCACAGATTTAATTCCAGCACGACCGAGTCCCCCATTGACTTGACCTTTCCCTGTTTTACTGAACCAAAGGCCACCCTGGTTCTCCACATTCTTTTTAATTTCTTTGTCATTTGTAATGGGAAGCTGACTTGGGGTTGAGTTTGATTTTTTGATATTTGATATTCGCTCAGAGCTTTTGGGACATCTGCGGATCTGTGGTACCGAATCAATGTCAGAGTAGGGACTGTCCATCCCTTCCATAATCTTATCCTTCTCATAATGAAATTCCTCAGATGATTTCAAATGTGTTGACGACTTTCTTTGTTTCTTTTTGTTTTTAGACCCCTGATTATGTGGTAAGGTGTTCAGGTGGTCTTTCTGTGTAACTGTCCCATTGCTCAGAAGACTAATGCTGGGTAATTCCACTGGCACAGAGACTTTGTTTTCTGTGTTATTTGTGGTTCCTTCAGAGATTGTTTTGAAGAAGTCTGAGCATGGAGTGGTGACCCTTGGTTTCTCCAGGAGAAGAGCTTCTGCTTCAACCACACTAGCTCTCCAAGAGTTCAGAAAGCGCTTGGGTATCTGCAAAGTAACCCAAGAGTAACAATTTCACAAGGGTTTTAAAAAGGTCACAATATCCATTTTACTGAAAGGATGTTTCAGAAATTACAGAGTGTCTGACGTTTTCATCTTGTTGGCGTCCACTTCCTTTCACAAAAGGGAGATTGTTAAACTGATATCCACCCACAAATATATGAGTAGATCGCTCAGGAACCCATGCCTGTTCTTCAGGTTCCCCAAATGTCTTGAGGAAATACTGACGATTGGTCCTATCTGGTGGCTCTGAAACACAATCGCACAAAGCAATTCAAGGAAGGACAATTCACATTCTTGTGGGTGGATTGTGTGGAAAAAAGCGACTGAAAAGTTATGAATCTGGTTCATGAAATGATGAAGGGACATTTACAGTATGGCTTCTGTGTGTACTTACCTTTAATTCTGTGGTAAACTCCCTCGACTGGGTGAACAGACACCTGACAGGGCCACCATGGTCTACGGTTGAATTTAGCCCATATAACTTCATGCTCCAAATATTTCACTGGTGGTAGAGCCTTTCGTTTCGTTTTTTTTGTCTGCTGGTAGACATCATATATAAATTAGGTTAATTATGTTAAAAGAATATGTAAACACATAAAATAATATAGGCCTACAAGAAAAAAAAATGTATCCTTCCCATACCACAGTATTTTAAATCCATTCACTGATCGTTTCTTTTTTAGTCTTTTTTTGCTATTAGTTAAGTTTTTATATTCATTGTTAGCCTATGTGTTTGTTTTCATTTTTCCCTTTTCATGTATCTCTTTACCTAATTAACATTCTATATTATTTATTTTAATATTTAAAGTGCCATAAGTTTTTTTTAAATCCCATATATACCCGACAATCATGCCAATAAAGTTTTGACTTGATGACTGTATTTCTGTAGGCTTAGGCTACGCCAGTGTGTAGCGATAAATGAGACATAAATAGACACAACTAATTACATGTTTATAATTATGCCTATTTACTAATGTAGTCTAGTAATTACTAGCCGAAAATAATAAATATTATAGCCTAATATGTTAAATAACCGTAGTTATGTAAGTGTTAATAGTACGTAAGTGTGCCTAGAAAAATAGTCATATGCTAAGAAGCCTATATCAATCCATCACACAGAAATGGATATAATTTCAATTACTATAAAAGCCTAATAGGCCTATAATAGGCTACAATAATATAATATAATATAATAAAATATATTAATATATATTCATGCTGCATTAAATATTAATGCATATAAATATTAACGCATATAATATTAATGCCGCATTGTCTGTCATTTTTTATTCTAAATAAAATGTTAATTAATAATATCCATTTACAGGTTCGTTTACACATTAAACTCGTGGTCACAAGAAAAATATGTTGTTCCCTCATCATAGGATCTCGAGGTCACCATACAAAAATATTTAATAGGATTCATAAATTTTTTTAGCATATACGTTTTATGAGCATATTTTTATAAATGATCAACTATATTATTTTATTAATAATTAAACGTATTAATAACTAGCATTATGTATATTGACATGGTCCTAATTTTAAAAGTTTGCAGAACAGCTGATCTCTTCGTATGAAGAGATATCTAATAATATTGGTGGTGGTTTGATGGTGAACTTGCCATTACAATCCTGGCAGGCCTGCTCACATGAGAAGAAAGCCCACAATCACTTTTAGACTTGTCTTCAAAGACGACTTCTTTCCCCAAGGAGGAGCGAGCCTTTGAAATTTTGCTTCTAGGCTTGACATCCAATTTTGTCTTTAAATTTGTATTTGTTGTATGTTCTCTTGTTGAGCCACACGAGGCTCGTTCCAGCCGAGACTCTGTCTCTGGATCCATAACTTCATCCTCGTCCTCGTCTTCAAACAGAATTGACTCAAAGTGCAGTCCATTTGCAAATGGACTGGATGAGTCCAGACTAAAATCAGGGCTGGGTGGGGACGTGCAGCTGTCAGTCACAGCTGCATCCATTTTGAGACAGATGTGTTAATAACTCAGTCTGGCTACAACACACCAATCTGAGTTATTTGTGCACACATAGTTCCATAAGCCTCCAAGGCTTTTCTAGAGACAAATATGAGTAAACTATGGTTCTTAAGTTTTTAACCCATGGACAGGTGAGACAGGAAGGGCCAGGGTCAAAGCCAAGTGTCTGTCTGCCAATGGGTGAAGATTTCCATATACTGTCAAGCAGATGCAGCACCTGTGAACAAGTACACCAATGTGTGGAATTACTGAGAGTAAGCATATGTGACCGAATCATACTGGCACTGCTCCATTATCTGAAAAACAAATTTTTATATACATATACTGTAAGCATTCACTTCATCATCACTTCCTCTGTAAGAGTAAAAATCTTAAAATGAAATAAGTAGCCAAATATAAATTGTGCTTCTGTGTGGATTCGCTAAAAAAAAAGAAAAAAAAAGAATGGTACAGTAGTAGTAAAGAAAAGCTGGCAACAAGTGCCCAGCACTGTTGTTTGCAAGTTTAGGAACCTTTAGGAAATTTTGCAAAAAAATGTAGGCCTAAATTTGCATCACATCTTCATCTAAACCTTTTAACTACATAAAAGGAGTTATGTATTATATATTTTTATATAATTACATCTTTTCACTTGTTTATTAAGCCTAATCCAGTGTTTGGTTTTCTCCAACCGTAATGGTTCATTAACACCAAAAGGCTCTTTTTTTGGCTCATCTGTCCACAAAACACACTTCCATTAGTCTCATCCACGTCTACTTTGTCAAATTTTAGACTAAAATTTGTCTTGCTGCCCTGTCTCTCTAGTATAGCTGATGGTGGACTCACAAACACTAACCGGAAGATCTCTAGATGTTACTCTGAGGTTTCTCCTTGAATATTATATGTCCTGCTTTTGGAGAGATTTTTGCAGATGATATTTTTTTCTTGGAAGAGTAAGAGAGTCCATTTGTATTCTCTATAGAAATAGTTTTGCAACCTTTTCCAGCCTAGTAAGCATCAACAACTTTTTTTGACAGGAGACCCAGGTTCATGTTCATTCAGTAATTTGAGGCTGTCAAACTCACACTTGATTTTTATCCAATTATTTAACACCTTCTCCAATTACCCCTATTATTATATGAACTATTGAATTATTATAATATAATTTTAGATGTTCCTTTCTCCAAAAAAAGGATATTTTCACCTGCATAATTTTGCTCAATAAACAAGTGAAATATACTAAATAAGTGAGTATAAATATGTATGAATCATTCATTTAATTGGATTCTCCTAGTTGAGATAGGCCTATAGGACTTAAACGGAGGTTTGTTTACATTATAGTGGAATTTTATGTAAAATTCTTAAGCGTTTACAAAGTTTTTAGCGCGACTGTACGTTCGGAACGGATTAATTACGTACTGCTTAATGCTTACTATTCCGAGTAGGGGAAGTATGGTGTTCCATTTCGAACATTCTCCATAACACAGGAACGCAGGAATGATAGCGGGCGCACATATATAACAGAGCGAAGAGTGAACTCTGACACATGATTCACATAATGAAGTATTATGAAGAGATACAATAGTGACATGCATGTAAAAACTGGCAGCGCTGTGCTCATTGTCACGCGTGCTAATCTCATCAATATTTATAAGCTAATATTTTAATAATATCTCTCTCCCGAACAAACATCAGAGTTCACAGAGTTACACCGGATATTTCGTTATTTTAAAACATATAAAACGTGATGCCTAATGAAACACCGATGGAATCTTACCATTTAAATGTTGGCCAGTGTTATTCATATTGACAACTCTTCGTTTGCGCGCGTGAAATGACCTTTTTTCCCAAATTGTGAAAGTGGATCAAGAAAATCCCAGCCGCAGCTGCAGTAGTAGGCCAGAGAACCTGAGAACACATTCATGCTATCATCATCACTCTACCCCTTCAATATAAAAACACATGCACTATAACACTCACACCGAGAGGAACCTTCCCAGTGCGCGATGTCTGAGTCACAACGTACCTCTGCGTTACGATGCGGACGTTGTACTTTTCATTTTCAATGATTATGGTTTCCTTGCTGTCGACCTGCCCCTGGTTCTGTTTCAAGCCCGTGACTGTATGTGTCTAAGAACAGCAGCCAATCGGCACGGCAACCCAACCCCTTGCGAGAGGAGCTCTTCTCAACTCCTGTGCTTCACTTTATCCCAAAACACAATTAAACATTTCAAAACGCTCAAATGCACGCTTAATCGAACATTTTACGTCCTTTTAATATATTTTTTTTATATGTTAAGATATATACTGTGCTTTTGTAACGGGACATTTCTACCCTTAAGTGGTAGGCTTTCCTCTAAGTGACATAAAATCCTATTCTGAAATAAACACAAATTTAACACAAACACTCGGAAGCGTATGCAAATACGCGATTATATTTAAGTTTCAGCGCTCTTGATCATTCAAGATGGAGTCTGGTGTGTGCTGGCACAGGCCACAAAGTGTTAAATTTCGATTTGAAGTAAGGCTTTTATACATTCAAGAAGTTGTGACTCGTTTTCAAACGACGTTTTTTTAACATTAGAGTTGATAAAATGACAGTGCGCGTGAAGACGCACGTGCGTTCAGCAATGCTGCGCTATAAAAATGGCTTATATGTACAAATATATTAGGTAGTCTACTAAGATTTTGTGGAATAAACAAGACCCACATAAATATCGCTGTCAATGCATCACAACGCACTTCTCTAACATATGGAAACGACACCGAAACCGTGTTGATCCTATTGTTTGGACGTGTGAATATATAAACAGCGCATTTGTTTTTCTCTGCCGTGTATTTATTTATTTAATTTTGTCTGAGGAGAGAGAAAATGGAGGAGTCCGACATCATCTCACCGACTGTGGCCGAGTTTAATGTCGTGTGAATGTGACACTAGAGCGCTTTAATACGACGAGCATGAGCTTTAGATCACGTTACAATAAACGTACATATGATACACTGCATAGCAACACGTCTATTATTCCAAATCCTGAATAACTCAAAACCTGTACTGTAATAGTCCCGTGAGGTTATTATAAGGGCAGGGCGTGTTTGGGGCTTGGGAACCCTTATCATGTCGATTGGCGACGTCGTTAAAGATGTTTTTCGCTGGTACCTCAAAAGTACATTTGCGAAAGATGTCAAAATTGGTGTTGAGCTGAGAGTTCGTGTTTCAGCAGCGCTGTCTGTGGGCCTGTTGACTGCTTTCGACTGAACAGCGCCTCGACTGGCAGAAAATACAGCAGGAAACTTTACCATAACCGATTCATACTCTTAATAAGTCTGTCTCTATTCTGTTTCTGTTTCTCAGTCAAATATGACAGGCTGTCCATTTAGTCTACATTTGTAGCCTACTTGCTAATTCAACACACAATGCCATCTGAAATATTGCACACTGATTAACTGTAATTAACGATTACTAGTTGATTGGGGGTGAATTCAGGTTGATTGGGACACTTTTTTTAGATGACTGAGGAAAAGTGTCCCAATCAACCTGAATTCATCCCTATTAATGAAAGGGGAGGGTGAAATTAAATAGCCTATTGATAAAACAAAATGTGTGTGTGTTTATGAGTATTATCCTCCACACTTGGCAACTTGACACCAATAGGCCTATACCTATACACTAACGTATGTTAAGTCTAGTTAAGTTTTGGTTTTTGTTGTCATGTAAGAAGAACATTCAGAAGGGCCTTTTACACCGGGCCTTTAGCCCCATTGTTCCCTATTGTAGAACACTATGTGTGTGGGGCTAAATCTTCAGGAAAGATTTTTTTTCATGTCTGAAAAATGTCAAAAATCTATTTCTGGTCAAATTTGATTTACAACAACAACAACAAAACTATTTAAAGCTGCATAACATGCACAAAGGCCAAAGAAGAGATGC
This sequence comes from Leuciscus leuciscus, assembly GCF_965113295.1. NCBI lineage: Eukaryota > Metazoa > Chordata > Actinopteri > Cypriniformes > Leuciscidae > Leuciscus > Leuciscus leuciscus. Next base: position 13,227,020 of record NC_138740.1, read on the forward strand.
CCTGTAAAGGCCACATTTTTTGTAAAGGTATTTTTATCATAATAGTTTTATTTTAAAAATAGAAACATTAAATTGAAAATGAAAAAATAAATTTGAAACTGTAATAAAACTATAGATTGCATATGTATAATACTAAAATATTTTATGCTTTTACATTATTATTATAATATATTACTATTTTGCTTATAATATAATTTTAGATTTTAGTTAATCGTCTCATTGTTTATATTGTTCATTTTGGATGAATAATGCCTGTTAATATTTCTCCAGCCTTCTTTCTTACGCCCCCTGGTGGTCAGTCAGTTCTGTCTTGACCTATTACCCTTCAACAATCGTTCAGCAGAGCATGTCTTGTGTGTGTGTGTGTGTGTGTGTGTGTGTGTGTGTGTGTGTGTGTGTGTGTGTGTGTGTGTGTGTGTGTGTGTGTGTGTGTGTGTGTTTGTGTGTTATTTAGATTGTGGGACTTTGGTGATCTTTTAGACTCAGTGAACAATATTCACTGGATATTGCACTTTGATGCATGTAAATGAAGTTTAATAGTTTTCCTCTAACATATACAAGAAAAGGTTAATCTGAGAACCGATTTTAATATCAGTAGCCTATATCATTATTAATTTTAAGGAAGCAATATTATACATTATACTTTAATTGATGGCCAATACTTGTACTTGACAAGTCCCCCTGTGGTGAAAATCAAGCTTGTAATGTTGTTTATGTCTATGTGGTGTTTTTAATATGCTTTAAGACAAACCATGTGCAAATTCATAAGTCAACACCATTGCTGAGTATTTTCTCTTTAAAACTGCAGTGAACCAAAGACAGTCTCAAAAACGTGGTTTGAAATTGCTGGTGTTTCTGATGTCACAAACTCCCTTGCAACCAATCAGGTCAACGTGTGATCGTCAACGAGTGGATCTCTGAGCTGGTGTGAGTGAGTGGAGGCGGGGCTAATTTGCACATTCATAGAACCGCAATATACTAAATGAGGCAATGGTGTAGAGTTACATTCAAGTTATTTTAAGGCATGAATAATTTTTTTTTCAAGGAATAATTTTTTATTTAAATGTAAAAAAAATAACAAATAATTCTATGTCATTTTGGGTATCAAAGACGAGCTTTAAGGGATACAATTATTGACTATAGGGGGACTTTAACAAACCATCAAATGTATTAACAAATATTACTGGCAGAGGGCAGCACTACTCAATAAAAGAATTTAAGAAGCCCGCTTCCCTGGGCCCTGTTCCAAATTATACATTTGGTGTGGATTTGCTCATGCATGTCCATGCAGGTCTACTGCACCTTATTGATACATTCATCATTTTATGATTCTTTTTCTCTTTTTGCGAAGTCTGGACTGAAGCATCGGACTACTTCCCAATTGTCTATGTGGCATTGCCACCACAAATATGGAGCATTTAGGACAGGGCCATCAGGTGTCCGCATGTTGATGAGTAGAGGCTATCCTGTGCGTTACGCTATACCGTACACCAGCTGATCTGCTGAAGGTGTCTGGTTGTACCCATCCATCTCTCAAAGAGAGTTCCGGAGGCCCGTGTGTCTGAGTCTGTGTGTCTTTTCCTGTTGAGATTCCACTGTCCACCCCCGTTGTTTTCCTCCTTAACCTCTGAGCCCCGCCATGCATCCCAGCTGACAGCTGTCTTCATTTGTGACAGCTCTCTCCTGCTTTATATCTGTCTCACTGCTTTCCTTCTTTTCCACATCCTCCCTTACTCAACTTTTTAAACAGCCCAGTGTCTTGAATGATAGCACGAATTGGCAAGTAAAACCATGAGTGGTTGAGAAACATAAATGAGTCACTCAAAGTTTTATTGTGCATCCTGTGTAAACGAAGACTGTAGATTTACAGCACAAAGACTTACACAAACTAAATGCACTGCAAACTCCTCACTGCTTGTCAGAGGAACGTAAATTATACAATAATACAGTTAACAATTCATGTTTGGACTTGTAATTTGACTTCATGTGAATGAGGAAATTATATTTTGCATGCTAAACTTGATCCAACTGACTCTTGAGTAGGGTTACGTCCTGTCTTGTGTTGGGTTATGATTTTGAGTGAGTTTCAAAGGGACTCACATTCAGGCAGAGAGTCATTCTCTCCTCTAGATGGAGTCAATCACTCTTTCATAGACGAAATACCTGCAGGCCGCACTACAATGATTCTGGAGTGAAAACTGTTACTTATAAGAACTTACACGGTCAGCATATATTGATGTTTATTCATAGAATTTGTTTAATTTTCTTGCGATCACCTTACAGGGAGTTCCCACTTCTTCGCTAAGATCTACTTTTATCTTATCAGTTTATGTTAAACCATATTGTTCATACTGTTTAAACATACTCTTTCAACACTTAGCATTGAGCTGATATGATTGTAAGCCACAAAGAAATAAAAACATAACTGTTCTTGACTGCGTCCCGCTCGCACTAAAGTACACTCTTGTTCTCCGCACCCAAACACTCGCCCGTCAATAAAACAGCCTGTAGCTGAATGCCAAGCAAGGCACAAAACCTCAGAACTGTCCTGATGAACCAACTCCCGCTTCCTATCATGGGAGACCGTTAAAAAAAATGTAATTTCAATTACCCCTATTCTGTGCTATCCAGAGCCCGGGCCTTTCATTACGGACACTGACTTGCGCACATGCACACACATAAAAAATGTGGTGAAAAGAAGAGGAAGTCTTGAGGACTTTCAAAGCACCATTGGCGGGGAAAGCCTCTTGTGCCTGGAGAATGGGAGCGAGATGAATAACACACACAGGGAAACAGCCGCCCGACACAAAGTGGACTGGAGTAGTCCATTCTACTCGGGCAAGAGGGTCGACTTCTTGAGGGAGCAGGGGGGTGCGGAGGGGAACCCGGGGGTCCTCAGGAGCCCAGGACCTGCTCTTAATGAGAAATTCCTGGGGATTTGGAGGGGCGCAGAGGTCTTCATTTTCTCACTGCGCCCACAGGCTCCTGGAAATGGGAGGTGTGGGCTCCTTTTGAGTATCTGTGGGGTGAAGGAGGGGAGCGCTATTGAAATGAAGATGGGTGGAGGGGGGGTGGAGGTATGTGGCGAGATTATGTATATGAGCTTGGGGCTCACATGCGGACCGCCACCTCTCTGAGCATGCAGGGTTTTTTGAGAAGGTGGAGGTGTCCCTCGGAGAGCTACTTCTCAGATTGTCTAATTAAAAGAATGAGCACGAAAGATGAGGAACCTCATGCGCAGCTGGGCCGTCAGGAGCTCAACGAAGAGGCCCCCGGGGCTCCTTACTTACCATACGACGCTGAGGGCATCTTGGCCCTAGCCCCGAATCGGCGGGGCCGGACATTGTGTAAGGAGAAATGCGGAGCTCCTGCTCGGAGCGAGTACAAACAAACCCCACTGGGCAGATGACGGCTGTTGGAGGCTAGGGATGGAGTCCCCCTCTGGGACGCTGGCCCTGAAGGACCTCTGCATGTGGGATGGAGCCAAGCATTTACAGCCAGGACACAAAGCCCAACATGGGGCACGCCACAAAAATTAGCTGGAGACTAGCGGCTCTGGCGATTCACATCTTTACAGAAATCTCTTCATAGAGCGCAATGGCAGATTTTAGTCGAGTTTAGCGCTGTAGGTGGTGAAAAATGCAGGGCTAATGACTATTTGTTGGATTTTAAGATGCAAAGCCACTTATAAAAACTCTGTATTCTATATGTCCAGTCTGGACTGTTGACATTCACATCTAAGTCCCTGTACTTTAGCAAAACCGCTAACTCTGAGAAAAGGTCCAGGAAAACCAGAGATTAGATGTTCTCAGTCTTGGTCCTCTTTTAGCTTTGTACGCAGATGAAGGGTATCCGAAGCATTCCCTTTCCATGTTTAACTATCCGTCTCTGAGTCTTTGTGCACATCATGGAAAGGCGTATAATTTAGAACCCCTCATTTAAAGGGTTTGTTTGTCCAAAAGTGAAAAATCTTTCATCATTTACTCATCCTCATGTCATTCCAAACTCATAACTGCAGAACACAAAAGTAGATATTTTGAAGAATGTTTCAGCTTATGGCCATTTTATTAAAGTCAATAGGATCCAAAACTTTCAAGCTGAAAAAAGGACATACATGTAGCAGAAACTACCTGGTGTATTGTCTTCTGAATTGATATGATCACTCAAGTTGTGCGAGATCCAATGAGGTTTCCTAGTTGAGTTTTGGTGCATGCATACACAGACACATTTGATGTTCATCACTGTTCAGAATTGATATGAGCTTTAAAGCTTGACATTTTTGGCCCCCATTAATTGGTCCAATAATTTCACTGTATATGGGCAAAACAACTGAAACGTTTTTCAAAGTATCTAGTGAAAAGTATTTAGTCCAAATGAGTTTGGGATGACAAGAGGGCAGCTAAATGATGGCAAAGTTTTCATTTCTGGATGCCTTAAAACAGATTGGATTTGGGTTGTAGAACGTTACACACCTGCATCAATCATAATATATTTACTGAGATTCTGTGTGGATGAAGTGAACCGACAATTCTCAACACGGCCGAACAAGGCTGACAAGAAAGCTGACCAGAGCAGGTCAATGGTGTGAGTCAATGCAAATGCCTATTGATATATCTAATCACTCTTTTTTGGACATGCACTTTGCTCTCTCTCAGATCTTAGCTGACCTGGTTTGCCTGAGCTCGGCCCATCTCCAATGTCTGCTCTCCAGGCCAGAGCAAAGGGCAGGCCTGCAGGGCAAGACACGACGAAAGTGTCTCTGCAACGGTCTGCCTGGCTGGATGGGTCTGTTCAACCCCTCTTATGTAGACAAAAGCCAGAGGTCTCAGTTTGGCCTCTGTACAAAGACACTGAGCTACTCTTGGCAGAACTATAAACATCCTTTCCTTTATGTGGGACACTTGCCGTTGCTTAAGGAAGCACTGGAATAAACAGCGCCAAGATGTTCTTCCTCTCCTAAATCTCATATGTCCAATTAATTAGTTTATTAAGGTGGGGAAAAAGTGTGCGCCTCCTCTCGATTGTTTCCAGACAGGTTTAATGTGCATTTAAGGCCGGACAATGGGCCGCTCATTCATATGCAAAAATGAGGTATATGGAGCAAGCCAGTTTTTGTGGGCAATGACTCAGACACCGATTGAGGGGCAGTGGGGCATGACGAGAGGCCCTCCCCGTATCTGCCCGTCGTAGCTCTCTCTCTCTCTCTCTCTCTCTCTCTCTCTCTCTCTCTCTCTCTCTCTCTCTCTCTCTCTCTCTGAAAGAGAAAGGGCTGGTCTCTACCCGGTGGGGTGGAGTGGGGGGTAGAGGACAAAGAGCACAGCCGTGAAATGGCGCTTGTAAAAGACTGGCACCGGCCCCCTCATTGAGATGTCAATCTGAATCGTGGTTCTGTGGGATGAGGCCTGTCATATAGCTGTTGATGAGAGGGTTTAGGGCTCCTTGCTGGTGTGGGTGGACCGGGACGGGTCACGATCTGATGCTGTTGAGAGCCTCTTCCTTCCCACCCATTAATCCAAATATATACTTTTATATTTCATTTTGTTTAGTAAGTTGTCCTCTTTAGTAATAAAAGCAGCGCTCAAGCTGCATGAACTTGAGTTTGTGTAAAGGCCCGTTCACGCCAAGGATGATAACGATAAAGATATAGTTATAAAAATCGGTCTCAGTATTAATGAATAGCAGAGTTCACACCACAGCTTTAACGATAATGGCACAGAGAAATTATAACATTGGAAATTTGGAATCACTTTCAGAACGATTTTATCCAGCTGATGAACCTAAACATTGACAGCCAATCAGAATCCATCCTGCTTTAACACACTCGAGCATTTAAAGTGACAGACAAACACCCGCTTAGAATAAGCAGAACGATATCATCCACTGGTGTGAACGCTAATATAATTATCTTTATATAACCTGAGGGTCATGTTATCTAGCATGATTTGAGAATAATGCTTCAAGAATGTATGACCGTCTGTACAAAGACTTCACATGATTAATGGCACAATTTGATTTGATTATAAATATATATATATATATATATATTTATATATATATATATATATATATATAATATTATAAATGTATTATAAATTATATATATATATATATATATATATATATATATATATATATATATATATATATATATATATATTATTCTACAATTACAGATTCTTTCAATTAGCTAAACTAATTATTATATGAGTAAATGTACATGATTTGATTTGGAATCCTACATTTTCAATATAGTCTCTCAGACTGTATGTTTAATATATATCTCCTTTAAAATATTTCTCACATTTCATCATATTATTTTTGTACCTATTGTTCTCGGAAACTGTGCAAAATGTGAAAAAAGGTTAAAACCCTAGAAAACTGGGCAACATTTAGGAAACTATAACTGTTTTTTAGACTCCTGTTATATGATTCTTAATTAATGTAATTAATTTCTGCTTGTTGATTTTCCATTACACTGATTTAGTCATGAAGCCCAAATAGGAAAAGTGATTAATATATGAGCTCTAAGACAGTTTTATTGCAGCTGGTTCCTTGAAATCACTAGAGTGTGACAGACGTGTGTGTGTGTGCGTGTGCGTGTGTGTGTGTGTGTGTGTGTATTTGAGAGAGACATAGATGTCAGTACCATTTGCTTCAGAATTGAACCTGATGGACAGAGAGACAAAGAGACTGTGTGTGCGTGATTGAGACGGAGAGACAATATAGATGTTCCTCAAGGCTATAGGAGCGGAAGCGGGCCGACAGGAGGTGGTAAGAATGTTTGACAGAAACAAAAGGAAAAGAGGCCTCAGAAAACCTGAAGAAACAAAGCAAGATTTCATTAGCCTAGCTTTATGTAAATGTCTTTATTTGTTTAACTTAAAATGCTGCCATTTGCATGCAAATATGCGCTTTGTGCAGAACAAGAAAGACAGAGATAAAATTGCATGTATAATAACTCATAATGAATGAAAAAGGAAGATGAAAGTGAAAAAGTTCCATCATCATTGTCAAACATGTTTTATGCCAAATATAAACATAAATTAATATGACAGTGACAGTTTTGCTTATTGTTAGTTTGTTTAATTTCTTCTAATAAAGTGGAGTGAGTAATTTCTGCATCACCAAACAAAAAAACAAACAAAAAAATGTCCGAACATTCCCTTGTCTGCCATTGGCCATTGGTCATTAGTCCCGCCCCAAAATCACACCATTGGTTGTTGTGTCAGGCTGCTCAGGACGCTTAAACAAACAGTTTCAGCACTGCAAAGTTGGTGTTTTCAAAAAAATCTGCATTAGTAGGCAAAAAATCACACAAATTTTGTAACTTTGGCTTTTAATATTTTCTCCAATTCATAAGTGGGCAGCAGTATGTTTACGGACAGCACTGTGGGGGAAAGTTACTTTTAAAAGTACTTAATTACAATAAGTATTTCTGGAAAGTGATGCGTTATGTTACTTTTGCATTACTTTTTCTCATCTGGGCTGGGCTTAAATGTAAAGGCCCTTTCACATCAAAAGTGAAATAAATAAGCCTCAGGCTGGAGGAAATGCAAATTCTCGCCTGTACAAAAGAGGGCGCACCTCAAACAAACCTTTCAGCTGTGCTGCCCCTTTGAATCGCAGAAGAATAGGATGCAGAAGATGAAAGTACAACACTCTTGCTTCAGCAAGAAAAAAAAAGTTATTTGCATTACTTATTTGAAAAAGTAACATATATTGTTATAAATATATAAGTAATGTGTTACTTTACTAGTTACATGAAAAAGTAATCTGATTACATACCTCGCATTACTTGTAATGTGTTACCCTCAAGACTGGACAGTAGTATGTTTTTTTGCAAAATGAATGTCAGTAACAATAGCCGCGTTTCCATTACCCTTCAAATTGCGCAAATTGAAATTGTGAATTGAAAATACACCCAATGGAAACACGTCATTAAGTTTTTACGTTCGCATGAGGTGGTTTTTCAGGCAATTTGAAAAAGGAATATTTTGCAAAACTGCAATGGAAACGTTTTTCTGCATTTACAGGTCACCTGGCATACGTAACAGTCGATCATTCCTTAAAGAAGGCGCGGTATGTTTGGACAGAAGACAAGACAGAGAGTTCTTTATTAAACTCGTAAAAGACAAAGGAATTACGGGATTCTAAACAACAAAGAAATTCCACAATGTATCAAGATCTTGAAGCAGATATGAGGGAGAAACACCCACAAACACCTCATACACGGCCGCTCCCAAGTATAAGGGGCTTTCCTTGCCATTAATGCTTGGATAATACACCTACGTCTTTTTCGATTAAAAATAATGGCTAGTACGGTGGCTGCGATATACTTAAACATTTTATTTTTATTTAAAAATAATACAATTTGCTGCGATATACTTAAACCTACCAACATCCGTTGCCATGATTTTTGGAATGACTTATCGCTAGAGAAAAGAAAAATGTTTTTGTTGCATAACATCGGTTATTTTAGAATTGAGAAAATATTGTAAAAGTTTTGCACGAATCTGTAATGGAAAAGCGGCTAATGTCAGTAATGCTCAGCTTAGCTTTTGTTGTTTTTCGTCAACAAAATTTAAAATCCTTATATAAAAACATTCTATCAATGAAGTCTACTTAAATGGCGAAGACCGCATTAGGTGAAATTGGTGAACAAGATATTACTAAATCCCTTAAAAGCAATTCATTTACTCAAATCATGGGTTTCCCTTTGCCTGCTGATCTGAAAACAGTTTTGCAGCTGGTCTTCTGATGGTCAAAGTTTTTATGATGGGAAGATCATGTTCTAGGCCTGCACAAAAGGGCAATGTCAATCTCACCATTCTCACAACCTTACCCTTGGGGAATGACACTATTGGTCATGATGACACTATTCATCATGTCACTCATAAGGTTTGTTTCAGGTCATTGTCTCCACTAAAAACAGGGACGGTTCATTGGCTTCCCCCCTCTTGTCTCTGCTTTCAAGGTCTGCAGTCAGCAATCAGAGGGTATTTAACCACAGTTATTGCCCCTTTGTGCAAAACTGCCTCAGGGTTTGGTTTAATGATATCACTAAGAAATATGACCAATATTGTATTTTCCCAAGTATAATATAATATAATATAATATAATATAATATAATATAATATAATATAATATAATATAATATAATATAATATAATATAAAACAATTTAGAACTATAAAATAAATATAAAAAAACCTGAATAAAAATCTTACAAAAGTCGCATGGGCAATTATATCTTCACTTCAATTGTATGAAAGTTGTTTTTGCCTTAGTGTCTATTAATACATAATACATCTTGCTTCTCTTGTGTTGGCTCTTTTGTTTGCGAGTTAAACTGAAGTCATTGCGGTTGCCTGTTTTAGCACTCACTCTATGAGAAATTAGTTTGTTTTTCAAAGTTGTGAATGCATTCATTTTTTCCAGATGGGCTATAAAACCATTTCAGTTTCTCCTTTTAAATGAAATTTGCCACCATCTTGGCATAATAACCCAAATGGGAGGAAATGTTAAGAATTTTTGAGAGGAGAAAAAAAATGTAGTAAACACTTTTTAATGTGCATTGAATTTCGGTGGCCTTACCTTTTGTGGCCACATCAACTTTACACAGCGAGTCTTTCTCTTCAGTTCAGCATCATCCGAGGCGAACATCTCCATACAAAATGTGGCAAGTGACAAGAGTTTAGAAACTGGGACATGTGGAACAACTTTGGTTGTGGGCACGGAAACAAAGAATATGTGTTCCTGCTTTTAAAAATGGAAGGCCTATATTTTAGGGTAGGGTTTGGGCCTTCGAGAGCAGCTTGTTTGTTTAGACTGGAGGTCGTAATGTGGTAGAGGGAAACCAGGGAGACATGCGAGGAATGCAGCCAAAGCCTGACTTGGCCCCATCAAAGCCGAGGCCTGCTGCCCAGGACACTGCTGCCCTTCTCAGAGCTGTCCTCTACCAATGCACCCCTCCATCCACAGAGAAAGAGCCTCTCTGACGGCCCTCTGTGGAGCCTAATGGCCTCTCAGAGCCTGAACAATGAGGGACAGTGTGGCTGGATTGAGACCGTTTGCCTCCCGCTATCTGTTCATGTTTCGCTTCAGGCTGAGGAGGGTCTCTGAAAATTATGAAGCTGTGTGTGTTTCTAGTTTATAAGGTGCACAAAAATAATATATATATATATATATATATATATATATATATACACACACATATATTTATTTATATTTACAAAATGTTTATAAAAATGTATATTTGCACAATATGTAACTTAAAGTCCCAATGTAGTCAATAATTATATCCCTTAAAACTCATCTTTGATCACCAAAATTACATATTTAAATGTTTTTTCCTAGAAAATAAATTTCTTCATGCCTTAAAATAGCTTGAATGTAACCCTTGCCTCATTTAGTATATGCGGTTCAATGGATATGCAAATGAGCCCCGCCTCCACTCACTCACACCATCTCAGAGATCCACTAGTTGATGATCACATGTTGACGTGATTGGTTACAAGGTAGTTTGTGATGTCAGAAACACCAGCAATTTCAAACCGCTTTCAAAAAGCTAAAATATGTAATTTTCTTCGCCGCTAGGGGTTGCTTACCTCTTACAATAACAAAGGCATGGCGTAGGTTGATGACTCTAAAAGGAATTATGGAACTTGTCGTAATGCCGATGGATCTAATAATGTTTATGGATGACTGAATACATTGATGTTTTTTAACATGACTGTGTTATGAAGCAGGGTGCGATTGCAAATGAGAGACACATATCTCTCATTTGCACATAGCCACACACGAGTCCCGCGGATATAAAGGAATGAGGACATTTCATTCTACCGAACTTCCCGCAAGTGCTGAATTACTTCACACACAGGTCAGTTTATTAGACGAATTAAACTTGTGAGGTAACACAGCGCTGTTTCACTTGGTCTACACTATCATACTAAACTGCATTTGAGTGTGTTGAAAGTTATAATGTTATTCTATGTGTTCGTTTGTTGGCTATATGAGACAAGCAGTAAGCTAGATCAACATTAGAATAACATACTGATCATATTCTAACATTTCATCATGTTGAGCTATATTACATTGATTAGTTTTATAAACATTTGCTCACCTGTCTAATAAAGTACATGGAAGAGCGGCGTCTCTGTCAAGTCGAAGTTAGTCGTGGACGTGGAGCTCTCGGCATCTCGAAAACGCCACGCCGATATTGATCCTCGTTTTATTTCTCCGTTTGTCCCAAAGTTTGCTGGCCATGGTCCATTATCTTTGAACGAAACAACAAAAAAGTGTGAGCGTGCCGCTAGACGTAACGGAGTTGTCCACGTCTGTTGCCATGGTTACTATGGCAGTACAAGCGGAAAATAGGAATAACGCGGATATTACACCATTGACAGGCAACAATTACCAGGGACGAGCCATTATTTAAAATTGGAATTTCTCTACAATTAAAAATCTTTGGGAACTTTTGGGATATTGTAAGTACACAACTGCAGGAAATATATCACACTGTGCAAGTGATTTTTGGATATTTTATTACACAAATCTTACATATTGTACCTTTAAAGTTTTTAGTACCCTAAAAACACCACATTGACATAAACAACATTAAAAGCTTGATTTTCACCACAAGGGGGACTTTAACATAACTTTAAATGTGAGCGTTTAAAATTTAAACTGTTTAATATGAAACACCCTGACAATATATAACTTTTGAAAAGTTGGTGTACATTGCTGTGAATGGGGGATGAATTGAATCTTTATGAACCAAGCCATATCAAATCATCTGAATGATCTGATTCAGTAAACCAGTGAAAAGAGAAAGTACATTCTTGGAGAGTCGTGGGCGTAGGGAAAAAAATATTTTTGCACCAATTATTTTTGAACCGTCTAAATGAACCCAGTCACTAAAGAGAAAAGATATTCTAGGAGAGTTGTGAACATAAGGACTCAAATCTTTTTGAGCCAATTAATTTTGATTGTCTGAACAAAACGATTCACTAAAATGAATGTAATGGAAAGGACCCTCTAGGAGAGTAGTGGACACAGGGACTCATCTTTACTTTCTGATTTATTCTAAACCAACTGAAAAAACCAACTGACTAAAATTAAGGAAAATACTTGACAAATAGCAATGCAGCCTTTTTTCACACTAGTTAAGGGTGTAATGCACTACAACCACTTTTGACTCTAATTTGCAGTCTGGATGAGTCAATGCTAGTTGCTGAAAGTAATAGACTGTCTGCAGATTTTGGACATCAGTGTCGACTGAGTGGAGTGTATGATGGATGATTCAGGTTAGCATTCATGTTATTAAACATAGGCTGTTCTTTGCATACAAGTTAACAAACGTTGGTATGAATGGTAGTCAACATACATGTTCTTAGCATTCATGTTTGCAAACGTGCATGTTCTTAGCAAACTGTTAGCACGTTCATATCAAACGTCAGCAAACGTGCATGTTCTTAGCAATCATGTTAGTAAACGTGCATGTTCTTAGCAAACTATTTGCAAATATACATAGTTTTTGCAAACATGTAAGCAAACATCTGTGTTCTTAACATCCATATTAGCAAATGTGCACGTTCTGTAGGTTATCACTGTGGAAACAGTGAAAATGGACAAAGACTTTTTTTTTTTTAGCTTGTGAGAGCATATGCTTGTGTTCTAATCTAGTGTTGAAGAAGCTGACACAATCTGTTAGCATCTCCAGCTAGCCTATAGACAAAATTGGCCCAGACAGTTGCCAGTGCCAGCCACGCTGTCACCCTGCCAACCGTCCAGCTGAACCTAGGTGGTGAACAGGTTGAGTGCATCTCTGGAAGATTTCAACCTTCCCCCTTTAACAAAAGCCATGGCTTTCTTGCAGAGTGTGAGAAAATAAGATTACTGTTGAACCAAAGGCTGAGCAAACACATCTTAAGGTGAAGACACGGTTTCTGTCTGAGCATTTAAGCAAACATACTGTGTGCTGTCTCATGTGAATCTGACAGTCTAGCATGTCCTCACGATCACTAGCCCAACTGGCACCTCTCGTTGTAGCGCCGGCAACCAACATCATGCTCGAGAGCACCACACTTGATGGCGTTTGTTTGGCTCAGGCTAAAACAGCATTGGCAGTTTGTTTTAATTACCCCCATGCTGGCTCTCCTCACTGGGCTCCGTATGTGAAAGCTGGCCCTCACCCATCACCCTGCCAAACGGGGGTCAGCATCATATGATTGAACTTTCTGCACCTGAGGAAAAAGAAATCAGCAGATGAACCATGAACCATGCCTTTTCAGTTCATGCTAATGCCATTAGCACTTATAGGAAAACCATTTGTAATGCAGGTATATTACATTATGCACTTCCTCTCAATTCCGCAGGTCACATGTTGTTTATTATGGACAATATAACCTTTATACGTCCGCACTGTAGACCTATTCACATTTGTATCCTGTAATTAATAACTTCCATGACACAGAGATGTAGTTATAAAGCCTTAAACCTGAGAATAATATCAGTGTCTCATGGCTGTAGATGAAAATGCATGTAAGTCTTGCCTTCTGGCTCCAAATTGCAGGGGTGGGCAGTAGCTTTGATATTTGTGATGATGTTTGAGGATCAAACAAAAGCTTGTGTGCACCTCATTCGACAAGCTTATCTGACCTCTTTGAAACTCGAGGCTCCTCTCATATGCTACGCTAAACTGGCAGCGCCTGGCTTTACCGCTCAACAGTTGCCTTTATGTACTGTAACAATAAATAGTACAGACAGAAATCCAGAATGCACATACTAAAATGAGCAGTGATGGCTTACTTACCTCAAATTTCAGTGTAATAAATACTTTGCAAGGTTTTAAAGAAGCTGTCAATACAAGTTAGCATTATGTTATTAAATGTGCCTGTTCTTGGATAACAAACGTACCTGGTAGCTAACATGTATGTTCTCAGCAAACTGTTAGCACATGTTCATTAAACGATAGCAAATATAGCAAACTGTGGGTAAATATACATATTTATTGCAAACATACATGTTCTTAGCATTCATGTTAGCAAATGTGCATGTTCTGTAGGTTATCCCTGTGTGGAAAAACGGCATTCATTGATCCCAGAAATTGATACTGTATTGAAGGGCCGGGTCTAAGGTGGAGTTGGAGCCTCAATGCCCCCCAGATTCTACCTGTGCTAACCACCCCCTCTTAAAACCACGTTTTAAAACGTAATCTAATCTAATTGCAAGTACTTAATTTTTGGAATCTGATTATGTAATCCAGAACCCATATAATCAGTTACCAAGCACTGCCAACAATTGCAATATAGGCTAATGTTGCCTTTCCAAGTTTTTTCGTAATGCTGCCCCCACCCCCACCCCAGGCACACTATCCTGGAACCATTCCTGCTGTATTGTTTACATCCGCACAGTTGAAGTGTTTTCTACCCAGAAGTCATGCTTTCCATAATACTACACAGAAGCCAGAGGAACCCCGGGGGCCATTTGAGAATCATTGATAGGTTATAATTGAGACACAGTTCAAAGCTCAGGCTTGGGTTTTATTAAAACCTTCACAGGCACTAAAGCCCTTATCATATCCTGTCATTTGACCTCCTTTAAATCCATTTTAACACTCACGACGCAGGCCAGGGCCGGGCACTGCGGTTACACCAGCAGGAAAACACAAAACCCCGGGTAAAAGCAGCTTCCTGTCCGGTAATTACACGCTGGTCTCCGAGACCGCAGTTTGGAAATTCAAGTTGTCCGTCAACTTCCCCAGAACAGCCCGTTGCAGTTGGGAAAACAGGACCGTTTCCTGTCCTGGGCCAGACGCGTGCGAGTCCTAAAGCACATGTCCGGTTTACTGTAACGCCACTCATTAAGACTGCAGGTACGCAAAGGAAACAGGACATGGGCTCGTCTCTCTGCATTATATTTGTTTAGCACAATCTGCTGCACTTCAGCCACTCAAAGAGAGAGAGTGAATGTGTGTGAGTGTGTGTGTGTTGAAGAAAGAAAAAACAGTTTCCTGGTTTTAAGCGAATGTGACTATTACTGAGGTATTAATGCCTGCAGATTGCATGCTTGTTCCTGCCCCCGCATCCGCCCGCACTTCTCTATCCACAGCCGTGAAATTGGGACCATGTGTTCTGTGTGCGCCGCTCCAGTCCGGCAACAAGACACAGGGCTGTTTTTCTTTCTCGATCCTTCTGCCGGAACTGAGGGCTCGGGGAAAAAGCTGCGCTAAACACACACACATACCTCACGCTTCCAATACATAACACACGTTCGGTGTCGTCATGTTATCCACGGGGAGATCTCAGTGGACGAATTTTTTCCTGTAATTCGTGTCAAGAAGTGCCCTTATTTATGTTTGGGTGTTATTACGTTAGTTATTATGGAGGACGTTCATCATTATCTTACCTCGTCCTCCCTAATTGTAAAACCGTGGTTGTGTCTTGAACTCCACACTCATGCTAAATATATCAACTGCTTGGAAGGGGTTGGAACAACATGTGTATCAATAGATCTGGGATTGTTTGGCATTTAAATGCCGAATCTTTGCGATGATATCACGTTTAAGATCTTTCTCAGTTCTGATAGTATCAACTTCAAAGAGGGTTTACAGGATTGTTCCTAGAAATTCTAAATGTTAGCCATGTTTTCTTATATTAAGAGCTCTCAACGGGGGGTTGAAGGTGCATTTTTGGGCGCTGTTGTTGAGCATGCAAGGTTGAAACTTGACCTAAGAGAAGATTAGAATATGCATATCACAGACTGAGATTTCAAAGTTGCTTAGAGAGGAGATATTTGTCCTTTAACCAGCTGTGGACGCATCAGGTCTTGTGCTGAGAGCTCAGATTGATGAGTTAATAATCTGGAATGGGAGTGCTGGTGTATTTGTCTTCGGTCACAGTCTGTAGACTTTGATAGTGCTGACTTGTCTTGTCCAGCGTTGGTTTTCTTGGGGGAGTGTGGGAAGACCTCGGTTTCCCAGCATGCCAGGCAGTGATGCACACATGGACTCACATACGCTGGATTGATGAATTTCGTAAGTGCACCATCACCCCCAACCTCTCACCTCTCTCAGGTCACTCTCTCTCTCTCTCTCTCTCTCTCTCTCTCTCTCTCTCTCTCTCTCTCTCTCTCTCTCTCTCTCTCTCTCTCTCCCTGCCTCCATTTCTCTCTCGCTCCCCATGTCTTCTTCTGGTTCAGGCATCAAGTGCAGTGATTAAAATAGAAACAGATTTGAGCTTAAATCAGTCTCCTCCCACTGTGATAATGCTTGAGGAATGTGTGAGGATTTAGTAGTTAATAATGCTGTTGCATTCAGCTAAAATACCCAGAAACCACAATAATATTGTTATTTTAAAAAAGTGACATCATTACTGAATGAGGCTGAATCTTTTTTTAAATGGAATATTTGAAATTTAAACTAAAATGTTTGTTTTGTCAATTTACCTGAAACTTTATGATAACAGCTGATTATATTCACTGAAAAAAAAACTTGTACTATAAACATAACACTGTAAAAAATTATACGATCAGTAAGTTATAACAACATGTTTTTACTTTTTACATAGCTTCAGCTCAGCCAAATAAGCATTTTTCAACTTTTTTTATGTTATAAGATATTCAACTCATTTTTCAAGTCAGTTTAATGATATTTAAGTTGAAATGACTTAAACATCCAAGGTGTATACATACATATATATACATTGCCTAATTTATCTTTTTTTAACATTATTTACAGTAAAATTGCATGTACTTGTCCAATCCAATATGTTTTTTCATGGTACAGTGGTACAAGGTATGAACACATTCTGACATAGGCATTTTTACATTACATTTTTTCAATTTAAGTTACAAACACAGAAATAACAGTATAGCAAGTATAGCTCCTTGAGTTCATATAAATATTTGGTTACACTTTTATTTGGCTAACACTTTATTTTACAGTGTCCTTGTTACATATGTAACATGTACTTGCCACACTGTAGTAATAACAATAAATTATGCATAATTACATGCAACTAACCCTCAACCAAACCCTAATCCTACTCTAACCCTATAGTAAGTACAAGTAGTTAATTAATATTACTCAGTGCTTAAATATATAATTAGACTGTAACAATGACATCTAAAATAAAGTGTAACCTTTATTTGTAAGTTGGCGTAGTTACATTGTACTTACTATAGAGTTACGGTTACGGTTTGGTTTAGGGTTAGTTACTTGTAATTATGCATCATTTACTGTTATTGTTATAGTAAGCACATGTTGTAACGTGTAATTGTGTCACCTTAAAATGAAGTGTTACCAAATATTTTTATTTACAGTTACATGTTTAAATTGTAAGTCTCAAGAACATTAGCTTAAAATGCTCTTAAATTTAGATGATCAGCACAGACGAGGACGGAGACGAGCCAGAACTTTGATATCTTCAAGCAAATGGCCTCTCTGATACGACCCTTTCACTAGATAAGAGCGAGGTCGCGAGAGAGAGCATCTCTTGGGAATCATCCGCCTAGGAGGGAGATAGATAGACAGAAAGATAGATGAATGAGAAAGTGAGAGATTGACCGGGCATCCACTCCCTGAAGCCCAGCGGAGATCTGACCCTTCCACCTGGGTAAACATTCAGCGCTGATCAGGGGGATGAAGAATGCAGCAACCGAGAGGCGGCGTATTCGGGGGGTCACTTCTCCACAGGAACTGCTAGCTATCTGAAGGGTCAAGTTTATTTTTCCTGTTTGGTTGGGTGAGGGATAACGGGATTTTAAGAGGGGCGACGGGGGCAAAAGGTTGGTCAAGGGTTGAGAGAGAGGATTGGAATACGCGGGCCGGTGAGGACAGGAGATCAGACATAAAAGTGGAACAGCGTTGGATCATCTGGTCCGAGACAGGATGTAGCCAAACAGGAAATACAACAAGTGCTTCGTACTTAACACATGTCCTGGCTCTTGAACTTATCTCGCTGACTGACGCAAAGCTCATCTTGAACAATGATGAAAGAGACTGAGTTGCTGTGGGAGTGTTTATAATGCTCTGAAAAAATTAAATGCTATTCATTGTTTTTTTGTTCTATAAACCCTATAGATCATGCAAGAACAAGACTTGGTCTATATCAAACTGTAGTATTTTGTTACACACTGGAACCAACTTTGAGGAAGTTTGACTAATGGTAACACATGCTTCTTTAACTGCAAAAAGATTTCTTAAATGCTTCTTTTGCACTATGGACATCATTAAAAGTTTACAGCGCTTCCCTGACTGTACGAGAGCAATACTACTAAAACAATAAACACATTTAATCATAATCCATGTCCAACAACAGGAAGGTTTCTAATGATGATTGGCAAACTAAATTCTTTAAATTATTTACTTAAAAGAATATCATGTCATATTTTACACATCCTCACGTCTTTCCTAACCAGTATGGCTTTATTTCTTCTGTGGAACATAAATAAGTCATTTTGATGAATTTTGGCGAGAGTTTTGGTTTCCTTTGGTTACCAGTGGGAACAGAAACTGTTTAGTTGCCATCATTCTTCAAAATATTATCCTTTATGCTCCACAGAAGATAGAAAATCATACAGGTTTGGAATGACTTTCGTAAGTAAATGATGAGTTGGGTGAAGTAACCGTTTAACAAAGAAGTCTATAGCAACTTCAATCACCCAAAAATGAAAATTCTGTCATCATTTACTCACCCTCATGTTGTTCCAAACCTGTATGATTTTCTTTCTTCTGTTGAACACAAAAATATATATATTTTAACCCTCAAGGGTTCTTCGGGACAAATTTTGTTTTTGTTTTTTTAAATAGTTTCTTTAATCTGAGTGGTACAAGACTTGGCTAATTTTCCAAAGTTTTGCCACCTGAACACAATACACACAAAAACAATTTGGACTCGATTCAACAATGTTACGAAGTTGAAAAAAAAAACTTGGCAAAATTGGGCACCCATAGGAAATGAATCGGAAATACTATAGCAATTTTTTTAATTTGTCCAATAAAAATACATACACATAAATAGAGAGGTGAGCCTACAACATTCTCATGGACACTTGAGGGTTGTCAAATAATGTTTAAACCAGACAGTTGACAGTAGCAATTGACTTCCATAGTAGGAAAAAAAAAATACTATGGAAGTCAATGACTACCATCAACTGTCATTCTTCAAAATATCTTCTTTTGTGTTCAGCATAAGAGAGAAACTCATACAGGATTAGAACAACTTGAGGGTGAGTAAATAATGGCAAAATTTTCATTTTTGGGTGAACTATCTGAATTTTCGAAATTGTAAATAAAACAAAGATGATTGAGTTCTACAAGAAAATAATATTTCAGTCTTTACTTAAAAATATCATGTTTAATTCAATGAGTTGCTTGCAATTCCTTCTAGCCACAATCAGCAAACTGAGACCTGATTTAGATACAGTTCAGGTCATGGGAACGTAGGACTTTTATCTTTAGGAGTCTGGCTGATTGACAACGGCAAAACCCAGTGAAGGATATAAGGGCTCCTTTTGTAAGACTCTCATTAAACCACACCGCCTCCCCAGTGTTGTTTTATCCTCCTCATCTCCTGTTTATCTAACATCCTATCCCACTGCTATGGATAACACTGTCCCAAAAGCCTTAATCCGATTCTCCTTTGCCATAGTAATGACATTGGCAGATAAAAGCAGAGGCCAATCTCCGCTGGGTACCGTGTTGGGCCAGGTCATAGATAGCTCAATCTAGGACAGTGTGAAGGTTGTCTTCCAGGCCTTGAGATAGCGCTTTCTGCACTGTAACTGGGCGGTTGTGGTGTACTTTGCATCTTCAACAGGGCTTTGACTGTTTCTTTGTTCGGCGGCGGTTCATATCACAGTTGTGTTTCTAATTAAACTGGAGAGATGGAGACAGACAGGCTGCCGGTTGCCTCCGACACTCTGGTGTGGCGCTGCTGTAAAACATGTTCTCCCCACACCTCTTACGGCGCTGATCCACTTGTCCGTGCGACACTTCTGTCGCGCCGCGCTCCACTATATTCCTATGGGTGACGTCAAGCGACTTTGTCGCGCCCGCAAAGCATTCCGGGAAGGCGGCGCTTCATTTGAAAAAATGCTGCGCGTCAAAAAGCTGGCCGATGCCCATCTTTATGCAAATGAATTCCGTCAGACGCGACGCGTCTATCCAATAGAAGTAGAGCATATGGAGACGGAGGGAAGTCTCTCGCAGGTCCTCTGTTCTGATACGCTACATTTCCCGCTGGGTCAAAACCACGCCCATAGCGGTAAACCCCCATCAACGTACCAATGTGGGGAGGCGTCGCGACACCACGCGACAGTCGTGTCGGACAAGTGGATCAGCGCCGTTAGCCTACACACAGTCTGTGACCCTAATCTTTCATTCCTGTGCTGGAATTCGGCTTGAGCTCTTAGCGCTGTGGGTCGTTGTTAGTTGTCATACTTAATTGTTTAAATAGGATGGCAATGCATGTGGACTATATTTTTGTATACACAATAGTAACAATACTGTGCAATATATATACTGTATATACAGTTTTATATATATATATATATATATATATATATATATATATATATATATATATATATATATATATATAAATTAAAATAGCCCCACATCATCACATAGCCTTCACCATACCTAGAGATTGGCATGGAGTACTTTCCATAAGATCATCTCTCAATGCAAATCAAACCAGCTATTAGGCTAACTGAAATAAAACCATGCCAATCTCTAGGTATGGTGAAGGCTATGTGATGATGTGGGGCTATTTTAATTCCAAAGGCCAAGGGAACTTTATCAGGATGCATAGTATCCTGGATCCATGAAGTAACTGGCCTTTAAAAATAAAAATCTGCCTGCCTCTATGGGAATTTAACATAGGGGTGTCCAGACTTATGCACCCTGTATTTTAAGGAAGAACATTTATTTATTTACGATACATTTTTCATTCACAAAGAAAATTGGTGTCCTTAAAGGTTGGATTTTTCCAATTTTTTTTAATTAAGGCATTAAGTTCAATTTCCAAAAGATGATTTTTTATTCCTCTTTTTAGTCAACTTTAGCATGGGTGTCTAAACTTATGCATAGCACTGTATATATATATATATATATATATATATATATATATATATATATATATATATATATATATATATATATATATATTAAGTTATATATATAACATTTACAATATATAAGTTATAATAAATATATGTAAATATAGTTATATATACTTCATGCCTATGTGTGTGAATATAATCAATATAATTGTAAACATCTTTTAAATATTTTAAATTATTTCAAATTAAATATTATTGAATCAAATCATTTAATTGTGTATACTCATACATTATTCATATTTTTATATTTACTGTATGTAGTAAAGTATACATTTTTGTATTTTCTTTGTAAAGTATTAAATACAATTAATTCATTATATATATATATTTGGAATAAGCACTATTTTTTTCTATGTTGAGATCATATTAGGTTGAATTAGTTCATACTTAATATGAACAATAAAACTAAAATCTGAATCCAAAATGCCACCAAAGCTGTGATTCCAGGGCATTCAAAAGTTAGCAGATTAAGTCGCATGATGCTCTCATTAGAATAGGTAATTAGGAACAGTTCATCTGTGAAATCAAAGTTACCTGAATTATGCTAATCATCTGACTGTATATAGTCTAGAGAGAACTTTACAGTGGCATTTACTTCGACACCGAAAGGCTATTCCGCAAACTTAATTAAAAGATTAGGGGTCTTCTTTTTCTCATCCTGTCTTTCTGCCCTCCTACCCTGTCCTCTCCCCCTTTCATGCATCAAAGAGCCCCTTATCTGCCCCCCTGAGGTTGTGCCACAGGGAAGAAGGTGAGTGGACACAACGCAGCTTATCTTGTTGAGAAGGCCACAGCCATAAGGCTCAGCTCTCCCACCCATCTGGCCAGTTTCATGCTGACCCCTGATTCAGTCTGTGTCACCCATTAAAAGAAGAATTAAGATTAGATCAGAACGCAAAGTATGCAGTCAGATTTCCCTCTCAGCCACCTCAAGAAAAGAAAAGAAAAGAAAGCCTAAATAAATAAATTAGTGAATAAATGAACAACTGAATGAATGAATAAATAAATAGTATAAATAATAAATAAACAATAATTACTTTTATGTTCTAGACTTTCTTAAAATATGAAAATGTACCCTAATTTATTGTTATTATTATTATTATTATTGGTCATTTCCACCACAGCAAACAATGTTGACACTAATACGATTGTTTTCAAATATTATACTTATATTATATTATATTCCAATCATTTTTTTTTTTTTTTTTTTTTTTTTTGTACTTAGCATACATACATTTCTAGCTATGGAACCAGTCTTAGCAAGAGAAAAGAGTGTTTTTCCATTTTCTTTACTTTGTTCCAAAAGTCAATTTCATTTCCTTTATTGTCATCAAACCCCGAGCTGTTTTTGCAGTTTACTTAAATAGTCCTGTAGTGTGAAAATACATTTTTAATTATACAGTAAAACTGAACTAAAAACTATATATATATACTGTATATATCTTTTTTTTTTAAACTACATGGCTAATAATAACGCAAATAAAAGTTTTTGATGACATATTGCCATGTCACATTGCAGGATACTGAAGTCAACTGCCCATTTTGTTATAATCCAGTCTTGGTACGGTTATATTTTCATAGCTTTCTTTCTACATTACAGTACGCACTGCCAATCTAACCTTATTTTGATGTTAAAACAGGAAACAACACCCAATGCTAACCGATAATCTATTTCAGTGCTGGTTTCCCATAAGAGAGGTGTCTTTGTCCCACACACAGTCTAAAACCTTGTCGACCACTCCTCTGCAGGACTATCTCTGCTGATATAGCTCCATGAGATCAGGCCTAGCACTTGGAGCCAAGCCGTCCCACACCGACTCCCCTCCACCCCAGCAGCCCTGATAAAACAGAGCGCGGGACAGCAGTGATAATGCCCTGAGGGGAGAGATCACAGGAACACATGCCCCCTTTGATAAAACACGCTGTACTACTGGAGAGCATCACTTACCAGGTTCACATATCATACAGTCCTGGCCTCTGAAAATGACCCGTGACATAATGGCTACACTGAACTATTAGCGTCCTGCTCAGGAATGTACAGTAGATTAGATTATTTTTGTGTTTTACCGCTAAACCAGTGGGTATGTATATATATATATATATATATATATATATACTAGCCTACCAGTCAAAAGTTTTTAATGTTTTTAAAATAAGTCTCTTCTGCTCATCAAGGCTGCATTTATTTGATAAAAAAAAAAGTAATATTGTGAAATATTATTACAATTTATAATAACTGTTTTCTATTTTAATATATTTTAAAATGTAATTTATTCTTGTGATCAAAGCTGAATTTTCAGCATCATTACTCATGTACAGTTGTGTATTTTTTTTTATTTCAGGATTCTTTGATGAATAGAAAGTTCAAAAGAACAGCATTTATTTGAAATAGAATCTTTTTTTAACATTATAAATGTTTTTACTGTAACTTTTGATACTTGATGAATAAAAGTATTGATTTCTTTTATTTCTTTCAACCAAAAAATTAAATACAAATTCTTACTGACCCCAAACTTTTGAACAGTAGTGTTTAATGTTACAGTTCTTTTGAACTTTCTATTCATCAAAGAATCCTGAAATAAAAAATGTAAAAAACTGTTCAACACTGATAATAATCATAAATGTTTCTTGAGCATCAAATCATATTAGAATGATTTCTGAAGGATCATGTGACACTGAAGACTGGAGTAATGATGCTGAAAATTCTGTTTTGATCACAGGAATAAATTACACTTTACTTTATATTCACATAGAAAACAGCTGGTTTAAATTGTCATAATATTTCACAATATTACTTTTTTTTTCTTTTTTTTTTTTATCAAATAAATGCAGCCTTGGTGAGCAGAAGAGATTTATTTTAAAAACATTAGAAATCTTAACGATCCAAAACTTTTGACCGGTAGTGTATCTTATACTGAAAGATGGATATAAGGGCTTTAAACTTAGCTGAAGCCAATTTCCTATTAATCTTAACTTGTAAAACAATTAGATGATGACATTTATGCACAAAAACAGAGTTATTTGGCTATGGGGAGAGTTTATGCTCTTAGAAGCTAATAGATTGGGCGGTTTGGAACTAATACAGGTCATTTTTTTAAATTAATTTCTTGTTTTGTGCAGATAAGTTATTTCTTTGACAGTATGAATAGTTTTATGATAAAAAAAAATGTGTTTTTGAATCTTGCCAAAAGTGATGTGATGCAGGTTTACGAGCGTTCTAGGATTGTGAAAAATTCCAGTTATTAGGATAAAAATACAATACAAATATGTGACTACATGACACATCTTCAGTTTGTTTTCGTGGGCGAAAACAGATGTGACATCAAATACCCCTGAGCTACAGATTTTGGTTCACTCAATGACCAAAATAGCTCATTTATTGCGAGTAGAGTTCAAAACTGTTAAAGCCCCACCCATGTTTTATAGAGTCGAAAGGGTGCTGTATTTTATTTGAGAGCTAACAATAACAGAACATGAATTCTGCCTTAACATGCTACCAGTAAACTCAGACATTGGTGCTATGTGGGCACAAAATAGCTTTTTGGGGGGGATGCTATGAGAGTCTTTTGGTAGGCCAAGAAAAAAATATCTGAAATGCTTTCTGGCACACCAAACCACACAGCTGGGACTCTTAGATTGCAATTTCTGTGTTGTACTAGAGCTGTGTTCGGGATCTCTGAACATATCCTCGGTCGTAGACCTTCCCTATTGAGTGTCTTTACAGTAGTGGGTCCACATTAAATACCTTAGCCCATACAAACTGACATTGAAGTGAGATGGCCTTAGCTGAGCCTTGCATCCAGGAGTGAGAAATGCCTGGTGTGAATAGATGCGATATATCATTGTACATCGCCCTCTTCCTGCCTCGTCCAACCTACCGGTTACTCTAAACATAAAGCTCCCTCTTGTTGTGTGTAAAAGCTACAAAACACTCGTTGTGCAGAACCCTCTCTTTCACCGTTCTGCCCACATCACAATCTTCCCCAAATGTCTGTACCAAAAATAACCCTGAAGAGATTCCTGTGTGTTTTAGCGATTCTTTGAGATGTTCTGAGTCCAACAACTGAATCAGTGTTAAAGCTACTCACAATTTGAAGTAGTTTCTTCCGCACTGACAACAACAGTCATCATTTACTTTCATGATATTACAAATCACTGACTGATTCTTTGGACTAAAAACAATGCAGTACATAGAGCACATTAAACATGGAAAATGGAAGCTCAAACATGCTTGACTGACATGTGAGATCTAAGCACATTTGAGTTTCTGTTTACAATATGATTTGCTCTGTGTGTGTGTAGATCAATGCTTATATGTGAATAAAAGCTTAAATTAAATCTGTTCATCATATAAAGTGATTGCGACTCTTTTGGGAGACACAGATCTTTATTTGTGTTTGTGATGAACAAAAGTCTTATGTAGTTGCAATGACTTTAGGGTTAGTAGATGATGACAGAATTTTCATTTTTGGGTGTACTATCCCTTTAATGTCAAGTAACTTATGTTTCAGACGAATATTAGCCAGTTAATTTGTATATTCCTCAGTATTGGAGGCAAAATTACACAATTCACTCTGCTTTCAATCTGCGCACATACTCTCACATACTCTGCAGAATGCCATGAAAACAAACGGGTGGAGTGATACAAACAGTCATAGTAAATATCAGTATAAATCTTGCTGCTTAGCCAATCAGATTAGAGGACTGGGTCTAGCTGCTGAATAATATAATTTATAATATAATCAGAGGCATATTTTCATAATTATGAACAGTTGTATTTAATTAAATATTAGAGACTCAATTTGGAGTCGCTATATTTAGAGTAGTATATGAACACCTGAATTAAACAATTCAATAAAATAAAAATTCAATTCATATCCAGTTCCACCTATGAGAGACAGAATAGTTTAAGCGACCGTTTACATGACAGTTTTTAACTAAAAATGGAAAACTTTTTATGCGTTTTTGCTGTTCATTTACACGACAATTGCATTTTGGGGGCCTGAAAATTAAAACTTTTGAAAATGGGTTTCAAAGTGCAAGTTTTTGAAAAAGATACCGTTATCTTCTCCATGTTAACTACAAAAACGCAAATTTGTGAAACCGGTGACGTTATGCTCATGCGTATTATGTGTTTAGTTTATAGGCGTGTAGTGTTTCTTTACAAAGTGACATCGCCAACTGTCCTGACAGCAGAATACAGCATTTTAAATTGTTTTCACTGGGGTGAATTTTTGACACTGTTGTCGTCTGTACTTGAAAAACGAAAAGGAAAAACGTTTCAGTATTTAGTACATCGTTGTCTTATAAATGTACCCTAAGAAAGCGCCAGTCAAAACCAGTCAAAAGTGGAGCATTTGCAGTATGCAACAGTGCTTTTCTGTTGAAGGTGAAATAGTGTGCTTATTCAGGATTGAGGCGAGGGAGTATGGAATATTCTGATTTATTACGCCAAATAAATGTCCGGATGCAGTTAATGTCTGCTTGTGTAGTTTTGCACTTTCTATTTACTTAGGCTACTGGAATATTGTCCAGCTAATAAATGAAAAGATGACGTTCACTGAATGTAGGGGGTTTCCAAAGATGCATGCAGTGTATTCCATCTCCTCTGCTAACTCAAGCTCACCCTAGTGGTCAGTTAGGAGATGTGTCAACCCCTGACAAAGCCTGATTGTTTGAATGAAGTGTTAATGACATTCACAAAGGTCACAATAATCTGTCAAAGCAAATGATTGACTCTCTTTCTCATATCCATCTTTCACCCGCTCTCTTTCTCTGGGTTTCTTGTGCACAAAGACGCCTTTGAGCCTGGAGGGTTCTGTCTCTACTGCACCCTTAAACTTGGGGAGAGGTTCAGGAACTATGAGGACTTTGTGGAGAAGCTAGGGAGGGTGAGAGGAAAGGAAGCGGGGAGGGAGAAGGAGGAAGCCGTCTGACTGTAATTTACAGCCCTAATAAATCCCCTCTCTTTAGCCTCTAACCCCCATATCTGCCCGCCAGCTCCCTAAAAACTTAATCACTCCCTTGCTGCCCCATCGGTAGTCCTTGACGAGGTCTACGCCGTCCTTGTGCCCCGCTGCATGGGGCCCACATCGGCCCTACTGTAAAAGCAGACAGCCTCCTCATTATCACCTGTCTGTGCCGCCACACTAGGCAAGAACTGCGGCCCACCCCTGAGTGATTCAACCAGATGTGGATGCTACCACCATTGGGGGTTTAGTTATAGTCAGAGTTTGAAATTAACACCCGTCGACCCGCCAAATGCGGGTAAAAATCAACTGTGGCGGGTAACGCTGGCAAATCACTAGCCAATTTGGTGTGTTACTTATTATGTTTACTCACTTTGCTGGGGAAGTTCGTGTAAGCCAAATCTGCACAGATTTAGCGCAAATACTCAACTCATGAGTCATCATGAAATATTAAATACAGCGTATTGCGCAGAATCTGCACATTTCTGTCAGGATTGGCGGTATGGAGGACAAGATGCAGCCTAGCATGGACAAGAGCAGGGAGAGCAGCAATAACCCCCCTTAGGGTAAACAGAACAGAACCAACATGAATGTATTGCAGATATCATTAATTCAAGATTTTAAAGTACAACATAATTCGAGAATTTATTCTGATTCAATGGGGAATCAGAATGCCAAATCCTGACTGGACGAGAGGAGGAGCTGGGGAGGGAAGAGGGTAATTAGGTCCTGAGAAACGCAATAGCTGCTGATAATACTGAAGGAGCTTATATATGTATACAGTGATAGGCATCGTATTCCTATAGGTATACCTGGATCAGCTGAGGGTGACCTGCCAGAACCGACGCTACGCTTGATATCTGGCTTATTGAACATGTACGTCACTACGCAACAAATGGCGGTTAACAGAAAAGACATTGTTATTTTCCAACATCCTACATTTGTTTGATGTTCTTTGTACTGTATTGATTTGTCCACCTAAAACACATTTTTGATGAAAAGAATGTGGATGAAAGAGGAAGGGAGGAAATGGCTGGATGATCGGATTTTGTTTGAATAAGAAATGAATGTATGATATATATATATATATATATATATATATATATATATATTTGGCTATTAGAAGTTCTGAATGGCCGGTAACTTAAAAATGTAGTAGCCAAATTGGCCGGTGAGTGAAAAAGTTTATTTCAAACCCTGGTTATAGTTATAGTGATAGTTAAGAATCAGTTTGATTTATTTGAATATTGTCACAGCTTTTCCCTTAATGGCAAAGCTCAAACGACAGACAAGATCCCTGCTCCACAAAGTGGAAGAGTAAATCTGAGAGGGCGAGATAGGGAGTTTGGCACTGTCTCTATCCTTCTCGAGTTCCGCTTTTTTATCTATGAGCTGTTAAACGGAGAGGGAAGGTTTTCATTAGCGTCTGGCCGGGTTTGGGAGTTCTACTGGGAAGCAATGATGACCCAGCCTCAGCCTCAATTCTCCCGTCTCCAGGCCGGAGAAAAACCAAAACACCGCAAATAACATTTACCCCTCATCCTGATTACGGAAACGATTACAGAAATACAAAAAAACAATGTGGTTTTTATTTTATTTTTTTCATTAGAAATTCATTGACATGCTCTGCAAATGTCCTGTGGTTTACAAGTTTATCGGCAGAACTTTCTCGACTCTGTGATTGGAGTGAAAAGTTTCATAAATGATTCACCAAGCTGAGAGTGTTCATTATTGTGTCTGTACATAGGCAGAAAGACGAGACAAAACAAAGAGGTTTGTGGGTACGCCATAGTAATAAAAAAACAAAAAAAACAACAAAAGAATAGACGAACAAAGCCAGTTTACTTTGTGGTTACTGGGAGACACTTAACTGTGTGGAAACTCAGCTACCGGGACAAAGAAGAAGTGGAACATAAATCACCTTAAGTGTCGCATTCACACTGCATTTCACAGCCCTGCAAACTATCGAAGACAAACCGCAGTTTATAAAATGCGCCAAAGTCTAATTTAAAGTGCGGTTTAAGGGGTGATTACTTATTTCTTGACATCAGAATTTCATCTAACATGTACATTTAAAATTCTCTGTGGGATCTGAGGTCTGTAATTGTTTGAAAGCGCATCATGGAGAAATTATTCAGTTGCATGCAATTTTGCTCATACTACGTCAATGGCACTTATATTCAGATATCCAAACCCAGAATTTTCCTTCATTCTTTTTCTTAACGAGGGTCTCGTGGGCATTTTACACACAGACTAACGTCTCCTTTAATTAGGTGAAATACAGGGTTCAGAAGTTTCTGTGTAAACTATCTGCAATACTGTCTCAGCGCTGTAGTTTGAGTCTCTGAAGACCTGAAGCCGGTCCAGTCACATCAATCAAGATTGTAGAATCAGAATCATCCAAATGTACTGAGTACTCACTCACATGCTGACTCACTGGACTCGATGGATTCTACCTGTTCTGAACGCCAGATGACACTGTACTGAACTATTCTGGTGTACGTTCAAGTAACGTAAGATGCACAGTCCATAGTTTATAGCACATCCCAGAACTTTTAATTCATACTTGGATGTACAACTTGATCATGGACTTGGCCAATCGGCCAAAAAGCCAGCAACGGGGTCTGATTCATCGCAAAAACTGAGCTGACGCCGATGGCCGACCGTCGGCTTGGTGCGTCACAGTGTTTTAACTGTCAGTTCTGACACATTGACTGCATATTCTAAATAGACGCATCTTACCCGCATGCCTCCAGTGCCAAACCAAGACAGTGTGAGACGCATATTTCAGAACCAGATGTGAAAACATGCTTCAAAGCACTTGAAGGACAACAAACACTTTAGTGACCCGAGATGAGCAAGGTCGAAGTATTTGGTGCTGTGCACAATTAGCAATCATCACCCTCACTATCACTCGTAATAATGAATAGTGATTTAAATAAACCCCTTACCCTAAGTATTCAACTTTGAGGCCAAACTTGGGTATCACTTTATTTTAAGGTGATGTAGTTACACGTTACTACGTATACTTACTTTAGTAATGGCTGTAAATGATGCATAATTACAAGTATCTAACCCTAAACCAAACCCTAACCATAACTCTTTAGTAAGTACAATAATTAATATTACTCCGTACTTATTTGAGTAAGTACAATGTAAATACGTCACCTTAAAATAAACTGTAACCCAAACTTGTCCCACTGGTTGTGCTACAAACATGAATGAAACCTGAAGATGTGCTACTAATGATTTGTGAGTTGTTACTTTGTAAGTGAACAAACTTAAGATTTTCATAGGTCTGACCTATAGAAGTCACATAGATTAACGGGTCTTGAGCTATATCTAGAGACCAGAGAGTATCGAGATTTAACACCACCTTTCACCCCATTAACTAGCAGTGGCCCAGACACTGGCAACAACCAAAACTACCCTAGAAAACACATACTGTAACGCACACCCTAGCATCATGATAGTGAGTTGGTATACAGACCACCTTACGTTCTCTTGGAAAAATGTAAGAAGCGATTCAGTGGAAATGTACCCTATAGAATGCAACTGCGTCTGTCTACTGTTTCAGCGATATTGGCTCCAGAAGTATTTCTCCCCATTCATTTGTCACAAAGGGATTTAAAAAAATTCATTTGATGCAAATTTACAGTTGAAAATCGAACAAAAAGACTTTTAGACAGCTATTGAGGGAAAGAACTACAATCCCATGAAGCGTTGCAAATGACATATTCAGTAAAAACAATGGAGAAATATAAAACTATTGATTTAAATATGCTGATTATGTATATAGAAACAATATATATTTAAGCTTACTACAAAATAAGAATATATGTACGAAATGTAAGTAATTTGGGAGCACAGGGAAACTAACTTTTAAATCTATTAAATAATGTGCAGCGTTCATGTCAGTGGACAGGCACTGTACAGTGTTCATTGGTACAATGTTCCAAAATCATTGGTAATGTAGTTTTTCCACTAGGAATCACTGAACTAACTAACAATTCACATCTTTCCATTGTCTCAATATATTATTTCTGATTGAACACGTTAACAGACTGTTGCTACAATTGATCAAATTAACAGAAAAATTTTAAGTTGGAGAGGTCTGACATTTTGTATCGTAATTTTATTAAAGTTATCGTTTGAATCCAAGTCTCCTCTGGCGAAAATGAATGGGATTTTCACTCCCAGAGCCTGACTATTGCGCTGTATAGAATACAAAAAGAGGAATGAAATTAAACCAAGAGTCATTTTTATTCAGCCAATGCTTGGCGGTTGCTTCTCAACTGATTCTCTGGTCAGGAGGAATTCGAGCTGAAAGGGCCACATGTGTAGGGTCGCCGTCAGTCTGTCTCCCTCGCAGAACGAAGTAACCACAAGCCCCCACCGAACACGACATGAGGCACGGAGACCACAAACACACACTGAACATGTACATTCTTCTCTCTTGTCTCTCTCTTCGTCCCATTCTGATGCTTTGTTCTCTTGAGGGAAAGATCTTTCTATCCTTTTTAACCTTTCATTGCCCTGTGGTTCTGTAACTTTGTAGATGTTTGTGGATATTCAAAACAAGAGTCTATGAAATCAAAATATATTCCTGACAACCTTTTTTTCTTTCCCGCTCTCCCTTCCCAAATTTTACTGGAAGGAAGGGCAGAGAAATAAAATGATATTTTACCCTTGGTTAGATGGAAGAAGAGGACAGGAAGTTATGGAACCTGAGCCAGTGGAGGCTATTCAGGGCCGGATCTTGGTGTTCTGTGGGTTTTTGTGTGTGTGTGTGTGTGTGTGTGTGTGTGTGTGTGTGTATATATATATATATATATATATATATATATATAAGGGAGTCAGGATCCTCCTGTAGCCGGTTAATTCCTCCCTTCATTCTCCACACAGATTCCACAAACAGCTGGCACTGCTCTTAAATGTCACCAGCATTTATTGGAGAACGTATCTGCTTATTAGTGTCAAACGGGAGCGATTCAATGTGGTCTGCTTCACTTCCCTGGACTCGCCGTCTCTCTCCTCCAAGTCTGTAAGGCGAGATAAATAAGGGCCCTTTTGGTTGAACTGGAAATCATGCAGAAACCACATCATGTAGCCTATTATTTTTCATTTATTTTGCAACATATGCATTTTGAACTGTATTTAATAAATAGCTTTAGATCATGAGTGGTGGTTGGCCACAGAACGTGGAGATACGGCTAAGATGTTGGCCAGGGTGTTCTGAGTTTCTATGTCATTGCAGGTGTGTTTTGGATGGTTGCTTGTCTCAATGATATTTTGCTGAACCCGATTTAACCTAGTACAACATTGTGGCGAGCAGGACGAGGCAGAGGGCCGTGGGAGTGATTGATAATGAGCGACACCTGCGCAACGCAACGGTCTCGTATCTCTCACGATCGTCGCTCCTCCTTTTATGCTTCCGCTCCTCCGTGAGAGATACGAGACCGGTGCGTCGCGCAGGTGTCGCTCATTATCAATCACGCCACCAGCCTCACGCCGTTCTCCCACGGCCCTCAGCCTC
The DNA here is from genome assembly GCF_965113295.1 of Leuciscus leuciscus. NCBI lineage: Eukaryota > Metazoa > Chordata > Actinopteri > Cypriniformes > Leuciscidae > Leuciscus > Leuciscus leuciscus. Next base: position 13,259,650 of record NC_138740.1, read on the forward strand.
GTCCTGCTCGCCACAAACATGTTCCTGGGTCAACATTCCAATCAACCAATCAGATTTGAGGGACAAATTTACAGTTTATTTCAAGTTTAGGCTTACAAATCAGGGTTAGGTGCTTCTACATTGGTTTTATTCACCTGATTTCCTTCTGATTTTAGGGATAACTTATGGGTAGGGTTAAGTTTAGGGACTACTTTTTCGCACAGAAATGCTGTTTCAGGATCAACAAAATATGCTGATATTTTGGTCTCTGTATATTGTTTAGGTCCTTCCTCCGATGTAATTCTGAGGGATTGTTCACCTGTTTTATGTGACAAACTGCAAGATGATTGCATGTCAAAAGTTAAAAGGCTTAGGGGTTTGTTTAACTATAGTTTATTGGTTGTTTTTTTCAATATAGTACTGTTTTTGTCCAATTTTATTAATTGAAATTGAAACTCATCTTTTATGTGAGTTTCTATAATTTTTCTTACAGAGTTTCTTACCATCATTTCAATATTGCTTACTAACCCCTGAACTGTGCTAATGGCACTGCATCTTTCTGATGTGGTTTAATTTTACACTGTAAAGAGGTTGCTGTAAATTTTACAGTAACTTACTGGCAGCTGGATGCCAGTAAGTTACTGTAAAATGTTTTACAGTATTATTACTGTATTTTCACTTACAGTATACTGTACCATTTACTGTAATTGCATTTACAGTATTATTACTGTATTTTCACTTACAGTATACTGTATCATTTACTGTACTTGCATTTACAGTATTATTACCGTATTTTCATTTACAGTATTAGTATTGTTTTTTGTTGTTTTTTTCATTTAAATTTTCTTTTTTTAATTTATGTTTACCCCACCCCCCAAAAAATCACAATAACTCACAAACATTTGTCCTTATAATATTCTTTTTAATCGTTGAACATTTTGTTTTAGAAGTACAAATTACAAATCTTGACCTTTAGGAGCCACTAGCTGAAGAAAAAAAAAGGCAACATCTCCAAAGTCCATAGAATTAATCTCCTGGTGACCATTTATATCTGTAGCATGGCAAAAACGTACACACACTGAAAAGCAAAACAGGCCTTAAAACAATAAAATACAGTCAAAGTCAGTGTTGTGTTGTTACATTTCAGTAATTTTGCCAGTCAAAGTTGACAACCTCTCTGATGAGAAACACTGAGGGTTTCAGGCTGATGCTTTTCTTTGGACCTTTCCAGATTTCCATCTGATCTGTGCCTTTGGTGTTTGGTGCCATCAGGGTTGACTCTCAGAATGAACCTGCAAACACAAGCAAGGAAAAAATATATAATTTTTTCAGACCGGTGTTGGCAGAATTTTCCCTAACCCTCAAACTTGATGCTGCATGTACTTTGGCGTTAATAAAAGCACTACATCTGATTCTGAATCCACCTACAGTAGTGGTGGGGGAAAAATCGATTCTGTTCAGTGTCGCGATATTTTGCGCACGCAATTATATTGATACAGTAGCGCAAAGTATTCCAATATAGGTTATAAGGCTGTGACGGTGGCAGTTTTTTTTACCACTGCGGTGGTAATGGACCAACTACCTGCAGTGGTTGGGGGGTTATTATGAAAATTGAAATAAAAAAATGTAGTTTATTCGAGCAAAAAAGTCTTTATTTGAGCAATTCCGTCAAAGAAGCAACACAAAGCCTGTAAAGCATTCAAATACATATCAGTAAATATTAGAAACTTACATAATAGAAAAGTTAAATCTATATAAAAAAAAAAAAAACTTTCGTTTAATACTTCCACACAAAGACACGTGATTCCACATGAAGCCATACCGCTCTGTGCTTTGAGTGGGATGACACGAGGAGGAAAGAGACCATCGATCTATTTTCTGATATCTTCATGTTTTCTACTTGTTGTAAAAGGTATGAAAAGTGAATTTAATCTTCCACAAGGGCAAGACATTTAAGCTATGTTTGAAATTGCGCTGCCAAAGAGAGCGAAACTAAAAATCAAATAAACTTGACGCGCCGTACATGTCTAATAACAAGCAAAAACTGTGTTGAAATGAATCTGACGTGCAAGTAAAAATGTAGGCTATCTGTCCTACAACGTTTTTCTACTTTACCACAGTAAAGAATGTGAATGTAATAGGCCTAAATAAAAGCGAACCAAGGAAGAAACGTTTATAATCCCCTTCGAAAATCGAGACGTAAGTGAAGATTTTGGGAAAAAAACAAGGTATTAAATGCAGGGATGAGTCACAATTTTTGGATATTCGATTAGTTTATTTAATTATAGAATTATAGTATATCGAATAGGTTGTGTAATTATTCTCTAAAATAAAATCTCCATGTTTTTGGTGCTAATGCGGTGGTGACGCGTTCATATAATTACGTTCTGTAATAAGGTCCTGTGTCCTGAATGTTCAAGGACAAAGTTTTTGCACTAGCCTCCAGTAAATGTGTAGAAGATGTTCACAGATTTAATGTGACATTTGTAGTGAGTTGAGCAGTCTTATTTTTTGTAATGTCTTTGAATAATATGGGGGACATGAATCGCAATATATCGCAGAATCGAATCGCAATACTTGCTGTATCGCAATGTTAGGAAGCGCAATAATATTGAATTGTGGCCCAAATATCGCAATACTATCGAATCATCAAATTTTGGCCAATTTCCACCCCTAACCTACAGGGATGGTATTACCCCATAATACATTACATTAAAATCATTAAAGCTTCATTCTTTTTCAATATTCCTGTAGCTTAGATTTCCAGGGAATGGATAATTTAAATTAAACTTAATACAATGTAAGTTGCTTTGGATAAAAGTGACTTCCAAATGCATGCATGTAAATGTAATGTAATGTAAAAAAAAAAAAATATATATATATATATATATATATATATATATATATATATATATATATATATATATATTGGTTTACCTGATTCTGCATTCGACAAAATAGACAGCTAATGCTGAAGAGTCGTCTGTTAGCAGTTGTAACTGGATGATGATTCTGCCCTTCATTGTCAGCATCCATGTTTTTGCTTTGAGAACAGACTCTCCTGAAACAGATAAAGTCACAGCAGCCTTTTAGTGTTATAGTTTACAGAAAAAAAAACTAAAATACAATAACAGAACTTATTACTAACAACAATAACATGTGGGGTGAAGATGAGGTAAGTTATAATGTTGTATGGTGTTTATAGTTTTTAATCAATTAAACAACATTAAAAATATTAGTTAGCAAAACTTTGCTATATTGATAATGGTATATTGCTAACCCTTTCCTCCTCCTTCTCCTCTTCCTCCTCCAACGTCAACCCGTTCTGTGTATTAGTGGAGAGCGTCAGCAGTGATGTACAGTCCGGAGGGAATGGCCGCTGCAAATTCAAAATAAAGAACAGAAAAGAACATGTTTGCCTGCTTAACTAATGCATACTTCAGCTAATTTAGTTGATGTCATCTTACTCACCTGTAGATGTTATCACCATTACGAAGGCAATCACAAAAAAGACTCCAAAATACACCTCCGACATTTCAGACGACATAATTCAGACCACAAACTTGAAAATAAAACAAAAGATGAAATTAACAATGGTGTTGGATAAAGGGTTAGTTTACTCAAAATTGTAAATTCTGTCACCATTTACTCACCCTCAACTTGTTCATAACTTCCATTAAATTATTTAATGTGCTGTATACAAAAGAAGATATTTTAAAGAACATGAGCAACCAAACAGTTACTGGTCCCCATTGACATCCAAAGTATTTTTTCTATTATAGAAGTCCATGCGGACCAGCCACTATTTACCAACATTATTCAAAATATCTTATTTTATATCTTAATAATATCTTATTTTACATAAATGTTCAGACGAAAGAACTTCATGCAAGTTTAGAACACGTTGTGGGCGAGTAAATGATGACATACATAATTTTCTGTTTAAGGTGTACTACGTTATCCCTTTAACTAAGTTTTACTCAGTATTTACGCTGTACATCTGCCAAAAAGTTGTGAAAGAGGAGACAGAACATACCAAAGTTATTATGCTTCTCTGTTTAATAAGTTTACTTCGGCTAATTTAGGTGAAGGTGACCATAACGTTACATACCAGTTGATGTTATCACAATGAAAAGGCTCCAACACACTCCATCGTTGCAGATGGCATTATCCAGATCACAAACCTGAAAATAAATCATATAGGCCTACGTGAAAATATTGTTTAAAGTCCCACTCCGATCATATTTTGAGCTATTTTTAAACATTCTCAGTGGTCTTGAAATGATGATTATGCCGTTTTTAGCCAAAATCACAAAACCTGTGCCGTTTTCTGGGACTTCGCTTCAGCAGAGCGGCAGTAGCTCATTAGCAATTCGCCTCTGCGTTGTGGGCGGAGCCGTTGGCTGAAGCGAGATACATAGGCAGCAACAGCCTCTTTCTGTCTTTCTTTCTTTCTGTCAACACAGAAAACATTTCATCACTGGATAGTTTTTTTCGTTTAATTAAAGTGTTGTTTTATGTCAGCTGAATGTCCGGAACGCTTTTCAGAGAAGATAAGGCAACTTATTTAGCACAATTCACACCCAGCGGCAATTCAGAAAAAGAAAAAAAATCTCCGAATGCTCCACATGAAACTTTGGTCTTCCGACCTTTTACCGCCGTGTCGATTTATTTTGATTAATATGTGCGAGGGAGAGAGAGCAAGACAGCGCTTAGTTTGGAGACGGTGAAGTCTTGTTTACATTTTCGCCTGGCTCCGAAGACAGAGAGTGCGCGCGCGCGCGTCCGGGTCTCTCTCTCTGCTCGTTCTTTCAGTTATAAACATGTCCTGTCACAAGCGCAACAGTTCATCTACATTACTCACCGATCAAATAAGACTTTGGCGGGACAAAAATTCACTTTGGCGGGCGCTAAAACAAGTTCAATGCAGGAAAATTCATGCGTGAATTTAACTGAGTAGTACATGACCATGCACTCGCACAAATGCGACCACATAAAATTTTAACTCGCACATTCTCAAAAAATGGTCGCAGTCTGGAACCCTGGAACGTAATCCATTCATCTCTCACAGCAACATGTTTTGGTAAAGCATGAAAGCTAATACCAATATCTCTCCTCTTAGCATTGCAACCCGCTACCGCACATAGGTATTGATCCGCCATCGTCTTCTCTACTCCTCAGAACCTGAGCGTGCGGGGCGGAGGGGAGTATGAGCTTGTGGCCCCGCCCAGTGGAGTTACTACGTCACAACTCCAGTCTATTTTAGCCGGCATTTTAGCGTCTGCTACTGATTCACAGCCATTTGAATGCAGAAATACTCAGAAATACAACTTTGAGCTTATTTTTCTCAAGATATGTCCTCTAGCATAAGAAAATGCCACAAGAACATGTTAACACCTAGAAAAACATGATTTTCATCGGAGTGGGTCTTTAAAACCCGTACTTTAACAAGGGTTTCGTCTATCTCACTTTACCTCAGTATTTCACGTTGAGTTCGCTGTTAGCTCGGTTAACGTTACCGTCGACTCCGCCCGCCTGATGAGCTAACTTGCGTTAAAGAGGCAGAGGAACACACAACCATTATTTTTTATAGTTTTAACTAAAGAATATTTCGGCTAATATAGGTGAACTTAACTTACTCACCAGTTAATATTATCACCGTGACAGCGACCCGGCCGACAGTCAGGAAAAAAGACAGTAATAAAGGCACCAAAAAAAACATTCTGACGACAGTCAGGAAAAAAAGACACTAAAACCATTCAGACGAAAACAAAACGATACATCATGTTAGTTTGCTGTTAACATAAGTAAAAACATTTGAAAATGTTTATTTTATATAAAATAGAAATTATATACTAACCTTTTTGGTGAGTTACATGATCTTTTGTCCGTGCATTAACTGCCACTTCACCCCTCAAAAAAACACTTGAAAAGAAATCCCTCTTGCCATTGGTCAGTTTTTCGCGGGCAAGTTCACTACTGTAAATTGATTTACAGTAGTGAAGAATTACAGTAGTGACCCTATATTTTCCCATAATCCTTTGCTGTTTACAGTAACATACTGTATACATATTTTACAGTATCTTACTGTACATATTACAGTAAAATACTGTTCAAATTACAGAAATCCGTTACAGTGTAGAATATCTTGTATTTTAAAACTAATTTTCTTTCAAATCCATAAATTACAGAATGGATGTGTGGGCCACTCTGGCTGGTTCCAGCAAAGCTTTGTTCTGCCAATGTGCAAAAATAAAGACGTGTTCAAAGAGCAGCCAATGAGGCTTTGATTATGTCGCCTGCAGAAATGCGAGGCTGTTTTCATTACCTCTTTTTAACAAGACGAATACAAGCGTCAAAAGAATACAAGCGTTAAATATGTGAGGGCGCCGCTGAACACATGTAAAGATCGGTTTGATCTCTTCTTACCATTTTTCCATGTGCAATTAAGAAAATTCTGGAAAAAGAAGAGAACAGTTTGTTTACAATTCCCACTTTCCCTTCCGATTCCGTGTTTGTTTTCTTAGCCAGCACGAAAATGAGGTTTGCTTTCTCGGAAGCACTCTTTCACACACTTCTAATCCACAGCCTAGTTCCATTGTGAAATATCCTGGATGAAAAAGCCACAAAGAGTGACTCATTCAGTGAGTATGACTACTGGATGACCACTGACTGGCTGTATGTCATGATGATGCGGAAACATCTGTCTCATTCAATACACATTGTGTACAAGCCGTGTCAGTCCGTATGTCTTCCTCTGTTAAATATGTCAGGAGTTTGGCATGATTAGTGTTATCGTAAGCTTTTGACCATTTAAAAAGAATAGTTCACCCAAAAATGTAATTTATGTCATCATTTATTCAGATTTCAAACCCATATGCTGGTTGTTTTTTTCTGTGCTAGACAAAAGTAGACATTTTTGGTTACCCAGTTTTGAAAAAAGAAGAAAAACATAAAAGTGGTCAAAAAATCGATTAAAAAAGTTCATACTACTAAAAATAATAATAATTGTGTGCTATATTACAAGTCTTCTGAAGCCATACAGTAACTTTTTTTGATGAACAGACAAAAATGCTTTCATTTTGATTTTAAAAGATTGGATACATCGGATAATCTTGCTTTAAGATAGTGAAATACTTGCGTCTATCTCCCATTTGTGACTATAATTTAAAGGAAAACATTTATTTGCCCGCAATTGCGTCAGCATTTTTGGCGGATGTTTACTTGACAAGTCGAGGAAACATGAGTTGTGTGAACTAAAAAAAAATCTTCTTCTGTTTTTTTACAGACAAGAAAAAAAAGAAAGCACATGGGTTTGGACTTGAAGCGGGCTGAGCCTATTGTCAGGGTATGTTAGTTTAATTTGTGTTTTGGTTTTGTTTCCCCTGTCCCTGTTTGCCTGTGTTATCATTTCTTGTTGGTTGCTATGGTTTCAGATTTGAGTTATGCACCTGTTCCATGTTATGTTGATTAGTCCCTGTGTGAATTTAAAGGCCCAATGAAGTGCCTTGGAATGTGCAGCTTTGTATGATGCGTTGATGTAATTTCCACTGAAACATGAAGCTAAGGCGGGATATATTGAATGGCTCCTCCCCCTTTCAAATAGCCAATAGCATTTAGTTTATCTCACAGACTGCAAGTCGTACTTGACAGCACCATGGAAGCGAATCCGAGCACTGATGATACGTTGGATTCAATAGTAGAGGTGTGAATAAATTCTTGCCATTTCATTCTTAACCAACGTACAGTTGAAAAACGGAATAAAACTTGAGCGTTTGAGCAACCGAACACACATCTCCAACTCATGTTGCTCCGTGACGTGTCAATGGTCGCTTTGGCCTGGTGGTATTTATAGCATAGTGAGTGGAGCTGTAGATTCTAGAGAGCATTTGATTGGACAGAAGATGTGATGAGAAGCTGAAGTGTCATATGTCAAGTGGTGATGTCATAAAAATCCCTGATCCATTTTAGCGGAAGTGGGACACTGTTTTGAATGCTTATATCGCCTAAATGCGAATTTTGTCGTTGTTTTTGGAACACAGCAGCTTATTCGTAAACTTAAGGCTAACATATTCATACGAAAAGCTAAAAAACGTACATTTTGATTTCAGGGGGCCTTTAAGCCCCTTAGTTCATTGTTCTTTGTTCAGTGTTGTCTATGTTTTACATGATTGTTTGCTATGCTTATTATCCCTGTGATCTCCTGTTAGTTCCCAGTTGGATTTATGATTAAAGACGATGTGATTACCACAGCCACTTCGTGACAGATATAGGGGTGAATAAATATTGTAAATAATGCCTGAATTTTTGGATAAACCATTCCTTTAACGACACTTTTATCGTCTAATACTTTGAAAAAGTGCATTCAAATTCTAGCCTGCTCAACCGTTCTCAGTCATTACTAGTCAGAACTTCATCTTAAGTCTTTAGGTTGATTGCGCAAGACTAAGATATGCAGGTTAGCAGTCTGGGTTGTGCTTATCAGAGCTTCAGATCAGCCTGTAAATGCTCAACAAGTGAGATTAGTCTCTACGTTTGCCAATTACTTTATCACCAGCCTCTCTAGTATGTCAGGCAACACTTAGCATGGGGTCATTTCCTCAAAAGTGGATGGCGGCATGGCGCTGCAGTCGGCTTGTCTGTCCGTCGGCCCCTGCGTAATCCCCGGGGGCCGCTCTCTGCCTGGATGAACAGCACCAACCCTGGCCTTCATATCCAGACACTCCCTCCGAATCCCGGGGTGGAGGGGTCGGTGACAGGAGTCCATTGTAACGGACCAGCCGGATCCGAAAGCTGACGTCGCCCCAGCCCACGTCCGTCTTGTTATTAGACAGGACTTTCACTACACGGGTGTTGAAAGAGGGGCCTCAGACAACCGGCAGCTCAACACTGAGTTTGTGGTTTTAAGGGAGTCCAATAAATTTAAGTGGATACTTATGGTGCCTCCGAGTCTATGTAGCAGGGACCAAGGGGTCTAGACCGAAATGTTAATAGATACATGTCTATGCAACAGGATGCAGGGTGCACTTTTTGAGTCGGCCTACTACAGACCTGCATTGAGTCGTAAACATGGCTTTGCTTGATTTCGAAGGAAAGCGTAAATAGAGGGTATTGATCTAGAGAAAAATAATTGTGGCCTTATGAGATGTTCTACCATGTTCTGCGTTATAAATGTTTTGGAATCTACAGCACTCCAGATGTTTTATTTCAGGAATGCTTGGAAAATATTTGGAAATTATTGAAGATCAACACATCAACCATGTATGCATATTCTGAATGTTTTGAATAATACAATGCATAATGAATGTTCAGAATCATAATACAGGCTTTTTCACTGATCTGTTTCTGCTAAGAGGTCATGAATTATCTTCTTTTTTCATGATCCCAACTTAATATTCTTGTGATCACAACTAAATAAAAATTTGTTTCTCAAAAAACAAAAGTTGTTTCTCAAAATCTCAGTTTGCAATTCTCGTGATTTGGATACAACACAAAAATTGCTTTCTGAAAACCTTGACAGGATTTTCCTAGCATTTTGACAAAACAGAAGTTGTTTTCTTGAGATCAAGTCTTAAATTTCCTTGAATTTCCTAGAAGTCTTGAGCTCTTGATTTTCTCGTTATTTTGAAACAATAAAAGTTATTTCCCGAGATCTCAATTTGCATTTCTTGTGGTTTGGACACAACAAAAGTAGTTTTTTCAAGATTGCGACTTGATTTTCTTGATCATTCTTGTGATTATGACAAAATTTGATCTTGACTTAAACTTCTTGTAATTTCGATATGACAAACGTTCTTTTGTTAATCTCAAATTTCTCATGATTTTAAAGCAACAAAAAATTTGTTTTTTTGAGATCTCTAATTACTCTGATGAACTTGAATTTATATATATATATATATATATATATATATATATATATATATATATATATATATATATATATATATAAACATTACTAAGTGCAGTATGATCATGGCAGACATCCCACCCTGCAAAAACTCATTTCAAGGAAAAACATTTTAAATAAGTAATTTTGGTGATCAAAGATGAGTTTTAAAGGATATAATTATTGACTACAGGGGGACTTTAAAACCAGGTGGAAACAGGCCTCTGGGATTTCTGGGATTTGCGGGCGTCAGGGAGCCGCTATCAATAATGCTGGAGACTCCCGGACCTTCCAGGAGAGGTGGGATGTCTGTCATGGACAAGAATGTTGGTTTTTACTCTAATCAGACACTCAGACTGAAATAACTCCATGTCTGTCAGTGATGGACCACTTTTAAACTACTGTCTGACATTTGAGACGGAGACTATTGTCAAAGACACATCTGTATGGTTTGCGGCTGACCAGAGAAATGGTGAGTTGACGAACAGTTTCTCAAAATACATTGAGTTGAAAATCACAAGACAGCAACATTTGTTATACTGAGATCATAGGAAAATTAAGTCACGATGGTGAGAAAATAATACAGCCTCTATTGGTTCTTCTCGTATGTGTAATTTTGGTGGAATCTTTTTGAATATCTTTAGAATGACGATACGTTTTTTGAAGTAAGCAGTGTGTATTCTGTCCGCTGTAGTTTGTAAACTGTATGTATGCATGGAGTAATCGAATGACCTGCTACTTACAAAATGTGCACATGGAATAATGTATCCCACAATGCAATGCACATGACCTTCTTTCACCAGCATGATGAATGAACAGAGAGTGATATCAACCACAGTTTGACATCTTCTCAACCCATTGTTAGATAGGTCTCCCAAAAGAAATTTTTACATCAAATTAAATCATTGAATTAATCAAACAACCTACCTAAGTCATGTGACAGCATGTGACTGCATACTGCATCCTGTTTCACATACTTTTTATTTTAGTATGCAGCTCCCACTGCATGGAAGTGTTGAACATTGTTCTGTTTCATTTAAACTGTAAGTGTCTACCATAACTGTAAAACCTAAGTGAGTTCCTCTGTCCTTCTTCTCTGAGCGTGTATGTGTGTGTAAAAGTGTGTAAAGGGGGAACAAAAAGCACATTGAGTGTGGAAAGAGTAGTGGAGCAGAATGAAGTGCCGTGCAGGATACACTCCTGCTGTCCACACCGCTGAGAGGGAAACACAGAGAGGAAGTGGGAATTCAATCAGCCGCCTTCAAGGTCCGTTTGAGCTGAAAGGGCCCCCACCTGGCCCTCAATCACTACCGGAGGATTCGGGCCCTGACTTACTCATTGGATTGCTCTGTCGTTCTCTTTGACGCTCAGTCATGAGCTGAGATCACTAACTGAGGATTTGCACAAGTACTGGCTTCTAAAACGACTTGCGCTTATTACAGGGATCAACTTGGGGCCCCGAAAAGTGCACTTTTGTGACACTTTCTGGTTGTCAAATATTAGTAGAACAAAAAATCGCCTTGACTCTAATTTAAAGAAAGTTTTGAACAACATGAAGGACTTATTACAGGGATCAACTTGGGGCCCCGGAAACTTTGGCCCCGAAAAGTGCACTTTTGTGACACTTTCTGGTTGTCAAACGTTAGCAGACCAAAAAATCGCCTTGACTCTAATTTAAAGAAAGTTTTGAACAACATGAAGGACTTATTACAGGGATCAACTTGGGGCCCCAGAAACTTTGGCCCCAAAAAGTGCACTTTTGTGACACTTTCTGGTTGTCAAATTTTAGCAGAACAAAAAATCGCCTTGACTCTAATTTAAAGAAAGTTTTGGAACAACATGAAGGAAATATTACAGGGATCAACTTGGGGCCCCGGAAACTTTGGCCCCGAAAAGTGCACTTTTGTGACACTTTCTGGTTGGCAAATGTTAGCAGAACAAAAAATCGCCTTGACTCTAATTTAAAGAGAGTTTTGGAACAACATGAAAGACTTATTACAGGGATCAACTTGGGGCCCCGGAAACTTTGGCCCCAAAAAGTGCACTTTTGTGACACTTTCTGGTTGTCAAATGTTAGTAGAACAAAAAATCGCCTTGACTCTAATTTAAAGAAAGTTTTGAACAACATGAAGGACTTATTACAGGGATCAACTTGGGGCCCCAGAAACTTTGGCCCCAAAAAGTGCACTTTTGTGACACTTTCTGGTTGTCAAATTTTAGCAGAACAAAAAATCGCCTTGACTCTAATTTAAAGAAAGTTTTGGAACAACATGAAGGAAATATTACAGGGATCAACTTGGGGCCCCGGAAACTTTGGCCCCGAAAAGTGCACTTTTGTGACACTTTCTGGTTGGCAAATGTTAGCAGAACAAAAAATCGCCTTGACTCTAATTTAAAGAAAGTTTTGGAACAACATGAAAGACTTATTACAGGGATCAACTTGGGGCCCCGGAAACTTTGGCCCCAAAAAGTGCACTTTTGTGACACTTTCTGGTTGTCAAATGTTAGTAGAACAAAAAATCGCCTTGACTCTAATTTAAAGAAAGTTTTGGAACAACATGAAGGACTTATTACAGGGATCAACTTGGGGCCCCGGAAACTTTGGCCCCGAAAAGTGCACTTTTGTGACATTTTCTGGTTGTCAAATGTTAGTAGAACAAAAAATCGCCTTGACTCTAATTTAAAGAAAGTTTTGGAACAACATGAAGGACTTATTACAGGGATCAACTTGGGGCCCCGGAAACTTTGGCCCCGAAAAGTGCACTTTTGTGACACTTTCTGGTTGTCAAATGTTAGCAGAACAAAAAATCGCCTTGACTCTAATTTAAAGAAAGTTTTGGAACAACATGATGGACGAGTAAATTATTTAATTTTTAGGGTAAACTATTGCTTTAAGTGTCCAAATCCTCTATTTTGGGGACCAATGTATCCTTGAGACTTCAGAATTAGTCTGTTTTTACAGACGTAATCATTTATTGTGAGTCTAAGGTCTCAGAGCATCTACTGGCATAAAAAATGAACGATTTAATGCTTATTTGACAACTCAACCATTTTCCTATTTCCCTTTTCAGCCATCTTTTTTGTTTATGTCCTGTCATCACATGGGAGCATTAACACTTCATCCAGCCAATGGTTAGGAAGCTGAGATTTGCCATATTAAACACAGCAGCTGCCATCACTTACACTGCACGACCTATGCGTTTCCCCAACAGTGTATTTGACCAGAGAAACCATTCCGGGACCTTCTAAATAAAACGTCCTGAACTTAACAAATCGGTGCTATTTGTGCATTTGAGGCTATTTCACAGATAATTAATAGACATAATTAGATATAATGAATGTAATTAGAGGGTGAATTGAAGGCTTCTCGTGCACTGTACCCTGACTTACATTTCGTAATCTGCGTCACAGTGCATCGCAAACGCCTGGAATCACTTACAGCCATATGTAAAACAACGGGAAAGAACACGTGGCGCACGGAAACGATATGGTTTTCTGCTCAGCTGAAATCACAGACCGCTACAGCGCAATCAGTCAGGCCATCACAAGCCACAAGTGCACGGGCTGCTATTTTTAGACTGGCATGGGGCGGAAGACTCGACGGGGCATGAAAAAACATCAAGATGGTTTTATTTCTACATCTCTGCTACCAAAAAGTATTCAGTGTAAAGAAAAGGACAACTGAAGGGATAGATTACACAAAAATAAACATTTTGTCATCATTTGCTCACCCTCATGTTGTTCCAAATCTGTAACTTGTGAAAAAGAAGTGTGCCTAATTGTATTGTATGTGCACTTGTAGTGTACCTCGAATCTTAAATCTTTAGATTTATATAACGTTAAATTTGTCATAACATTGTCATATTCATTACCATGCCAAAACACATTAAAGTTTAATGTGAGTCCGGAGTGAACAAATGAACAAAATAGTTGGAAATATCTGTGTGTGTGTGTACTTGTACAACTATGTTTGTGAGGACCAGTTTGAGTTTTAGACCATTGGAGTGAGGTCAAAGAGTGTAAAGTGAGGACATTTTGGCCGGTCCTCACTTATGAGAGCCCTTTAAAGGCCTGTTTGAGGATCAAGACTTGATTTTAGGGATAATGTTATAATTAGGTTAAGGGTAGGTTTAGGGTCAGGGTCCGGGTTAGGCACTTAGTTGTGATGGGTAAGGTTAGGGTAAGCGGCAAGAGATTGCATTGTGTCAATGAATGTCCTCATAAAGATAGATGTAAGAATGTGTGTGTGTGTGTGTGTGTGTGTGTGTGTGCGTGCGTGCGTGCGTGCGTGCGTGCGTGCGTGCGTGCGTGCGTGCGTGTGTGTGTGTGTGTCAAAAATGTCCCCACAAAGATGGCATTATCCGAAATCCTTGTCCTTGTGCGGACATTTTTTGGTGTCGGCTTATAAACAGCTTATAAATCATACTAAGTGTGTGTGAATGTGTGTGTGTGTGTTCCATAGAAGAGAGAACATTTTTTTGAATGACTTGAGAGCAAGTAAATGACAGAATTTTCATTTTTGGGTGAACTAATTCTTTCAGCGTTGTCACTCATTTACCCATTATATATACTAAACTAATGCTGCTCATCTCAGTCTCCTATAGCAGAGATAAATATCATCCTCTATGGCGAATTTGGCTCACATTTGTCTTCCGCAAAACACACATTTTTCCACAGGGGCCAGGGTACTGTCAGGGGGGTCATCACTTTTCAGCATGATGGAGAGGGTCTACATCCGACTGCAAACACCTTTCGGGAGACCCTGAGGTCGGCCTGCAGCTGTGGCCCTGTCGGATCTGTCGACAAACACATCACGTACACTCTCACCTTCTGTCATTCTGGGGCCCAAGCCCTGTGGCTTTCCACCGGTTCAGAAAAACGCTGGAGAAATATAGTGTATAAAAACAGGTTTTATTTATTTACCATATGTTATATTTGTAACACTTTACAATAAGATCCATTTGTTAATATTAGTTAAACACATTCGTTTACATGACCTACCAATGAAAAATACTTAAACACTGTAAAAATAATAATAATAAAGTTGATGCCTTGAATTTTTTAAGTACAATCAACTTGGATGTTTAAGTCATTTTAACTTAAATTACATTAAACTTTATTTATTTATTTTTACAAACTTAAAATAGTTGACTTTTTTCCCGCTAAATAAAACATTGATTATTTTTATTGATCAAATTTTTTTTTTTACAGTGTAAAGCATTCATTAATCTTAGTTAATTAAATTTCAGCATTTACTAATACATTATTAAAATCAAATTTTATTTAATGACCTGAGCTAACATGGATAGTTTTTTTTAATCTAACCTCAAAAAAGATTAATAAATTGGTAGCACTTTACAATAAGGTTCATTAGTTAACATTAGTTAACTACATTAGTTTACATGAACTAAGAATGAACAATACTTCTTCCGCATTTGTTAATCGTAGTTAATGTTCATTTCTAACATTTACTAATACGTTATTAAAATCAAGGTTGTATTTATTAAAATTAGATAACAATGAACAGCTGTATTTTTTTATTAACTAACATTAACAAAGATGAATAAATACTGTAACACATGCATTGCTCATTGTTAGTTAATGTTAGTTAATAAATTAACTAATGTTAACTATGAACCTTATTATAAAGTGTTAATAAATTCTTTAACAAATTGCTCATTGTTTGTTAATGTTAGAATATGTGTTAACTGACGTTAATAGTAACACTTTTTAACGGTAACACAATTTTGATAGTCATTCTACTAACTATAAGTAACTTTGCACCTACATGCCATTACCAGTCATTAGAGTATTAATGTGAACCAGTCAGTAGACTATATGCTTAATATCTGCTAACTTTATTTTGACTGACAATTAATAATAGTTTGTTTACATATTACTTATAGTTAGTAGAATAGTATGTCAGGGTGGAATAACTGAGACCACCTTCAAGAAAAGTTCCAAGATTAAAGATTTCATTAAACAGATTATACGAATAATCCCTTTGCCCCGTTGCCATCTGCCCCGATTGATCCCATTTGAGACCGGTGTCACTCTCTCAGGGGTCTGGCCCTTTAACCTATTCTCCATAACGTCCAGAAAGACGTCCTAATGAGAAGTTCCATCCTTCCAGCCGCAGGGCACTGATATGTCTCATTACCCATGCTCAGTTTGTAACGGTACACTAAGCTGCTTAGCTGCATATACCTGTAATTTCCTCTCTTTTCGGCTCAGGGGTGTCTCTGCGTCCCGCTACCAGAGAGGCTGGGAGGGGTGACTGAATGGAGCCATATTGTGCGAGCTAAAGCCGGAGTAGAGCCATAAACCGGGCGACAATATAGCCAGCGCCTAATTGTTCAGTTTAACGCCTGCCGATTACTGAAGCCCGTAAAGTCAGGCGTTTCTCCCCCTCTATTTCAGACCACACAGTGCGTGTTCGGCAAATCAGCAAAAGCGCCGTTGCTGTTTCTCATTTCGCTAGCAGGAGAGGAGAAGGAGACTCCGGGGAGGCCCCCCGATTCATTTAGGCAGGGTAATAAACACTAGCAACTGAGGACATTAATTGACCATTCATGTGGGATCGGTCGTGAATCATCGTTTTGTTGTTGGAGAACATTAGCACCTTGTTCTGACATTAGGCCACGTTTCTAACAGCCTTTCGGCACTCGGCACCTGCGCTTGATTTTTACTGACCTTGTGTCATGTTCAGTTCAATTCAGGTTTTTTTTTGTATATCACTTTACAATATTGTTTCAAAGCAGCTTCACGGAATATGCATATTCAGTTTTATCAGCCAGAGATGAGTATGAAAGTAATGGCAGAATAAGATACTACAAGTTTTGTGGTTACCAAGACAGCAACATTGTGTCGGATTCAACACGTGCCAGATGTGGGCCGGATCTGGGCCGACACTATGTTGCTGTCTGGGTTGTAAACATTGCGTATTCAGTTAAGCAGTGATAATGAACATGTTAGGCAATGATTACAGCTTGTAATGACATACGAATAATATATGACAGTTTTCAATCCAATTTTGGCAGCATCATGTGTTGCATTAGTTCAGGAATAGAAAAGATAGATTCATTCATATATCCGATTCTACATGCTCACTCATACTTTACTGTAAAAATGTTACTTTATGTAAAACATTTTTTTATATATTTTGGCAAATCAACTGTGCATGTCTATGGTAAAAGAGGTCTGCAGGAATGATGTATATTTGTAGGCCAAACCCAAAAAATGAGTTAGCATTTTAGCACTTCCGATTCCATTGTCCTGAAGCCAATGGGTTTCTGGTTAAATGCCTGAAATAAAGTCTGTGGTTAATAGAAGCTCTAGATATTTTCATGTTTTATTCTGTTACCTATCTACAATAAATCAGTAAAACCCCCTTGTGATTTGTTTAAAGCTTTTACTTGTTTTAAAAAAGGTAGTTGCTGAAAAGTGGTAAAATGGGACGACATATAATGTCAGTCAGGGACATTAAACATTATCACACAGCAGGGAAACGCTTCTACTCACTAGTCCGCTGCACTTTTACAGTCCTCTTGTGTTTATAATCTTGCTCTTGCAAACTGAAAGTCAAACTTTAAGGGAAAAACGTTTTTAAATAAAGACTGAAAGAGTTTCTTTAAGGTGCACTGTAAAAAAAAAAGTGGCTACCTTGAATTTTTAAGGGCGATCAACTTGAATATTTAAGTAATTTCAACTTAAATTACATTAAACTGACTCAAATTTAGTTGAATCTTGCATAACTTATACAAATAAAGTTAACTTATTTTGATGAGTTAAAGCAATGTAAAAACATATGTTATCATAATGTATTGATCATACAATATTTTGTACAGTGTTGATACACTGAAGCCATGTGGCTGTGGTGTGGTTGGTTTATAGGCTACGTTTATCTTTTTGCTTCTGCGATTATATAGGCTTCACAATTCATAAAATGTTCGTTTGTGAAGATTATTGTGATGAAGAAGAATCATAAACTTTTGTTGATCACAGAGCTTATTTTCTGTAATAATCTAAAAGCCAGTGGTATCATATTTGGTTCTGTTGAGGGAACCAGTGTGATGCTGACTTCCGAGTTGGCCTACAAAATACGTCATCACTGCAGCGCTCTATTATGGCTCAAAACCAATCACCTATTAAAAAGTGATCAATCAGATACTAAAAGTGAGGTTTTCTTCAAAAGTGTCATTCCACAATTCCTCACATTTCATGCAAAGACAAACAGACGAAGGAGCGCTCTGTTTGCGCAGCTCAAATGTCATCCATGTTTGCTCTTCTTTAAGCAGCTGAATCCATACCGAACACAATGGTGCTCACATCACCAATGGACCTATGGTCTTTTTCGTTCCTATTTCCCCAACGTCTTTCCCAGGAAATAAAAGAGGACTGTGGGAGTAAGTAGTATTATGATTTGGAGAGGAATTTTCTTAGGGTTAAGGTTTATGGAAGAGGTTTTCAAATGTAATTTTGGTTTGGTAAACTGTAGAACAGGAGCTGCCATTGATGTGAATGCGTCTTCTCCAGAAGCCTGTGGTAATTTGCTGGGTGTATTGTGCTGAGGTCCTCGGCCCTGGCTTGGAGGAGCTCTCATTAATGCAAGAGGCGCTGGGCTTCCTTTGTTGTGCTAATCAGGCACAGATGTGGACACCCAAAACTGCGGGAAATCTCCAGGGAGAGTGAACTAACAATCAAGAAAATATATTTATTTAACATGGAAATAAGCTTAAAAGTTTCATAAAAAAATAAAAAAATAAACTAATTAAAAATATAATAATATAAATAAATAATTAACGTCATAATTCTCATTAAAGCTCAAAATAAAGCCGTAAAAACCGAAGGTTTAACATTTTATTTTATTTTTAATGGAAATAAACGTAATATTATTCAATTTAAAATGTAATTGAATTTAAAGTGTAAAGTATAAATAAAATAAAATAAATAAAAGTCACAACCACAAAACAAAGCAAACAAAGCCAATGATAAAAAAAAACAATGTATTCAAAAAACATATTTAGGTTACACTTTATTTTAAGGTGACGTAGTTACATTGTATACTACTGAGTCATATTAATTATCATGTACTTACTATAGAGTAACTGTTAGGTATAGGGTTTTGTTTAGGGTAAGTTTCTTGTAATTGTGCATAATTTACTGTTATTACTATAGTAATTCACTGTGACAACATTGCTTTAACTCATCAAAATAAGTAAATCAATCATCAACTTTTTTTATAGGTTATACAAGATTCAACTCATTTTTTAAGTCAGTTTAATGTAATTTAAGTTAAAATAACTTAACATCCAAGTTGATTGTACTTAAATTAAAGGCAGCAACTTTTTTTACAGTGTACATGCAGTAATGTGTAACTATGTCACCTTAAATGAAAGTTTAACCATTTTTATTTTAAATGTAAATGAATGTAATAAACATTAAATTAAGTAAACATAATAATTATTATCAATGATGTTGTAAAATAAAAATATATAAATTAACAATTTAAAGTCATAATTTTAATTAAAGCACTAAACAAAGCATACCAAAGCAAAACAATATTTTATTCAATTTTATTCAACATTTATTCTAAATATAATATAATAAATATATATAAATATAATAATATAAAATAATGCACAAGCCTTTTTCAAACATCTTAAAAGCATTGGTAATGTCTTTGCTGGTCCAGTCTCACGCTGGCGCTGTCGAGCAAGACCCTGATGCTGCACTCCAGGTGGCACCTGGTCCCTCCTGTCTCTGTTTGGAGTGTAGGTCCTTTTGTCTCTCAAACCGTGACTGAAATCTCAAAATCCAAACATACCAGAAACCTTCACCCCCCGGGAACCATCCCCCTTTTGTCTCAGGAGAATGTGAAGGCGGTTTGCCTCTCTCTTCTGGAGACGAGTTCAAGAGCGACACGCCACCGAGCGTTACGGTCATGAGAGCGAGATATGGGATCTCCAGTGGGTTTTAAGAGGGTCTTCTTCTCGGCACCCACCCGTGGCTTCCTGGGGCCAGGTGTAGATCAGGGGTGGGAGGGCTATTATAAGCAAGATCATTGTGTTGTTCTGATCCATACATGCACACCGCAGGCACACCTGTTGCCTGCTGGTCAAAACACTGGAGGCTGGCTTATTGAGATGAACTGTTTCAAGTCCTCAGAGCACATCAATCATCATTACTACCTCCCCTATAAACCAGCACATTGAAGCATGATATGAACTTCATCAATTTAGTAAGCAGCAGACTGATATATCTGGCTAATGTCAGTTTGAAGGTTTCAACAGTTTTTTTTTTTAGTTTTTTTTTTACGTTTTTTTGTTCAGCCCTAAATCTAACCATCAATGGAGTGTAAGCAGATTGAATGAAAACGTGTGAATGCAATTATAAAAATTTGTATGAATTAGTGACCAATTCGCCAAAATGCAAAATAGTTACATTTTGTGGTGGTGGTGGCGCAATGGATAAGACACATGCCTTTGGTGTGAGAGACCCGGGTTCGAATCCACTGTGAGACACCAATGTGTCCCTGAGCAAGACACTTAATCCCTAGTTGCTCCAGAGGCGTGCGACCTCTGACATATATAGCAATTGTAAGTCGCTTTGTATAAAAGCGTCAGCTAAATGAATAAATGTAAATGTAAATGTAAATGTAAATGTAAGTTACGAATCGCCATGAAAACGTGTTGCATTAGAAACACTTGAATCTGGATAAGTTTCATAAAAAAAGCAACATTTTGAGCAAAAAGCTGAAGAAATCCAACCCAATCTCATGGCAATTCGTACGTATTTTACGAGGTGGCTAATTTGTTCGAATTCGTACAAATGACCTACCCCTGACCCCGCCCCTAAACCTATACCCATCACTGGGTTTGTGAGTGAGGTCGTACGAATTCGTACGAATTAGGCACCTTGTAAAATACATTCAAATTTGTCGAGAGATAGCATTGGAAAATCACATTTTTATCAAAGACTACATCCAGATCTGATTCAGAACTATGATCAAAACATAGATGGAGTAGATAGAGTCCATCAACATCCCCAAAGCTTCACAGTCCTGTAGCTCGTCCTGGGTCGACCTTTCATTCGTTAACATTAGGCAATTTAGAT
Organism: Leuciscus leuciscus; assembly: GCF_965113295.1. Lineage (NCBI taxonomy): Eukaryota > Metazoa > Chordata > Actinopteri > Cypriniformes > Leuciscidae > Leuciscus > Leuciscus leuciscus. The sequence continues at coordinate 13,280,630 of NC_138740.1, forward strand.
TTATATGCTGTTTAATGTTGATGATCACGTTATTTAACATATGTTTCTGCTTCTTTTTCTCCTGTGTTTTGTTCCGGAGATTCAGTAGTCTTTCAGAAGATGTGTTACAGCGCCCCCTACCGTATAACAGTGAAAACCCAGAAAGCCATAGATTTCCGAAGCATGTCTCAGAAATGACGGAAATTTTCGTCAATGGCGGGGAAAGAGCTAATAATAAGTCGGGTGTAAGAATATTGCGCAAAAACATATAATGAGATCGTACAATTATACGAATTAGCCGCTAATTTGCCGAAACGTAAAATTGTTACAAATTGCCATGAGAATTGTGTTGCATTAGCAGCCATACAGAAACATTTTGTGGCCAGTTTATCGATCTTTATACAAAATCACCGTGCCTCAGATCAGAATGCCATTATTGATCTATCAAAATCAAGGACTCCAAAAAGGGTAACAAGTTACAACAGGGTAAAAATGTATTCAATCATGACGACAACTACTATCAATGGTGACCACCTGTGTCACTCTACTTGCAGTAGCAAAATCTTCATTCAAAGGGTAAAACTGAAGAAGTAAAGTCTAATCTCAGCACATCCTATTGTTAACACATGAGCCACCGTTAAAAGAAACTCTTCACTTTATCCCGCAACAATGTGTCACATGAGAGAAAAGCTGAGAGGCAAACTCAGGGCTCCCCAGATTCCAACGACGAGAAGCTCTTAATCAGGCCAAACAATGCGACCTCCAGCTCCTGCTTTCTTCAGCGGCCTGATCTAATAAGCTGCGGAGAACTATGAGCCGATCCCCCTGGATTACCTCTGAAGATAGGCCACAGCAGGAAGCCCTGGAGAAGAACCCTGGATACTCCTTAATTCAAACCGGGGATGGCGACCCTTTGAACCCCACAAGGCCGGTCCACAAAGGGGGTCGTGGAGCCAACAAAGAATGGTGTGACGTTGTCAAACAGGCTTAATGTCTTCATAAGACACCTTCTTAATGAAAAGAAATCTCAGGAATCTGTCACAAGCAATTGGGAATGAAGTGATCTGAAGCACATCATCGAGCTAATATTCACTGGCTTGCGCTGATTAATTAAAATGGTCAGTTTTGATCTGGCTCGAGCTTCAGCGCTCTTTGATTCCAGCTCAAAAAACATTCAGTCACGAATGTTGGACGTCTCCAAAGCCTTGGAAGCGGAGAACATCGGGATTTCAAAAACGCAGCAAGCATGCCTCGCATCGCATATAGCCCGAAAAAGGGCAGTTTCTCTGAGATCTGGATGATCTGGGAAGATCCAGTTACATATAATTCCAACTATGTTATTTCTCCTTGCGCATGTCTTGATCCCTTTAGCGCAAGCTTTATGAACATAAACATGGACTTCGGGGTTACTGTCTGGGTGCTCCGGTTCTGTTTTCAGCTGTAATCAATACTCCACCAAATATGGTTTTGTTTCCATGGAGATAACATCTATAGCAATTGGATATAATCCTCAAAAGAAAGGCCCTCGGATGAAAAGCTTGTCAGGGTGAACCAAAATACACACGGGACCTCCCGAGATCATCGCAGCTCGGAACATATTTACAGAGTGTAATCTCTTGATTCGTTCATATGTGCAAAGTTTATCAAAGGGCTGTCCTGCTTAGGCGATGCTTGGATGAGTAATTCTGCAGGATAAATCAGACATGTGTGTGTATGTACTGAAAGATATACTGTGTGTAAGTGTACCTGTCCTGGCAATATCAGGACTCGAGTCTGGAGTGAGAGTGTGAATTGCCTCATGACGAGAGCTGTTACACTCACACAAATGGATTGTTGTTTTAATGAGACAATGATGCATTCACCTAATTCACTCGCGGGGAATTGGAGTTTTAAATAATGATTAACTAACCCTGACACAAATACACACACGGGAAAATCAGACCCTAAAATTCTATCTGTAACATTGATGGTGGAGGAAATAGTCCTAAATTGTTATCACTTTCATATTAACAAATGAGGACTCTTTTTCCTTTTGCTCTATCTATCTAAATAGGATATTTAAAAATGTAAAAAACGTTTTTATGTTGTAATTTTTCAGACTAAAAATAGGCAGCATATCTAAGGCTGAAATGATCCACAAAATAAAGTTTAAAGAAGTATTTGTCCTTTGAACTTCTTTTCCAGAAAGGTGTGAAAAAAAGAGTAATTAAGGAGTTTAATTAGAACAGATACTAATTAAAACGGAGACTGCATGCGGATGTCCTAAAACATCTGATACTCGCACTCGTCAATTAACACATATGCTCATGCTTTAAGAAATCATTCACACATTCTATCAGATTCATCAAGAGAGATGAGTTCAGAGAAGGTTCATCTACCCTCATCTCTAATGAAAAAAAAAAAAAGAATAAGAAGAGAAAACCAGAGAAGAAAAGAAGACGAGCAGAGAAAACAGTGGCTGCAGGGATATCCATCTCTGTAAAAACAGCTGGGTGTGGGACCCTCGCAGAATATGTTTGGCAGCAGAAGTCAACTTGCATTACAAAGTAGACCTCTCAGTCACACCATTGTCTGGCCCGGTCCAGCTAATAATTAACACAAACACGAGACAATAGCCTGGGACCAACAAGTGCTGCGGTTAATGAGCGACCAGCCCCACCTTGCATTCACATGCTCTGTTGCTATAGGCCGTTCACTGGCTGCAACCCTGGCTAATTATTCACACCACTGTCTCCCCTATCACAGCCATCAGTGGAGCGGCTCATTAGCATAGTTATGCAAGTATCAATACTTTCAGACTCTTTCAGGTCTCCCAGCTGGCCATCCAGCGTATCACTAATGTAATCAGATAAGAAGGAGGTGGGGAGGACAAGAAGAATGTTGCTGTTGATTTGTTGCCAACATGCATTCGGGGAATGCGGTTCTCGGATGCTGCATTCCCTTTGACTTTGCTTTAGCCGGGGGCTTTTAATTACAATGACCTCCAAATACGGGATCGCTTTCAAAAGATATAAAGCTAATTATGTTTACCCGTTTATACTGTGTGAGAAAAGTAGTGAATACAATGTCAAATTTGGTAAATGGTATTTATCTATATATTGTTAATGTTATATATAGAGAGACAACTTATGTGTGTAAATATACAGTGGATGTAAAGTCTACACACCCCTGTTAAAACAGTAGAATCATTTTTGTGATGTATCTGAACTTTTGCACATTTGATGTAAAAGCAATGTCACTGAAAACCAAAGTGACACATTTCAGAGAAAAAAATAAAATGTATTTATATAATTTTTTTAACTCTTCCCCCCCCCCCCCCCCCCCTGGGCATTGACACAAATTTCACGATTCAATTCGATATTAATTGGGGTCTGTCATGAAGACTACTGTACATTAAATTTTGTTCGTGAAATTTGTGTCAATGCCCAGGCCTAAAAAACAGTAAAAAATAAAAAAATAAAAAAAACAGTTAAAAGAATTATTCTCAAGGAAAACTAATGCTGTAAACTAAACAGGGAATCCCAGCTGGTCCTGCATTATAATACTAAAGGTTCAAATTAACGGATTTTTAGATTACGTACATTTAAATTATACAAAATAAAGTTTTTACAACGCTATAATAATAGGCCTAAATAGACATAATTATATGAAAAACATGACTGATTAATTCAAACATGCAATAAATATTGACGAACAGGTTAAGTAAAAATCGAATTCTGTCATTAATTACTCACCATCATGTCATTCCAAACCAGTACGAATTTCATTCATCTTTGGAACACAAATGAAGATCTTTTTGATTAAATCTGAGAGCTTTCTGTCCCTCCATTGACAACTACGCAACTCCCACTTTGACACTTCAAAAAGTTCATAAATAAATTGTAAAACTAATCCATATGAATCGAGTGGTTTAGTCCGAATTTTCTGAGACACGATCATTTTATATGATGAACAGATTGAATTTAGGCTTTTATTCACATGTTTGAAGCGTCAAAGTGTCAGTTGTGTTTCTGTCATCGGAGGGACAGAAATCGCTTAGATATCATCAAAAAGATTGTCATTTGTGTTTCGAAGATGAAGGAAAGTCTTACGGGTTTGGAACAACATGAGGGCGAGTAATTAATGACAGAATTATCATTTTCCGGTTAACCATCCCTTTAAAGCTTAAACTGTGAGTAGCAAAATACCAAAACACTTTTCATAATTCTGAAAATGCTTTAAAAGTGTATACTCCGGTGATGTCATTCTGAGGTTATCTGTTACAGTTTGAACTGTAATACAGTAACATTCAGGCAGCCTCTTGCACAAACACTTGCTTGTAATTGTGTATGTGTTGCCCAACACCAGTAACATAGTGAACTTTGGACAGTCAGAATAATGTAGTATAAACATCAACACTGGCTATCAACATACATATATATGACAGGAATCGAGGGTGTTTTCATTGGAGGGAAACTCAATAGTGACTGGTTAAGATGTTGTGTTTTCAAGCCGAGGATTCCTTGCATAGTTGAGAGTAATGTGAAATTATTAATGGCTGAGGTCATTGGTGTTCTTCCCAGCATGCTGCCCTCTTGTTTGTGAGCTTGTCAAGAAATGGCCATCTTTTACAGCTTAATTTGTTCCTGTTTTTTGTACATTTGGACTTTCGAATCTAGAAAAATATGCAGAATCTGTTTGTGTGCAACAAGTGGGCAAAAGCGGTTGCTTTTCATATTTTTCGAGTACTAAACACTAGATATAATCATGAAATAATGTGTGTACCTGATTACCCTGGTCAGCCACAGCTCTGAGGAGAGAGTTCTTTTGAGGGGACGGTTAGAAGTGGATCTGCAGGGCAACGGAGAAGCTCCAGATAATAGGCTTTAATGGGGCATTCACATTCAGCAGGACATAACAAAGACCGGGCAGTGGGATTTGGGAGAGGGGCCGATTGTTACTCCAGAGTGCTTTAATTCCTGGCCTTGGAGACACAAGCTGAGGACGATGGTGGGGGGAAATCTGGCATTGTTCGGGGGAATGTCAGCGTTTTCTTTAGAGAGGCCAGAGGATCAAATTAGAAAAAGTAAGAGATAAACAGACAGAGGGAAAGAGCGGGATGGACAGTGATATAGAAGGAATAGGAGAAAAGAAAAGCTTTTTCAACATCTATCTATCTATCTATCTATCTATCTATCTATCTATCTATCTGTCTGTCTGTCTGTCTGTCTGTCTGTCCTATCTATCTATCTATCTATCTATCTATCTATCTATCTATCTATCTATCTATCTATCTATCTATCTATCTATCTATCTATCTATCTATCTATCTATCTATCTGTCTGTCTGTCTGTCTGTCTGTCTGTCTGTCTAATCTAATCTATCTATCTATCTATCTATCTATCTATCTATCTATCTATCTATCTATCTAGCTAGCTAGCTAGCTAGCTAGCTGTCTGTCTGTCTGTCTGTCTGTCTGTTTAATACATTTGGTCTGTGTTCTTTGTGAAAATGTTATGTTAGTTCGGCCGGTTGTAAAGTGATTTTAAATGTATGAAAAGTAGTTATTTATTTATTTATTTATTTATTTATTTATTCATGAGTAATGTTTAGCCTTTGATCAACATAATGCGTTTGATCATCTTTATTATTTATGCGCGTGAAATGAATGTGCACTGTGTGTGTGTGTGTGTGTGTGTGTGTGTGTGTGTGTGTGTGTGTGTGTGTGTGTGTGTGTGTGTGTGTGTGTGTGTGTGTGTGTGTGTGTGTGTGTGTGTGTGTGTGTGTGTGTGTGTGTGTGTGTGTGTGTGTCTTCTCCTCTGGACTTGACCGCGGGGCTCGTTATGCCACAGTCCGCTGATGAATGGGAGAAACGGGATCATTTCAAACCAAGTGTTCCCCTCAGATCCTTCTCGTAAGCACTTTAAGCCTCACTCTCTCCGCCTCAGGCTTTAGTTCATTATAACACCTGCACGGTCGCGGAAACTTGACCATTCTATTACAGTTTTCACATTAACCGCATGTCCAATATAAGATGCGCTATAAGATGCTTTGCAGCGAGGACAGGAAACAGTGATTAGCCTACTTTCCATAATAATGTGTCATTTTGAACAAACGTAGCCTATGATCAGTCGCAAATACGTTGATCCAGGAATTAAAAGAAGAAGAAAGAAGAAAAAGCGCGATGTTTCTAAAAGACATTCTTGGCATCGCCAACTAATAAATCAATTACGCGCGCATTGTGACGTCACTTCTGAAAGGATTAGTGGGAAAGATAACACAATAATGTAATTAAGGAAAGGTGTCATTTACAGTTGTTGAATACAGAGCTCGTGAACTTTTCAAAGGAACTGCCTAATTTGTTTTTCCTGCTTATTTACAATGCAATAAATCTAGGTGTAATTTAGAGTTATTTAGTCAGTCTATTTACCATATAAGTGTGGGATTGTTTACTTTTTACATATCAGATTTGTTTTTGTCCAGAACTAAGTTAAAATTCTTTAAAAAAATACCTTAATCAATCTATTCTATGATGATATATATATATATATATATATATATATATATATATATATATATATATATATATATATATATATATATATATATATATATATATATATGAAATAAGTCATATTATTTATTGGGCTTAAAGTAAAAAATGTCTAGGTGGTGTAATTGGCCAGAGATTTAAAAAATAATTAAAAAAATAATAATAATAATTGTTTTGTGTCGTTGTTTTAAAATATTATTAAATTGGGGGGGGGGAAGTTTTTCACAAAATAAGGATGCAAACAACATATAACAGACAAAATGTTTCAAGAGTACACATCTATCTATCTATCTATCTATCTATCTATCTATCTATCTATCTATCTATCTATCTATCTATCTATCTATCTATCTATCTATCTATCTATCTATCTATCTATCTATCTATCTATCTATCTATCTATCTATCTACCTCTAATATAAATAGTCTATATTGCTAGGGTCTGCCTCTGGGGATTTGTTTTTGTGGGTGGGGGATTTGACACCCCCTTCTCCCCCCCTCTCTCTCTCCCTCTGGTTTTAGTCCATTGTTATGAACCTTCCCCTCAGAGTGCTGTTGTCTCCCACTGCCAGTCAGACGCTTGCTCTGCCTCAGAGTGTAAGCAGAGAGTTGCCAGAAAGAGACTCTTCGGGCTCTTCAGTTTTAAACTCACCAAAGCTGTGTGGAGCAAATCATTCTACAGAAAACCCAATCGAGAGAGAGAGAGAGCGCGCAAAACCCCACTCCGCTGTCAGTGCGCGCAAATCACATTATTCATGTGAAATAAGACAGAGGGACGCTACAATGTGTTTGGTATTGGATGCTTTCGTTCACACAATCTAAGGCTGGATTTTTTTTGTTTTTTACATTTTGAGAAGAAAAAATAGACACTATCTAAATCCTCCGCGTCGTTGATTTCTGTGGATTTATAGCGGTTTTGGAGTCGGGAGCGCTCACGAGCACAGCGCGAGACACGGAGAAGCTCATCAAAGGAAAGCAGCACTGGACTTTGAATCCGAAGATTAGTAGTCTTACCCTTGCACTATCTGTCTATTGGTTTTATTTTTTAAATGGATTTACCAGCGTAACTCAGACTTTCCCAAAAGTTGCTTATTGGATTTCCAAGGATAAAGTATTGTTAATCTGTAAGGGGAAAAAAGGACACATGAGTATCTCGAGGGCCACCGCGATCCAAGGGCACTAAGTACTGCCTTATCGAACCCATAGGGACCGGGCAAAGGGCACACGAAAATAGGTAAAACTTTTTGTTGTTGTTGTTGTTTTGTGTGTGCATATGGTTAAATTTAGGATCAGATTCGTTGCATGAATATTAGCCTATTCATATATCAATTGGTAGCCTATTTATTAACTAATTAGTTGCTTCAGATAAATTCAACTGAAAATGTTGTCTAATTTTTATGGACTTATTGTAGCCTAATTAGATTGTAAATTAAATAGTACTGTTTAGTTTAAACTTCTCTTAAGCGTTATTTCCGCGAAGTTGGGGAATTTCGTATAAAAACGCAATGCTCGCTTTGAATCGTAAATGAAAACTTTTATTGATTAGCTTCAATTCCAATTTTCTGTCTCTGAAAACATTTACTTGCGCTCAGAATGACTTTCATTAACTCTACCAAGTGGTTTCACACTTGTAAACGGATTTATTTACCTTAACCAAACTCTCACTCTGGTGTGAAATTCTCGTATGTTTTGAGAACACATGTGTCTCCTCGTACCCTCGTGACGTTTGCTCTTATTTATCTCTCATGCTGAGCAAAATAAGTATTTTAGAAGCACATTCGGAGTAAGCTACGTGGAAAAATCTTCAATGTAGGCTACATGATTTTTGTTTAAAAATATATTTTTATAGATTCAGAGTTTGGACAATTAGTTGATGTTCCGGGTCCAATTCACGTGTTTATATTGAAACGACCCATCAAAAGCACGCTGTACAGGTTCTATTCATATACAACTGTCCTTAACTGCTTCACATTCGTACCTGAGGGTTATTCATGTACAAGAGGAGGTAGACAATGTCTAACAACGATGTAGGTGTACAATAGGACATTCATTTTTAAATGTGGTTTAGTGGGCAGGGTTGGGATGTGCAATGCATTATGCATTTATGTATAATTTTAAAGGTTAATCTTTCACAATAGCTTCTGTGAATTGTAAATCAGTTCTGTTTTCTCTCAGGTTTGTGACTACAGTGAGGTTGCCAATGCCTGGAGTCAGCATTTGAAGCTGACCAGCTGTCTTCCACACACTCACAAACATTACCTCAGCAAGATGTTGAGCATCTTTAAGGTTTTCATTACCATCTGCTTCACGGAACTGGCGTTTTCAAGAAGCATAACATCTAGGGAAGTCCGGGCAAAAGGTATGGATTACAATTAACAATGTCATTTGAAATCACCCAAATCCAACTTTTCCAAGTATAAAATACAAAGTTGTCAAAGTTACTTAATATTTAGAATTTTACTTAAAACGGTTTGAATATCTGATGAATATTCAGTATATGATAAAAGGAGCCGAGCTGATTGTAAAGAATTTAAGTCCAGGAGAAGTTGGAGAGGATGTAATCGTTTCGAGAGTAAGAGAATCCCAGTATTTTCTTGAGCTATAAACAGTGCTACCTGATCCTTCCAGAGCCCTGAGGCTCGGAAGTGTAAATCTGTCTGGCCCGGTGCCAGTAACAGGGGCTTGTGGGATGTTGAGGGGGGGGGGGCTTGGTTTGGGGCAAGATGGGTCTCCTATTTAATTGTACAAACACTGGGTTGTCTCCATTTTGTACCTGCCAGGGAGGTATCCGATTATCTCCAAGAGCTACTAAGACTTACACATAACTGTTTTTTGTGTGAAAAAGCCTTATGTATACAAATCAAAGTATTTTCTTGTAAATCACAGGATTACCTAAAAGCTTTATGTGGCATTTTTTGTTAGGCTGTTGATATGCTCACCCTGAGTGCACCATTCTGAGGTCTAGAGAATGAAGGGATAAGATGTAGACCCTTGTCAATGCTGGGGCAAAGTCTTCGTTAAAAGCATCTTTCTCTGAACACTTGTGAGCTACATACAGTGCTAGGAAGGTGATAAAGGTTGACAATCCCTGTGGTGCAGCCCAACAATGCCCCACTAAGTTCCTGCCAGGAGAAATTAAAGTCATTTGACAACTGTAAGACTTTAATGGGCCGAGCCACCCAAGCAAGTGAGACATGCAGAGTTAAACGAACAAGAAGAGGCAGAAATGAACTTGTTGAAGAGGAACTAAAAATACACACATTTGTAGTAATAATTTGATTAATCTACAACTAGTAAGTTATATAATTATTTGATATAACTTTTATGCACATTTTAAATTCAGAAATAACGCAAGTCTTTCGTGGATTTATTGGAGTTTGGAGTTTGGTTAATGGAGTTTTCCATTAGTCCGTTAGTACTGTGATACTTCATGATTGCAAATTACCCTCTTATGATAAAAATGTAGACTGCATGCCCCTTCAAAATGTGTCCTTAAGAGGCATATTTTTCATGTAAAGTTTGCCAGTTGAGCCATTCAGGCTATTTTTGGTGGCCGCATGTGTTTGTGTGTTTTGTTTAGCTTGTCCTTTATTTTCCTGCTGACCATTCACACCCTCTTCAGGGTCAGATACGGGCCAGGCCCTAGTTTTATTCAGTGAAGTTCATTAGTGTGTTGGTGGAAGAATGTTATGCTTCAGTGCTGGAGGTGACATTACTTGGTTAGGGGGCGTTCTTCACTCAAATGCTCAAAATCACATTCACCTCCGGGCCACAAGAAACACTGCTGTGAAGTCAAAGTTAGGTCATTCTCAGCTAAGAATTGTGTTTCTGTTCTCTCTTTTGTTTGTGGCTTTGTTTGCCTGATTTGCTCCAAAACAGTGGTGATCTCTGTGAGAAAGGCTCTGGTTAGCAATTAGTGAGAAGTTATGTTAATTAGAAGTGTTTATTAAATGTGGTTTATTCTACAGAGTATTTATAGGAGTAGTTGTTCAAAACCTCCTTTTCTACATTCCGCCAGATATCCGAGTTTCTCGACCAATTCTTATTCCTGGTTTTCCTGAGAATGCTACTGTGTTCGTTGGAGGACATGTGAAACTGGTGTGTAAACTCCACCAGCCAGCCTCAACACGTCTCCAGTGGTTCAAGAAGGACAGCAATCGCCAAGGGCCTGATGGATCACCATTTTTTACAGCGCTTACGGTGAGAAAGTGATTTAAAGATCCTCTATTGTGCATATTTTCTGTCTTAAAGAAAGAGGGAGTAATGTTACATTTGTTTCCCCCGCAGCCTCTTCTTGAGAACCTCTCCAAAGTCAACATTCTTCCTTTAGTGAATGTCTCCGTGAAAGATGCTGGAGAGTACGTATGCAAGGCAGAAAACTCAGTTGGTCAAACAACGCGCTCTGCCTGGCTGGAAGTTTTATCAGGTAAGCCATAGCATCTGATAACATCTAACCTTCTCTTCTTCAGGGCTGATCTACCATCATTCTCTGGCAGGTCAGCCATTGGGGTTTTATTGCCGTGAAAACCATATTACGAGTATTTAGTGGGACAAACCACATAATGTAGTTAAAAGGTCACAGCTAAGGTGTAAGCTTCAGTTAAGTGTGATAGTAATGCCATTAGCAACTTTGTTTTTCATGTTTTGTCCAAAAAGTTTCAGAGGAGCCAACTGAGGAAACATCAGAGCATCTACTTCTAGAGCTTGGAGATGTACTAAAACTCCGTTGTGACACAAACCGTCCTGGAGCTGTCCAGTGGTTCAAGGGTGGTATCCGGGTGCAACACAATGCTCGTATCCAGATAAGGGCAGCAGTCATGGAGATTGCGGATGCCACATATGAAGATTCAGGAGTGTATGTGTGTATGCTGCGCGGCACCAAAGAGGCTCTACGCAACTTCACTATCACAGTGGCAGGTTGGTTCTGACCGTTAAGAAGATTAATAGTCTCATTAATAACCCTTTCTTTTGAATGTTCATCTAATAACTTGAACCCTTAATGCTCCTTTGCAGATGCTGTAGGATCAGGGGATGATGATGAGGACAATGGTATTGATGACGCTGGTCCTGAGATTGAAAATGACCAGGTCTACATCTCCAGAGGTTAGTGTTTATTGTAACTACACATTCAGTTGCGTTTACTTGCGTTTCAGTTCCAGAGTGATAGCTTGAATTGTACCATTGTTTCTTACATTTTAGCACCATACTGGACTCTTACTCAAAGGATGGAGAAGAAGCTCTACGCAGTCCCAGCTGGAAACACTGTCAAATTCCGCTGCCCTGCCACAGGGAACCCTCTTCCCACCATTCGCTGGCTAAAGAATGGCAGAGAATTCAGAGGAGAGCACCGGATTGGAGGCATCAAGGTGAGAGATTGATATTTTGGTTTGTTGGAGACATCCCAACAAACTTGAACTTTTCAAAATCTCACAATAAATATCAGCACCGCCTCATGCTTACACATTACCGTTTTGTGTTCATAGCTACGACATCAACACTGGAGCCTGGTCATGGAGAGTGTGGTTCCCTCAGACCGTGGGAACTACAGTTGTGTGGTGGAGAACAAATATGGGTCCATTGCTCACACCTACCTCTTGGACGTGTTGGGTAAGAGGGCTTCTGCTTGCCTGCTCTAGACAGCCGCCTGGCTCCACGAGGAGCCATCGCAAGTCTGCCATGCTTAGCAAGTGTCAGAAGCAATAAGCATCAAATCAGTGAGATCCTGTACCAGCAGCTCAGTGGCGTCACATAGCGAGACAGGCACCAAATGCACCTCAGAGAGAGCCACAGGGCACACTGCTGCACCACAGGCACCGGGGTTCACCCGAGGCTCTACATGTCTATACAGATATTTAAGAACTACACAGGAAAAGGGCAATAAATATCATCACAGCAGGGGAATGCAGGTTGGGGGGTTGGCATCGGTCTGTGGTACGTGCCTGGAAGCGCTGTGGGTTGAGGCGTCCAGACCAATTTTCTACCTGACCTGTGACAGACCTGTTTGTTAAGAGTCCGGCGTGGGGTCAACTGCTGTGTCCTAGTAGACAGGGTGGAAAGAACAGGAAATAAAGAGCCCATCAACTTCAAAGCAACCCAATACATGGGCCTGGTTCTAAAAATCCCTTAATGGAACTAATTAGTGAGCGTTGATCAGCATTGGAAGTGCCGCTTGTCTATCCCTGTGCCTTAGACTATCTTCCTTCAAATGCGTTTGAATGTTAACATTCATTGATAACATTATTTTTGGGGGGATGTTGAGAATTTTGATAGAATTGTAAATATTTTGTGAATATAGTATCAAAGTACTGAACTTTCAGATTTCTTCTTTCAGAACGCTCTCCACACAGACCCATCCTTCAAGCTGGTCTACCCAAAAACATTACAGCTGTAGTGGGTGGAGATGCCCAGTTCCTGTGTAAAGTCTACAGTGATGCCCAGCCTCACATCCAATGGCTAAAGCACATAGAGATGAATGGCAGCCGTTATGGGCCTGATGGCATTCCTTATGTGAAGATCGTGAAGGTATTTAGCGAGTTTTTACACTTTTCTGGAGGTACATCACATTACTAGATTGGTATGGAATTAATGAGCATTTTGATTGTTTCTTCCACCTTCTCAGACAGGAAGCTTGAACATGTCTGAAGTGGAAGTCTTATATCTTACCAATATTACAATGGAGGATGCTGGGGAATACACCTGCTTGGCGGGAAACTCTATTGGATTCTCTCATCAGTCTGCTTGGCTTACAGTCTTATTAGGTAGATTTGTTTGTATAGACACATTGACGACACAAATCATAAATATTGTTCGTGACTCAGGGGTACAAGTAAATAAAACTTATCATTTCCACAGAGGAGGACGTGGCCAAGGAGATAGACCTTACAGAGTCCAAGTACACTGACATCATCATCTATGCATCTGGCTTCCTGGCACTGGTGATGGCCATAGTTATCGTGGTCCTATGCCGAATGCAGGTTCATCCCAGTCGGGAGCCTTTTGATACACTCCCAGTGCAGAAACTCTCCAAATTTCCTCTACGCAGACAGGTAAGATGACACTTCTGAACAATCCTCATGATAATTCCCCAAGAACATGGTATTCAGCAGAGCATTCTGTGTTCTAATCCTGTATGTTTTGGACCCTATTTCAGTATTCTGTGGAGTCCAATTCTTCTGGAAAATCAAGTGCGTCACTGATGAGGGTGGCTCGTCTTTCCTCCAGTTGTTCCCCAATGCTGGCTGGAGTTATGGAGTTTGAACTGCCTTATGACCCTGACTGGGAGTTTCCAAGAGAGAAGTAAGTAGCACTAGCAACCATAGCTGTAAAATATGTTTCTTTTATATGATGGTGAACTGACTATTTATTTGAATTCTCTCGTGCTAGTTTGATTTTAGGGAAACCACTTGGAGAGGGCTGTTTTGGTCAAGTGGTGAGAGCTGAGGCTTATGGTATAAACAGAGAAAATCAAGATCAAACGGCAACTGTAGCTGTTAAAATGCTAAAAGGTATGTCTGTACTTATAGATATCGTATTCAAGTGTTAAGCATTTCTGAATTTCAGACTAAGAAGGATTTTTCTGTCTTTTTTTTAGATGATGCAACTGACAAAGACCTGGCAGACCTCATCTCTGAGATGGAGCTAATGAAGGTGATGGACAAGCACAAGAACATCATAAATCTTCTTGGTGTTTGCACACAGGATGGTAAGTTAAACACAGTGACATGGTTGAACTAACTTCATATGGACATTTGACTTCATTTCAATTTATATTTCTGGATCAGGTCCACTTTACGTGCTGGTTGAATATGCGTCTAAGGGTAGCCTACGGGAATACCTCAGAGCTCGTCGACCTCCAGGCATGGACTACACCTTCGATGTGACCAAGGTTCCTGAGGAACAGCTCACCTTCAAAGACCTAGTTTCCTGCGCCTACCAAGTGGCAAGAGGCATGGAGTACCTGGCCTCCAAAAGAGTAAGTTGCTTGCAGGGCTCAATTAGCTTCGGTTTGAAACCAGCCCCCCCTGCATCTTATCAACACGTCCCTTTGTCTGACACGTGATGCCAAGCATTCCTTAGTGGAGTGGTGGTGTGTCGTGTTTACCGCTGTGTCCATCCTGTCTCTGTGGGCTTTGTCCTTTTTAGCACTGCCATAAATCTGTTAGCAAGCAGGCGCTCGGACCCGCCTGTGCACTGGATCGTATTACTAGCTTTTTGTGGCCTGCTAAGAATGCAGTCGTCTGAAACCCCTCCATTAAGGGCCACAAACCAGGGGCCTTTTTCGTCCTCTTTTTCAATCCTCAAATACCACTTCTATTTCAAATGAAAACCAAAATAAACTTAATGACATGCATTTACATCAGAAACTAGCTCTGTGTTGTTTTTATGTAAAGTCCAACTCTATTTAAAGTTCGGCTTGTTTAAACTTTTGCAAATGTTGCTTGCTATATGTTGATTTATACAGCAGACCTCATATAGAAAGCAGCTTTCATTTCTGTTTCATCTGGTTTGCGGGAACAAAACTCTAGCCTCAATGTGAACATGTTTATCTACTTACCAGAAGCGGAAAAGAGTCTGCGAAAAATTGTTTGTGCCATTTTAACTAAATAGAAATCTCTTTTTTTTTTGCCATTCAGTGCATTCACAGAGATTTAGCAGCAAGGAATGTTCTTGTGACAGAGGACAACGTGATGAAAATCGCAGATTTTGGTTTGGCAAGAGGAGTGCATCAAATTGATTACTACAAAAAAACCACTAATGTAAGTAACAATTCTATTCAAGTTTTTTGCTCTTTTGAAGACATCCCATTTGTAAGCAGGACTGCATGGCCCTGTTTGATGCCTTAATGCTTTGAAAGACAGATGTGTAATGTGTCCATAGTGATTGGCAGAAAGCTTAATTGAAGATAATTGGGGAAAGGGGGGCGGGGATTAGCGAAAGAATGGGCAGTCATATTTTTGTGGATCAAAAGGAGGTGGAGTGCTTTGGCTCGGCCTGTGTGGCAGCTAACTGTCCCACTCACAGCCCTGTTGTTTCCAATTTCAGGGACGTCTGCCAGTGAAATGGATGGCACCAGAAGCCTTGTTTGACAGAGTCTACACACACCAGAGCGATGTGTAAGTCTGGCTAATCATTACAGCTATGCCAAAGAATCAGCTGAGCAGGGATCCCCCTTGCTGGAATGCCGGTCCATTCAGATTAACCAGAATGCACCCGTATAGTTTAATCCTGATTAGATGGTGGACGTTTTTAATGACTAAAATATGCTCTCAACAAGAGGATTGAATTAGAATGGCTCAAGCTGATTATCCTACATGGTGCACTGACATTTTTGGACTCTTGCTTCCGCAGTTGGTCCTTTGGAGTTTTGATGTGGGAGATTTTCACACTGGGGGGATCGCCGTACCCTGGGATACCGGTAGAGGAGCTTTTTAAGCTGCTGAAGGAAGGTCATCGAATGGACAAACCTTCCAACTGCACCCATGAACTGTAAGCATCAATCTGTTCACCAAAAAAAAAGTTTAATTTCAGTCTTCACTGTGATTTACTTATATTCAAATTGCTTTTATAGCTACATGAAGATGAGAGAGTGCTGGCATGCGGTTCCAACACAAAGACCAACATTCAAACAGCTCGTGGAAGAGCTTGATAGGGTGCTGGTGTCCATTTCAGATGAGGTAAACGCCTGTTTCAACAAAAGTTTGAGTCCCACAAGATGTTGTTTTTGTATCCAAACCTCTAAACCATTCATATTTTTGATTTTTTTTAGTACCTGGACCTATCCACCCCTTTCGAACAGTACTCCCCATCTTGTGAGGACACCTCCAGCTCTTGCTCTTCAGACAATGATTCAGTGTTTACCCATGATGCGATGTCAACTGTCCCATGCCTCCTTGGCTACCACGATGTGCACTCTCGGATGGACCTCAAGACGACGATGCGATAGGCCCTTTTGGCTGAGGGCACA
This sequence comes from Leuciscus leuciscus, assembly GCF_965113295.1. Taxonomy (NCBI): domain Eukaryota; kingdom Metazoa; phylum Chordata; class Actinopteri; order Cypriniformes; family Leuciscidae; genus Leuciscus; species Leuciscus leuciscus. The sequence goes on from NC_138740.1 coordinate 13,297,105, forward strand.
AGCTTGTGGACATCAGATGTTGCTATGAAAAGTGGTACAAGGATTTTCACCTTTGTTGTTATGCCTAAGAACATTATACTGATGCTTGGCACTATGAAACTCGCTGATGAATCATTTTCACTCTCATATCATCAGATTTCTACTAGAGGACTGGTCATGAGTTTTTATTGAATGGGTGCTGCTAGATGTAGAAAGCTATATTGAGCAGCATACAGGAGCGTTTTCAAACCAGATTTTTTTTTTTAAAGAGAACATTTATTTTGATATTAAAAGCGAATAGCGTTGATAAATATAAATCTCTCTCTATATAAAATTATTCTACATTTTTTATTTAAAAAAACTGTCTTAAATCTCAGGATCTTGCATGTTGTAGTGGCAGCAAAGTGCCTGATTTTTTTATTTTCTGTGAATATCTTAAAATATTTTATGTACATATCATTACAGAAAACAATTACATTTTATAAATTATTCTAAATGATATAAAGTGAAGGTGAAGAAATTATGTAAATCTATTCTGAAGCTATCCCTGAACAATCGACACATTTACAATAGCTATTGTTCGCTGCTCGTACCATTGTACACTGTCAAGGCTAAACCTCTGAGCACTCAACTTCCTGTTGTTCTGTTCATTTCATGCCTCACCGTTTGGTAAGCATGGTTTGTCGTGGTCATCTCCCCAACCATTCACCCCATTCAAAATGAGAAAACGCGGGGACCAGCAACGCTTCAATTGTCAGTACTGTACGGAAGAAAAGGACTCGATTGAATGTGAAATGCCTTGATATTGATTGATTTCAAATGGTGAATCCTCCATTGTTTGGCTGTAACCTTTTAACCACCCCGGCTTGTTTGCGGGATCCAGGCATAGGCCGAGGTGGACAATGGTCTCATGCAGCTGTAATGTGTGTGACTGCTGGCTAGGGTGATTGGGGGGCTGTCTAAGGCCTGTGTGCAAATGAGAAAGCCCCTTATTATGCTAATGGCTCCAGCTGCCCATCTTTATCCTGCACTATCTTTTAATATACAAATGCTAATGCTGGCCTTTCTAAACAAACTCAGCAATGTCCTTCAGGGAATGCAAAGCCTCATCCCACAAGCTGATAAGAAGCCAATGGCTTTTCTCAAGTTAATTTACCTAGTACTTTGCATTCTCAGCCAGGGACGCTCCTACGGTTCCCTTTGGGCATATTCTGGGACAATTGGTGGTTGATTTCCCCAATGAGAGCAAAATTGTTCAATTTCGATTTATCGCCAAAGCTCGATATCTTCTTTTCAGGCAGCTACAGTGATGTTTGACTTCTAAACAGGAAATAAATTCTTAAGCAGTCCATGACACCACCAAAATTGTAAGAGCACAGTCTTTGTGTACAAAAAAAAAAAATTGTACAAAGAATTATAAAACACATGACATTCCATTTGTGTATTCCCCATTGTAACAATCAATGATATTATAAATTTCCCCTCTAAAGAATTATTTTAGAAATATTTAATTTATTTGTTTATTGTTTGTTTTATATTAAATAAAGTATAATTTAAAATACTGAGCCATTTTTGTATCTTATTTCTGTGAATGCGTGAGCAGAGAATGTTTGAATTTCTGAGAGAATGTTTGAAGAATCTCGAACTAGGTTTATAGCCACCGGGTTTGTGATGGTTTAGCGTGGGATTAGAATTGCTGATTTTTATTTAACGAGGCCAGTATTTTTTCCATGAACATCAGATCAATGCATTCTTTTCACACAATTCTTTGTTAGTATTTCGTCTGCTTCAATCATATCAGATTGACTATCTGATCACACCTCAGTGTCACCATCTAAATTGTCTAGACGCAAGTCTACTGTATCACTTAGTTATCTCTCATGTGTAACAAACCATTATGAGATGGGATAATTATCGGGGACAACTATCTCTACAGTCCACATACGTCTGTCTCTCCATGGAGACAATCTCAGCCAGCTGGTGTTGGTTAGATAAGAGTTTGTCCACCATGGACTAGGCGTCTCTCCTCTTTGTATGTCCTGCATGTTTAGCCAAAGGGCAAAGGCCCAATCCAGCCTACCAAATGCCCTGGACTGCATCAAGCTCTGGCTTCCTACTTCAATTTTTTGTTCTTAGAGTGACCAGATGTCCGTGTTGTCCAGGGACAATCCCCGATTTTGTTGGCTGGAGCTGTCCTTGGAAATGTCCCTGCCAAAACATACTAGAATTGACCTTGTTTTTTTTGTTTTGTTTTCAGTTCACAGGCAATTCATTCAAAACATCAATGATGTAAGTTTTCACTGTCTTTCAGAATCCATCAGTAGCGGCCATTTCGTCTCTGGTGATTGAATTTGACTTAACCTCAATTCAGTCAAACAGTCTCTCTTCTGTGAGTTACTGCTTTTTGGATGCCACCTATAGTTTGTCTTTGTTTTAAATCATTTAAGCAAGAATGTGTTTCAAGCCCGCCAACCTTCGAGATATTTCTCGACTCATCCCAAGACCATAATCACTGTTCTGGTGTTACTGATGAAAAGAATTGCTGCTTCTGCTGATTGTTGGTTGGCGCGCAAGAAGTAGAGGTGATCCAGTCATAGCCAGACAAGCAGTTACTACCAAATGTAGCTGAACATCCGCATTTATGCATTAATGCATTTATCCAAGTTCAGGGTATACAGTTAATCAGTTCAAGCATTTTAACCCATAAACATAGCATTGCTAGCAGCACTGTGCACTAAATAACCTGGTAAATGATGGTATATGAATATATACCATCTTTAAAAAGTGCACTTTTGTAATAATATATATATTTTTTTATAATCTTTGAAATACTCACATACTCACAATTAAAGTACTTGATTATAATTTTTTTTACTTTGTTTTACTTGAATTTTAGGGTGTTTTACCGTAAATGCCTCAGTACATTTGGCAGTACACTTTAACCATATCATTTTTTTTTTTTTTTTTAGTAATTATGAAATTACATATTAAGATGCACTTAAGTCCTACTAAAAAACAGCATTTATTATAACTACATAAATTGCATTTAATATAAATTGAAACTATAATAAAATATTATTCAATTGTGAATAATTACATGTCCAAAAACATTACATTCACACTTAACAATTTTATTTTAAAGTATATTATTTCCATAATAAGTTTAAAAATTATGCTAAAGTGTACTTTTTTACAAGGGAAATCAAAGTACTATTACAATCTGATATCATTGCTTTACCATCGATTCCCATAAGTATTTCTAACTGATACACATTCCTTTTCGCACACGTGTAGCCCTGAAAAGTACATACTTAGGATAAACAATTGATATGTTGCATGCAACATTGCATCATTTGTCAATCTTATTATCAAAACCTCTTGAGGAGTGATATTGCTAAAGAGCAAAGTAATAACAGAACGTTCTGCAATGGAAACATCTTACAGTGGGCACACTATGTCAATGTCATTTTTATCTACAGAAACCAGTGTGTAGTGCAGTAAGGCCAGCCAGAGTAATTATGTAGCAATTACTTCAGAATATTACATCAGATGTTTGCCTTCCTGTATCCTGTTCCAATTAAGGTCACACACTTACAAAATTTCTCTTAATAGCGACACATTCCCTCACTTAGTGAAGAAAAACACACACAAACATCAGACTTATTAAAAAAACTGATTTCTCTTGTTATAGAATAGTATAGTTTCTCACTGTTACACACATGATGTAAGGACTGGCTGTATTTGAGTCATGCTAACCGTCCAGCAGTTCAAAGTTAATGTTCAACCGCTTAGCCTTCAGCCCAGTGCTCCGGACGAGAGCACAATGGCTTATCTGTGTGTGAGTGTGTGTGTGTGTGTGTGTGTGTGTGTGTGTGTGTGTGTGTGTGTGTGTGTGAGTGAGTGTGTTTTCTCTTTCTCTCTATCTGCTGATCAAGGGAAGTATTTGAACACTTGTCTATACACAGAGCCTCTGTGGATAATGCTTAGAGTGTGTGAGGCCAGGAAGTGTGAAGGGTAAACATCCCCCAGTAAATGGCGCCATTTTATTTTGGCTTTTACGCTTCCACACAGGTTTGGACTTCGTTGAAATGGACTGTCAGAACTGGCATACGTCAGAGTTTATGTTGAAGATATATTGCTGCTGGATTATAGTGGAGTTTGACATTCCGGTTAATATTGATGTCAGACTCGTATATCTCTCTGTGAGCTCTTCAGTACACTGTAAATGCTAACATGTTAAATAGAGGCTCAAATTTGAGAGAATTGCTTTAAAGTGGTCTTCACAATGAGTAAACCTAGACATTTCTTTAGTTAACTAGTTTGCAAGTAGACGTAACAATTAATGCTGTTGTTTTCAGTTCTTTTTAGCTAAAATTGCTAAAAACAACAAAAGCTAAGCTTAGCATTTCTGAGTCCGCACAGCGGATTTTCAGTCACTTGCATGCTATGTGTACAACTGGATGGAAAGAGTTTATGCTAAAATGTTTTTTGTGTCTTTGGGAAACACTGGTTATGTAAGGATTTAAAAGGAGTTTATTTTGTGTGGTGATAAGTGGAGTCTGTCAGGTCAGGTCAGAAAACATGCTGTTATTAGCCAAAACACGTCTAAATATTGTTTTTAATGACTTTTTCGTTCAATTAATGTGGTGAGAATGAATTGATAAAAATCCAAGCAAATGTAACTATATTGTTATAGTAAATACATCATGGTTTACCTAATTGTTATGGTAGCCAATCCGATCTCATGAGAAAAATAGAAAACGAACAATTTTACGAGATGGCAATTTAATTTGTACAATGAAATTCTTATGGAAACAAAGTTAAAAAGCAAATGTAAGCATGATTTTTTTCTTACAAAAACGCATCACTCCTGAAGGCCTTTATTAACCCCCTGGAGTCGTATGGATTACTTTTATGATGGATGAATGCGCTTTTTGTGGCTTCAAAATCTCAGTTTCTATTCACTCCCATTATACATCTTGGAAGAGCCAGGATATTTTTTTTTTTTATGTAACTCCGATTGTGTTTGGCTGAAAGAAGAAAGTAGGATGGGACACCTAGGATGGCTTGAGGATGAGTAAATTATGGGATAATTTTAATTTTGGGGTGAACTAACCCTTTAATAAACTTTCAACATGTCTTCATGAAAGTTACATCTCAAAAATAAATAAATGAATACAATTATTTATTTGTTTAGAGAAAAATACAGAATATTTATTTTATTATTAAATACAATGCTACATTATTACATTTAGTAGTAGGCTATTAATTACTATAATTAATTAGAATGAGCATTCATAAATAATAAATATCATCATTTAAATATGGTATATTTAGACAGCTTTGCAAAGACATAAATGAAACAAAAAAATATCTGGGAAATTCTAAAATGTGAGATATTGGCTCAAGATATTGACCAAGAGCTGAAGGTCCAATTCAGGAAACAATATAAATGTCTCACAATCCCTGTCGGCTACAGGAGAAGCAGAGCGATTGCTACACACCGGATCACATATCCTAAAGCTGGACTGTAGGTCATGGACAACAGAAAGCCCTGAAACTAGAGATGCAGGAGGAATCAAGGGGACCTAAACTAAAGTCCCTGAAAGAGGAAGAGCGCGGCGAAGATGGAAGGAGGGGGAGAAGAGGGAACCATGAAGAAGCCATGGGCCTCACCACCGCCTGCAAACTCCTTCATATTTTTCTGGGGGGTTATTTATTGCTCTGTAATTTCTGAGGTGCCGGGGGAGTGTAATTGATTTGGCTTGGATTTCAAGCATGGGAGGAGTGGGATGGGCCCCTGCAATCGGAATGGGGAATCTGGGCCCCTTCACCGCCTCACTTCCCTTCATAGTCTGCCATAATCTCCAAACCAACCCACTTTATCAGCATTCCCACAACAAGATGTGTGACGGCAACTTATCCACGGCAATCCTTTAAACCGGCCCAAACTGTGACAAGTTTTTAATGACCTGGAGCGGCACAGCAGAGGGCGACTAGAAAGGGTGGAGGGTGAATAAATGTTTGTCAGTATCGAATGGCTAAACCAACACGATATGATCTTCCACGCGAACACATCAGCTAAGGAGCGACGCGCATGCCGAGGGCACAGACTGGGATCCAGCCCAAGACTGTGGAAAACGGCAGCCTCCAATGAAGTGGATCAGAGTGTAAAAGAGCAAGTTTCCAGACATTGAATGTTGAGGCATGGCACACCGTAAAACTTTAAGTTAAGACCAAAATGAGGGAAATGTCTACGCTTTAATGAATTGGAAATAGCATTTCAACTCATTAGTATGTTTACATATAAAAGTCATTTTTAGGCAAGTCAGTCCACTTGGTGGCCATCTGCGGCCCCATTCAGTTACAGATCTTGAATGGGGAAAGACAATCTCCAAAGCTGTTTATCAAGGTTTTAATAACCTGTCTGTCAAATCAACCATAAAATCAGACAAAAGTGCTATAATTTATCTTCTATGGCTAAAATGTCATATATTGCAGATTAGTTAAGGTAACACATATTCTAAACCAGAGGTTTCCAAACTGGGGTCTTTTAGCAATATAGGCTACCTTTTCATTTTGTATTATATTATATTTTACTTTTTATTTATTATACATGCTATTACATGAACATGTTGTCTAATAATATCATGCTATTTTTCTCACAATTTATAAACAGACCTATACATGCATATTTATCACTTTATTTCAATGGTCCACTTTAGACATTCTACTAATTACAAGTAACTTTGCAACTACATGTCAACTAACTCTCATTAGAGGTGGGGGTCTAGCTGCTCTTTTTAAAGATATCTATCAATGTAAGCAAATATCATTTGGGAATTACTTGTCTTTCGAATATCTGGGTATTGTGTTAAAAGGTGCTCCACGCATTTTACTTTTCATTATTTACAGGCCTCCAAAATACTCTCCAGCCTTTGCTGAGGACTTTACAGAACTGTTATCAACAATTACCTCAGAGTTTGACTGTTTTGCCATTGCTGGAGATTTTAACATCCATATAGATAATGCAGAAAATAATATGGCAAAAGAAATCAAAACTGTTTTAAAAACTTTTGATCTGACTCAGCATGTACATGGACCCACACACAATCGTGGACACACTTTAGATTTACTTATCAGTAAGGGTCTAAACATTTCATCGATTGTTATTAAGGATGTAGCACTGTCTGATCATTTCTGTATTTTCTTTGATATATTGATCTCTCCTGCCACTGAAGCCAGATCTGTGTCTGTCAAGAAGAGATGCTTAAATGAGAACACTAGTGTACTATTTATGAAGGCTATATCTTTAACACCAAGCATATCTGCTGACTCTGTTGATTTTCTCCTTGATTCTTTTAACTCAAAAGTTAAAGGTGTAATTGATGATATTGCTCCTGTGAAAGTCAGGAAGAAGAGTGGCAGACAAAAGGCACCTTGGAGAAACTCAACAGCAGTGCAAAATATGAAAAGACAATGCAGAAAAGCAGAGCGCATGTGGCGGAAGACAAAACTTGTAGTCCATTATAACATCTACAAAGACAGCCTTCATGCTTTCAATATGGAACTAGGCAAAGCTAGACAGACTTTCTTCTCAAATATTATAAACAGTAATTTAAACAACACACGCACTCTTTTTGCTACTGTAGAGAGACTGACAAACCCCCCAAGCCAGATTCCCAGTGAAATGCTCTCAAGACAGCAAGTGCAGTGAGTTTGCTTCCTTCTTCTCTGACAAAATCAATAATATCAGAAAGGTGATCAGCACATCCTTGAGTTGCGCTGGGGTCAGACAGATCAAACCACCTGAGAAAGTAGTTACTATGTCTGATTTCAAAGAAATTGATGGCAAAATTTTGGAAGAAACCGTACAGCACCTTAAAACATCAACCTGCGCTCTTGACACACTTCCCACATCTTTTTTCAAAAGTGTGTTAAACAGTTTAGAAGCAGATCTTCTAGAAGTGGTAAATGCTTCACTTCTCTCTGGGAGTTTTCCAAACTCCCTAAAAACTGCAGTTGTCAAGCCCCTCCTGAAAAAGAGCAATCTGGATAAGACCATATTAAGCAACTATAGACCAATCTCAAATCTTCCTTTCATAGGTAAGATCATTGAAAAAGTTGTCTTCAATCAGCTGAACAAATTCTTATGCTCGAATGGATACTTTGACAATTTTCAATCTGGTTTCCGACCGCACCACAGCACAGAGACAGCGCTCATAAAGATAATAAACGATATTCGCTTAAATACTGACTCAGGCAAATTATCAGTGCTGGTACTACTCGACCTCAGTGCTGCATTTGACACTGTCGATCACAACATACTTCTGGACAGGCTGGAAAACTGGGTGGGGCTTTCTGGGATAGTCCTAAAATGGTTCAGGTCATACTTAGATGGGAGAGGTTATTATGTGAGTATAGGAGACCATAAGTCTGAGTGGACATCCATGACATGCGGAGTCCCTCAAGGCTCAATTCTTGCGCCACTCCTGTTCAACCTGTATATGCTCCCAATAAGCCAAATAATGAGAAATAACCAAATTGCTTACCACAGCTATGCAGACGACACACAGCTCTACTTAGCCCTATCGCCCAACGATTATAGCCCCATTGACTCCCTGTGCCAATGCATTGATGAAGTCAACAGTTGGATGTGTCAAAACTTTCTTCAGTTAAACAAAGACAAAACTGAAGTCATTGCGTTTGGAAACAAAGATGAAGTTCTCAAGGTGAACGCATACCTTCACTCTAGGGGTCAAACAACCAAAAATCAAGTCAGGAATCTTGGAGTGACACTAGAGTCAGAGCTTAGTTTCAGTAGTCATGTCAAAGCAATAACTAAATCAGCATACTATCATCTGAAAAATATTGCAAGAATTAGATGCTTTGTTTCCAGACAAGACTTAGAGAAACTTGTGCATGCTTTCATCACCAGCAGGGTGGATTATTGTAATGGACTCCTCACTGGCCTTCCCAAAAAGACCATCAGACAGTTGCAGCTCATACAGAACGCTGCCGCCAGGATTCTGAGCAGAACCAGAAAATATGAACATATCACACCAGTCCTCAGGTCTTTACACTGGCTCCCAGTTAAACTTAGGATTGATTTTAAAGTATTATTACTGGTATATAAATCATTCAATGGCCTAGGACCTCAATACATTGCAGATATGCTCACTGAATATAAACCCAACAGATCACTCAGATCATTAGGATCATATCAGCTTGAAATACCAAGGGTTCACTCTAAGCATGGCGAGTCCGCTTTTAGCTATTATGCCAGCCGCAGCTGGAACCAGCTTCCAGAGGAGATCAGATGTGCTCCTACTGTAGTCACATTCAAATCCAGACTCAAAACACATCTGTTTAACTATGCATTTACTGAATGAGCACTGTGCCAATGTTCGTCCGACTGTTTGTACTGTATTTTATTTTTTATTTTTCTAAACTGTTTTAATTATTCTTATTTCTTTTTATTATTTTAATTTCTTCTATGTAAAGCACTTTGAATTGCCATTGTGTATGAAATGTGCTATATAAATAAACTTGCCTTGCCTTGCCTTGCCTAGAGCATTAGTAAACTGTCTGCTTAATATCTGCTAACACTTTATTTTGATGGTCCACTTTAGACATTCTACAGACTATACATGACAACTTATTCTACTAACCCCAACCCTAACACCTTAACCTAACCTTATAATACTCTAATGAGAGATAGTTGACATGCAGTTGCAAAATTATATAGTTAGTAGAATGTATAGAGTGGACCATCGAGAAAGAAAGGGATCCATTTAAAGAAAAGGATCCCATGCAAGAGAGTTCAAATTCGGCCTTATACATCAAGAAAGTTAAAAGTGTGTTAAAGATGTCTTAAAGACCAAAGGATGCCTTTTCCAAAATAACCAATTGGCTCATTGTCTTAAATGCATGTCTCCTCGTACCTCTCCCAACATCCAGACCAAGTCAGCCAGAGACTGAAATGGATGTTCTTCAAAGTATGGAGGAGCTTGCAGGGGATTCTTTGCCCACAGAAACCAATAAACAGAAGTGTGAAGGCCAAGGCAAGTGTCGTGCTGACAGGAGATCCCATTTACAGCTGAAAATAAACAAAGGACTTCCTTTACAGACTAATTTGGCCGAGTCTAAATCTGTCTTTTCCTTTAGAGCACATTCCTTTCTTTTCCATTTCAGCTTCGAATGAAAATTGATCAGATTACAGGGCTCAAAAACTCATTCACTGCAAAAAGATTTTCTCGCAGTCATTCGGTCTTAAAAATACCCAAACCACATTACAGAAGCATCTCCACACTGATGCTATTTTGTGGGCCAGGCTTTGATCCATGGCCATATTTATGTGTGTGGAGAAGCGAGTGCAAGGTGAAATTGCTTAGGCAGAACTGCAAAGCCACAAACTCTTCCAGATTCCGACGCTCGTCTGCTTTCTTGACAGCGTTCAATTAGATGCTTCGCTTCCATGTGCACTGATTCACCCGACCAACAAGGACTCCAGGTTTTTGCAAATCTGAATCGCTGAGTGTTTATTATCAAGTGTGGAGGGATATGGGCGTCACCACCTCTTCCACAAGCCCTGCACGCTCACAAAACACACTCGTAACCCACCCATCTCAGGTAATTGGCTGTAAGGTATTATCTGCCTAATTATCAAATAAATCCCGCTCTTCCTCTGTGGCGTTGCATTTACACAAAACAGGAAAGGGGGATTAGAGGGGGCGAGATGGCCTCAGATCCGGAGCCCTGCAACTCACTGCAGGAAATCTACTCAGCATTCAGCACACACACACACACACACACACACGCACGCACGCACGCACAAGCACACACGCACACACGCACACACGCACACACACACACACACACATGCACACACTGTAAAAAAGTTATATGATCAATAAGTTATGACGACATATGTTTTTACATTGCTTTAACTCATCAAAATAAGTAAACTTTATTTTATAAGTTATACAAGATTCAACTAATTTTTAAAGTCAGTTTAATGTCATTTAAGTTGAAATGACTCAATCATTCAAGTTGATTGCACTTAAAAATTCAAGGCAGCCACATTTTTTTAAGTGCACACACACAAACACACACACTGTGTTGTAAAATTAGAAAACTTAAAAAACATGTTAGTATTTCAATCAAATTGCAAAAAGGGCAATTATAAACTCTTAAAGTTTACACCTTGCCTTAATTTGTAAGGGAACCTACAATATAGTTTTATATAATTAGTTTAATAGTTAGGTTAATAAAAATATAAAAAGACCTTTAGATGAAAGCTGGACTTAAAACATTTTGAGCTGCAAAAGATATTCAATTTAAATATATATAGATATAAGATTTCAAAGTGACCTATGACATCTTATGACATGAAATTCATCTAAATTTAAATGATCTTATGGATGTGGCTGTTGTGGTTCACGGTCAAAGTGGCAGCTGCTGCAGTAAAAGTGTCATATTCAGGCATCTTTGATATGTTTTTGTTTTTTTACATTTACAGGGTTAAACTTCATATTGCCTGTCGTGCACAGTTACCCTTTAGGCACCGGGATAGTGGTGCAACTGGCTTGGGCCCGTCATCGCTGCTTGCAGCTATATTTTATTATTATTATTTTTCAACCTTTCGGGCACTTTTGGGGCTCTTAACGTGCTGGTACCTGGGCGTGGAAACTTGAAATCATCAATATAATACTGGGCAACGATTAATCGCGATTAATCGCATCCAAAATAAAAGTTTGTTTACGTAATATATGTGCGTGTACTATGTATAATTATAATTATATTGTATATATAAATACACACACATGCATGTATATATTTAAGAAAAATGTGGTATTTATATATAATATAAATGATGTATTTATACATACAGTATATACATGCAAATATTTCTTAAATATACATGCATGTGTGTGTATTTATATATACAATATAATTATACATAGTACACACACACATATATTATGTAAACACAAACTTTTATTTTGGATGCGATTAATCGCGATTAATTGTTGCACAGTATATTAGTGCTGTCAATAAATAAAATAACTGAAACATAACTAATTAATCTCAATTTTTTTCTGTAATTAATTGTGATTAATTACACCTAACAATTAAGTTTTTAATATATTTTTATATTATAATAATTTCACATTCAATCTCCAAATTAATGTAGAAACAACATAAAGACGGTATATTTTAAATATTTGTCATATATAGTCAGTAAAATGTCTTATGGGGGACCATCGAAATAAAGTGTTAGCAGATATTTATCAGACGGTCTACTTATACTTTAAAAGGAGTTAGTTGACATGTAGTTGCAAAGGTTCTTATAGTTATTGTTAGAATGTCTAAAGGGGACCATGGAAATAAAGTGTTCCCAAAAATCTAATCACAGACCTCCTGCAGACCCTTCACAGGTTTGAAAGACCCTAGATTTACAGATGATTTCAAGTTGTCTCCACGTCTCAAACTTTTCCTAGTCTAAAACTCAGATCCAGAGATTTCTCAGGATGCTGAATTTACTGGCATGCGACTCTCTCTGTGCTGAACATCTGTTGGAAATCACACTGGGGCAGCGGGCGAGAGAGGCTGATAGAGGGTCCTAACTCTCTTTCCTCTCATAGGCATTATCTCATCCCACGAGCACTCCCGGTCCATCCTCTCCTGGCTGGCTCCATGCACAGAAGCATTATGCGCATCTGTCACCCATTAATCGGCAAATTACGGAAGAAGTGAGCGTCAAAAGCCATTACCAGCAGCCGGTCCCCGGGGCTCTCGCTGCTGTCTCTCTCTCCTTCCCGGTTTCACCTCTGTTTGTCGTTCCTTACACACCAGAAAACATCTAAGGTCACATACACTGTAAAAAAACTCTTTATAAACATTGCTTTATACATTTTGTGTAAAGTTATGTATACATTTTCTATGATATATGTGATTTGTATATGTTTAAGTGACACAAACAGCAGGTGAGTGGGATTAATGATTTATTAAAGTCATTAAACATTTTTCAGACACAAATCCAGACCAAATCCAGATTAAAGTGCAAATGTTATAAATGAACAATAATCAAGTGAATGATTTTAATATTTATAGGTGCTACCATTTATTATGACCGCCGCTAGCGTAGCTAGCCGGTCATATAGGGATTGTCAAAGTTTTTTTTTTTTTTTTTTTTTGTCACCTTACTGAATTTTTCGTCAACGATACCAGGGACACCGAAGCACCGGGGAACATGAAATTTGGTGGGCATGTAGCCCCACTAGACTTCTAAGGAAAAATTTCGTTTGGTCCCCGGGGGCCACTCCCCCCCCGCGCTGGGCCCCCCCAAACCCCCAAAAATGCAGTTTTTCCTAAATAACTACCTGAACCGTGGCACCGAGGATGAAGAAATTTTTATGGTATGTTGGTCTACTAGACTTTTACGGAAAAATTTCGTTTGGTCCCTGGGGGCCACTTCCCCCCCCGCGCTGGGGCTCCCTTAAATTTTTCGTCAACGATACCAGGGACACCGAAACACCGGGGAACATGAAATTTGGTGGGCATGTAGCCCCACTAGACTTCTAAGGAAAAATTTCGTTTGGTCCCCGGGGGCCACTCCCCCCCCGCGCTGGGCCCCCCCAAACCCCAAAAAATTCAGTTTTTCCTAAATAACTACCTGAACCGTGGCACCGAGGATGAAGACATTTTTATGGTATGTTGGTCTACTAGACTTTTACGGAAAAATTTCGTTTGGTCCGCGGGGGCCACTTCCCCCCCCCGCGCTGGGGCCCCCGTAAATTTTTCGTCAACGATACCAGGGACACCGAAACACCGGGGAACATGAAATTTGGTGGGCATGTAGCCCCACTAGACTTCTAAGGAAAAATTTAGTTTGGTCCCCGGGGGCCACTCCCCCCCCCCCGCGCTGGGCCCCCCCAAACCCCAAAAAATGCAGTTTTTCCTAAATAACTACCTGAACCGTGACACCGAGGATGAAGACATTTTTATGGTATGTTGGTCTACTAGACTTTTACGGAAAAATTTCGTTTGGTCCCCGGGGCCACTTCCCCCCCCGCGCTGGGGCCCCCGTAAATTTTTCGTCAACGATACCAGGGACACCGAAGCACCGGGGAACATGAAATTTGGTGGGCATGTAGCCCCACTAGACTTCTAAGGAAAAATTTCGTTTGGTCCCCGGGGGCCACTCCACCCCCCCGCGCTGGGCCCCCCCAAACCCAAAAAAATTCAGTTTTTCCTAAATAACTACCTGAACCGTGACACCGAGGATGAAGACATTTTTATGGTATGTTGGTCTACTAGACTTTTACGGAAAAATTTCGTTTGGTCCCCGGGGCCACTTCCCCCCCCGCGCTGGGGCCCCCGTACATTTTTCGTCAACGATACCAGGGACACCGAAGCACCGGGGAACATGAAATTTGGTGGGCATGTAGCCCCACTAGACTTCTAAGGAAAAATTTCGTTTGGTCCCCGGGGGCCACTCCACCCCCGCGCTGGGCCCCCCCAAACCCCCAAAAATGCAGTTTTTCCTAAATAACTACCTGAACCGTGGCACCGAGGATGAAGAAATTTTTATGGTATGTTGGTCTACTAGACTTTTACGGAAAAATTTCGTTTGGTCCCCGGGGGCCACTTCCCCCCCCGCGCTGGGGCCCCCTTAAATTTTTCGTCAACGATACCAGGGACACCGAAGCACCGGGGAACATGAAATTTGGTGGGCATGTAGCCCCACTAGACTTCTAAGGAAAAATTTCGTTTGGTCCTCGGGGGCCACTCCCCCCCCGCGCTGGGCCCCCCCAAACCCAAAAAAAATCAGTTTTTCCTAAATAACTACCTGAACCGTGGCACCGAGGATGAAGAAATTTTTATGGTATGTTCGTCTACTAGACTTTTACGGAAAAATTTCGTTTGGTCCCCGGGGGCCACTTCCCCCCTCCCCGCGCTGGGGCCCCCGTAAATTTTTCGTCAACGATACCAGGGACACCGAAGCACCGGGGAACATGAAATTTGGTGGGCATGTAGCCCCACTACACTTCTACGGAAAAATTTCGTTTGGTCCCCGGGGGCCACTCACCCCCCGCGCTGGGCCCCCCCAAACCCCAAAAAATGCAGTTTTTGCTAAATAACTACCTGAACCGTGGCACCGAGGATGAAGAAATTTTTATGGTATGTTGCTCTACTAGACTTCTACGGAAAAATTTCGTTTGGTCCCCGGGGGCCACTCCCCCCCCCCCCCCCGCGCTGGGCCCCCCCAAACCCAAAAAAATGCAGTTTTTCCTAAATAACTACCTGAACCGTGGCACCGAGGATGAAGAAATTTTTATGGCACATCAACCTAGCCCATAATCACTCATTTGTGATTTGCGCCCCTCCCATAAAAAATGAAAATGCAATATTATTCTGCTTTAATCGCCCCTATCTTCAGTGGAGATGTTCAGAACTGCACCATATTTCATGTGTATGATTAACTTGACAACCTCTGGGGGTATCCTCTGCTAAGTTTTGTAGAATTTCATCCATGGGGGGGTATAAAATAAATTCATTTATGTGCACATTTAGTGACTGTACACTCATCGGCCTGTAGATGGTGCTGTTGAGCGAAGGGTTGCTGGTTTAGGATGATACTGTCACACACACACATGCAGGAATACAAACAAACGCAAGCATGCACACACACTGACATCCACACGCACAGACACACACCCATACACACACATACAAATCCACATGCACAAACACACACACACACACACACACAAACACACACGCGCACACATGTACGCAAACATACATACACGCACAGACACACACACACACACACACACAGACACACACATACACAAATACACACACATACACACACACACACACACACACACACACACACACACACACACACACACACACACACAGACAGACATGCACATACTATTACTTTTTTTAGGTATATACATAAACACGCAATACAGCCAAATTACTCCACGTCATTTATTTTTGTGGAAAGCCAGTGCAGGCCTGAGCGGCGGTCATATTTTGTACCGCGATGCGGTACATCTAGTTATTACCGTAATAATGAATGAAATATTCTGCACTAATTTTCTATAAGTACTCCTTTGAGTGCCACAAAAGCTGTGATCTGTGCTCCGTTCTCAGCACTGGCATTAGGAGTTTGTTTTTATCTTGCCACTAAAAGTGTCCCTCTTAATTCACTATTCATTTGTTCTGGGCTT
The DNA here is from genome assembly GCF_965113295.1 of Leuciscus leuciscus. Classification (NCBI taxonomy): domain Eukaryota; kingdom Metazoa; phylum Chordata; class Actinopteri; order Cypriniformes; family Leuciscidae; genus Leuciscus; species Leuciscus leuciscus. The sequence goes on from NC_138740.1 coordinate 13,313,334, forward strand.
TTCCCAAGAGTCATAAATTCTCCATAAAGTCTCTCTATTGCTAAGAGAACAATGTCCCATTGGATTCAGAGTTGTTTTGTAGTGTTGTAGGCTTACAAGCTATAGCTATGTATTCCACATCAGACAATCGACGACAATAAATGTCAAATAAATCTCAGATATCAAAGGCATTTCATTCGCAAACATAAAATCTGTCTCATCTGAGACCAAAAGCATCACATCTGTTTCAAGACTTACAGTCAAATTGCGCCAAAAGCTAATAACATAACAGAGTTCGGAAATCCGAGCGTGATTGAGGCCTACTCGAAACATACAAGAAAATCCTCATTTAAAGATTGCTTTCGAAGAGAAAACTGTATTGTGAAATGTTCTTGGAAGAGGACAAGCACTTATGCATGATTTGTAACTTTAATTAAATAAAAGAAATGCTGATATTTTGCAATGCCAAGGGAGCTATGAAAAGCTCTGGACAAAGTCGATGAGAAAACAACATTAAGTGCGTCAAATTAGTTTCGTAGAAAGCAAACACAAATATTTTGAATTATGTTTGGATTGCCTTTTTAGCTCAGATAGGAGATAAAGCCCACTCGAGGGCAGATTTATGTCATGAACCGAACTTCGTTTGAGCTCTCGCACAGCTGTGCGTCTGAACATTCATTTAGCCTCTCAAAGGAACACACCAGCCATAGAGGTCTCAGGGCAAGAGGCCGTGGAGGATTAAATTGTCCTTGCACTCCCATATCACCATAAGACCAGAAGTACTTTGCCCCTTCACTCTCTCAAGTGCTCTGTTGACAGAGAAAACAGAACAGTGGAATAGAAGCCAGAGGAACTTCGAGATCCAGTTGCAGGTCTCCCTCAGTATTGGTGGGGTCTCCTGGCTTGACAAAGGGCCTGGATTCAGGTAGGGCATAGCAGTGACCTCACGTCACAGAACTGTGGGGTGGAGGGGAGCCGCGGGGAGGCCGGCAGTGGCTCAAACCGGCACTTTCACAGCATGCGGAGAACAAAGAACCACTTATGCAGCCAGCAATGACAGCTGAAAACATCTTTAAGCTTCGACTGTGGATGTGTGCGTACGATTGAGTGAAGCGGTAGAGACGATGAGCACTAAAACAGCTATTCTGAAATTAATTCAAATGATAGATAGATAGATAGATAGATAGATAGATAGATAGATAGATCATTATATTCACACTAATTACAAAGATGTTACAGAAAATTTTCCATATTCTGATCCAAGACCACTCATAGAACTAATTACAAAAAAAGAGGGATCTGACCATCTCAATTGAAGAACAGCAGGCCTCCATGCGTGACCATGGCCACAGGCCCAGGTCTCACCCCTCCTCCACCACAGCTGTTGTTTTGAAGGTTTATCTCAGGGCTACAGGTCAAGACTCTCAGTCCAGCATTGCAGACTCAATGTGGTCTTTGTGCGTGAATGGACAGTAAGGTGCTTGGCCGGCCCATCAGCAAGGGGGGAAAGACCTCCAAGACTATTCACACCAAGAGCAAAATGAAAAGTCAAAGCAAATAACAGAGTAAAAATGACTAATGGTTATCAATCCAAGACTACTCAAACCAAGAGCACAGTGACTTTCCATGGAGTTTGCGTACCTCAAAGTGAATTGTGCTGTTTATTTAACGCAATGCACCCCATCTAAAAAGGGGTACATGTATATATAAGTATAAGTGCATAATCATAAAATCCTGTAAACGTTTACCATAAAAAAAGTTTTTTAAAAAATTTATATTTTTTTTGCCACAAGTTTAAATAATCATGCCGTGTGACAAATGCATCTGTTAAAGAATATTGTCATAATTAGATACAATGAAACATCAGAAAACATACCATAGAATCAGCTCTCGCTTTTATTGGCCACCAATGAACAACACAGATGTACTTTCACACTATTCCACATGCCCTGTCTGTCAGAAAACAAGTGCTGTTCGCAGGACTGGGGATGTGCACAGATAACTGAGTGAAGGCTTGTTCAAAGTCCTCAGGCCAAATCACTGGGTTTTTAACAGTTAATTTGGTCTGGTTAGTCAGGGGGACAGCTATGCTGGAGAACTGTGCTATGAAGTGCCGGTGCCATCCAACTAGTCCTAGAAAAGAACATGCCTCCTTCTTTGTATGGGGTCCGGGACAGTTGCATACGGCTTCAACCTTGTCCATCTGAGGTCTCACTTCGTAAGCTGGAATCCCAGGTATCGGGTCTCTTGCCTTGCCCACTCACACTTATATTATTGATAAATCGGCTGTAATTATTCTGTATAAACAATGAATATGTAACTTTTGACAGACAGTTTTTAAATGTAATTCTAAAACTGATTAAAACACTGAGTAAGAGAGTGCTTTTAACCCTGAAGCATGCTAAAGAACATGTTAGAGAGCACAGGAGAAAGTGTTTTTGAAAGAAATAATTTCTAGTGAACTTTATGGAACAATAAAGTTCCCAGAAAATATCTGGAAACAGATTGCTGAGATCTCTGGTCAGATGTTTAGTTTGTTCACAGAAACCAATTGGCAGTGGCTTTGGATTCTTGTCCATTCCAAACCCAAGATTCCTCTGCTGGTCACCTCTGTTTCCTTGAACGTGTTCATTTAGACAAGCTGTGCTAACTTCTGACAGTTACATATTCCTGCAGTTTTTTCTTTTCTTTTCTTTTCTTTTTGCTTTTGGCCAGTTAAGATTACACAGCAAATCACTTCCTGAGGAAACATCTCCTGCACTGACAGCACTCCTGGAGGGATTCTTATGTTAATCTGGCCTTGCCTAATATTGCAGAATGCATGCGACCAAACTGGGGAAATGCACCATGAAACGCAATAGCTCCAGGCAGGAAACTGGAATCCTGAGAAGGAAGAGGCAGGAAGCGAACAAGCTTACACCTTCGGCTTGCTCTAACCCGGCTGAGTGGGGCAATATCTTGTTTTTAGAGGGGGTCCCGTCTCTACCCAATTATACAGCTGGATGGAGAACTTCAATGGAGTCTCTGATGCCGGGTTTAGACAATGGACTGGTAGCCAAACCGGCACGCCAACCCAGGATTTCCTGGCTTATGGCACAAAAAGGTTAGCCACCGTTGCACAATGAAGAATGAGTCTTGTGTTCGGTTGATCTGAATCACAGTTCCGAACCGTGCCATTTATGTATGTTGGTGTTTGCATTAGAGCACACCACTCCTCCTCTTCCTGTAAAGGAAGTGCTTAACTGGTATTGGAAATGGTGCTGTCTTGAGACAGTTGGGTGGCCAGTTCAAGGGTCAATGACATTTAAGAGAGTTCACGATAAAGAAAAGTTCTTCGTAATGTACTTTTTTTCCATTCATATGATTTTGAAAAATGTCCTATGGTGTAACTATCAAGTAAAAATTCATATATTTTCCTCATACCTTTAAACCATGTGGCTATACTGAACACAGTAGCATGACGGTTTCTCATGCAATACCATCTGAAGTCACGCATAACAGAGATTTACTGCCTTGCCTTGAATCTTTTCACAATATTATGCATGGTAGATGGTGAAATACCGAAATACTTTGCAATCTTGCATTGACAAATGTGATTTTCGAATGGTTTGAAATTTAGCACCAAGTGATGAGCCATGACCCATCTTTCCTTGCAAAGACCGAGTCTTTTGTGGATGCTCCTATCCAAAAACTCAATTATTAACAGTTCACCTGCTAATTGTGGGCTGTTTAAAACAGTTTAACTTGGATTTTCTAGTTGTTTCACTTTTTCCAGCATGATGGAGCACCATGTCACAAGGCAAGAGTGATCGGAGATCAGTAAATTGAAATTTTGAAAACTGAAAAATGAGAACCTGTGGTCAATCCTCAAAAGGTGAGTGGACAAAAGCAGAAGCCCAAAAAACTGTGATGAACTGTGAGCACCAATAAGGCAAGAATGGATCACCATCAGTCAGGATTTGGCCCAGAAGTGTCCAGCATGCCAGAGCGAATTGCAGAGGTTATGAAGAAGGGTCAACACTATAAACAACGACTATGTGTATATATTCAACGCTATCTCACGACCAATTCGTACGAATTCATACGAATGATAAAAAGTTGGCTAATTCGTACTAATTCGTACGACCTCACTCGTACGAATTTGTACGATTTGTCTAAACCCACGTGATGGGTAGGTTTAGGGGCGGGGTCAGGGGTAGGTCATTCGTATGAATTCATACGAATTGGCAAATTCGTAAAATATGTACGATTTTGCAAAAATCTTACTAATTCGTACGAGTCAGGTCGTATGAATTCGTACGAATAAGCCACCTCGTAGAATTTGTACGTTTTCCCGTGAGATCGGGTTGATATATTGAATGTTTTTGCCAATAAAAGCGTTTGAAACGGAATTGCTTATCATTATTTTCCAGCATAAAACATGCAAAAAATTACCTTCAAATACTGAAGCAGCAAACTTTGCAAAACACAGAATTTATGTCACTGCCAATACTTTTGTCCATGGATGTATAATATAATTTCCTGCATGTTTTTGTTTGCTGGTTGCACCAAGATTTGAATTTTGAAATGCAATTAATTATACTAATTTTGATTCCCCACCAAATATTAATAATAATAGCAACAACAACAGTAATATAAGATTATTCCGTGGTATTTCATAAGGTTTTCTTTTCAAGACTTCATTCTTTTAATGACACTTTATTTTCTTCATTATGATATCAAGACAGCTATATAAAGCTGACCTTTTTTACCTTTTATGAAAGAAACTAAAAACATGCTCATCATCAGAGAATGTGTATTCAAATTATTGTATGTGAGAATAGCATTTTTTTATAATTTGAAATAATTTACTAGATAGGACAAAAAATGAATGGGCACTACAAACATGCCACTCCTGAGATGAAACAGAAGCGAGACTGGCCTAGAAAACGTGCTGGCTGTATTCATCTCTTCCGCATTGGACTTGCATGGGGGCTGTAAAACCTTGTTAATGGCCTTTAACTGACGTTGTGCCAGTGTGCCATTCTCCAGGCATCAGGATTTGTGCGTCGGGTGCCTGCTGCCAGGAATTTTCCAGATTAACTCCCGATTTCAAAGAAAGGTCCCTGTGGTCTTGTCATTGTGCAAAGCAATACGCTTGTATTCATCTGTGCGAGGAACTATTCATCCCTCCATTCTCATTCATTCACTGAATGGGGTCTTATTTAATAGACCCATCCTTCTCCTCTATCTCAATGTACTCATGCAAACAGCACTTCCTCCCAGATTAGCAAATAATTATGGATCCTCCTGCATTCCCAAAAAACCTAGAGAACAAAAAGAGGAGATTACTTTAAAGATGTTTGCATCTCCAGCAAAGCGTGACATCACCGGCATTCGGCTATTTCCTCATCTCTTGTTTGAAAGTCGACCAAATAGTTCACCGAGGGGAGTTTCGAATCGTAACGGAGAGGTACCGCAGCAATGCTCATTCTTTACCGGTCACTCTCTTTAGCTCCTCTGATCTCAGCGGTAACGGCTGATTGGGCCGATACCTTCCTCCTTCCTGCCCCTCCCTCCTTCATCCATTCATCCTGTGCTTCCTACCACCCCTGGGTGAGGACATAAGCCTCTTAGAGTCAGGACGGAGCATTGAAAGGCTGCGGTGGAGGCTGGCTCTGTTTGCCTTGCGCCTGGCGTTTGGGTGGCTAAGCAAACGGCAGGGAGGGCTGCCGAACCGTGCAGGCTCAACGCCTTTAAAAAGGGCCCAACAGAGTGACCATTGTGCGCATGGAACAGGAGAAGTCACTTATTACAAGCAGGGAAGTGAAAGATCCTTCCTCCATAAGTCCGAAGGAAGGCTAAAACCCAAAAGCCGAAGCCGAGCCTTTTGTTTCACCCCACTCACCCAAAACAAAAGTGCAACTTGAGCGCAACATCCAGCTTATGAAGCAACAAATGCGTTTTGATCCTTGAGTTCAGGAAACATTCATTTTATAAAACACAGTTTCTTATTGGATCAGCCACATTTGAAGCTGTTGTAATACACTAACAGGGATTTTGATTCACATGACTCGAATTGTTTGAGTCCATTCAACTCACAAGTTCAGATTCCTTTACTGATTCATTTCAGTGACTCCTTGACTCCGACTGTAGCAATACTATAACTACAAAACTATGCACACTTCCCTATTAAAACAGATCAGGTTATACCCTATGAAAAACAGTGTGTGAGATGAGGGTAAAACTTTAGTTTATCACTATGCTTATTATCATGCATATTACTAGATATTGGCTGTTTATTAGTACTTATGAAGCACTAACATGCCTTATTCTGCATGAATATTTTCTACATCCCTTAATCCTACCCAATACCTAAACTTAACTACCTTACTAACTATTAATAAGCAGTAATTAGGCGTTTATTGAGGAAAAAGTCTTAGTTATCAGTTAGTTAATAGTGAAAATTGGATGCTAATTTAAAGTGTGGCTGAAATGGGTTGTATGTCCGAATTCACAGCATTCATAAAAACAGTAGACAAAAAGTATTAAAAGTACTTCTATCGAGATTTCAAAGTGCGCATCCAATGGAGTGCGCAATCCAATTTTACTATTCCATGAAGCCATTTGTGAATGGCATCTGGATTTCATTCTTACTACACATATTCATAGAGCCTACAGAACACAATTTTTAACATTTCTGAAGTTTGTTCCTCATCAAATGTAGTGCCTAAGAAGTATGCAAACTAAACTAAGTAGTATGCCATTTCAGGAGCACCTACTGTCTGTGTGATTGTGTAATTAAATCATTAATTCAACTGATTCATAACACTTATTGTGTTATATTATAAGTTTTATTGTTTAATAAAATGTTCATACTTACAATCTACTGAGAGAAGCCAGACAATGTTCAAAGTTGGGCTTCTCGAACAAGAATAAATGTAGGGCAGGATTTGAGTTTGTCCATTGAGAATCGATTGGTTGTGATTTTCTATTGCAGTGATATCATGTGATTGACAGGTTGTCCCGCCCTCGCGCCATTAAACACGTCATCAGAGAAGAGAGTTGTGTTTGACTTGAAGCGGAGGAGAAGTTATTTTAAAGTAAAGGGGAAGGAGTGAAAGTTATTTTAAATTAAGATTACAAGGGCACATGAATTTTAAAACGTATAATGAAATTCATAATAAATAAGAATATGCTCTTCCCACTAATGACAAAAAAGCAGATCTATATTTTTTTTCATCCATTTCTTGTGTCCTATTTGTGTGTTTGTGGTCATCAGTCATTTTATGTATTCATAGTAAATTCTCTCCTTGTTGATGTCAGACTGTTCAGGCTTTATGTCTTATGCTGATTGTTCTGATTGACAGGATTTACACCGTTCACTGCTCTCTGCTTTCTGAGAATGGGATATCAGCTGAAGTTCACTTTACTTGACATAGCAAACTACCGATCAATTTCCCATGGACAACATCAAGTCCCGCCCTACATTTTTTCTTGTTCGAGAAGCCGCTTCACTCGGATATACATCACAATAGGGAAGAAAAGTCTGTCGCAACTTTTATTTCATGAGGACTTTATACTCAATAATAACATTGGATACTCAACTCCTTTTCACCACCTATATTTTATTCAAACTTCTTTAAGTGCTTGAGTGATGCGCAATGTGCAATTTCCCTCTCCACTTCCTGTGAAGTGATGAATCGATGATCAGTTATTTCATATTAACTCTCGAAAATAGCATGTTCAATCCCATGTTCACTGTTCATGTACATGTTCACTACTGTAATTTCACATAAGATGGAGGAATACCGTGTAAAATCCACTTCACAGGGAAGGAAGTGTCGCTGCGCTCAAGAGAATCCCGGTTCGAATCCAACCTGAATCATGTTCGGAACTCAGATTCAGAATGAGCTTTAATCCCAAGTATGTTTATAGGAGAATCCAGTGCAGAAAAAAAAGAAGAGCAGACATACATAGGAGTTAGGACAATTAAAAGGAATATATCACAATAATAAAAAAGGCAACACAATACAACACAATACAGTGATAAAAATATAGAAAATACACAATAGACAGAATTACGTATATATATATATATATATATATGCTATTTACAATAAAGATATTTGCAAAATGCAAGTGTACGAATGTGCAACGTCTGCTATACGGTAATGTGCAAATGATATATTGAATTGCATATATGAGCATTGCATTATTGTCATGTTATATGTACAATGAAGAGTCCCTGCTGGCAACTTACTTTATCTTCAGAAAATGTAAACATCTAGTTGTTTTCCAATGCTTCATAATTTTCCATCATTACCCTGCTGAGAAATCCGGCATAAACCAGTGTTAGAGCTGGTATAGCTGGTCCACTAGCTATTTTTCAGCAGGATATATAAAAAAACCAGAGGCTGTCACACTGGAAGAAGCTCGGAAAAACCCTGGCACTGCTAGTTAACCAGGGAAAGATCTTTCTGAACCAAAAAGGAAGCTGATTCTTGTTTGCACTCCGCTTTATCAGCTAAAGGTGCTGAAGCTGGAAAGTCACTTTACTAGCTGTATAGTACAAGTATCCAACAGCTCATGCCAGCAGCCTGAAAGAGAAGCATTGTCCTGGGTCAGTTCTCTCCCAGCCAGCCTGCTTTCATTATCTCACTGTTAAGGCCACCGCCACAGATCTGCTTCACATTGAGTGGATCAAAGCGCATGGAACAGGTCCTGCAATGCAATAATGTGTGTCTACAGGGGAACCCTGTTCTGGGAAAGTTCAATAGGTTAGAATATCAGTAAGATTTGCCGGCTGACCGTAACCGCTCACCTGTTGTCTGGTCTATGGGTTCTTAGAGCCGCACTCCGTCTCTGCTTCCTCGGACACTTAAACTATCAAAATGATATCCATCTGTTGGCATGCTGTGGGAAACACCTCCTTTTTGGGGTGAAGTTAGAGATGTGTCATTTTGAATAGGCTCTGAATGAATCAATGTAAAAAAAAAAAAAGAGAGAAAAGAAAGAAATCCTGTCGTTTTTGAGAAAAAAAAACCGTCAGCTATCATATATCTGTATGTATTAGGGGTGTAACAATATATCATATATCGTGGATAGTGACAATATGTATTGTGTATAGATTACAGAGTTTTAATGTCAGTACTACATTAAACTACTATATATAATGTTGAATAGGCTATAATGTATAATAATGCAATGGGGGAATATTTGTGGGTCCTGATAATGCCAAATGTCTAATGTTACCAGTAAAAAGTGGCCTAAATTATTTTAAATAAATCTTGTCAGTGACAGAGTGCAAGCATATTCGTCTAAAATAATCCTGTATTTTCAGCTTCAGAATCATGAATATTTTTATTCTGGTGTCACTATTGTCCTGCGCGTTGGGTTTCCAGCACCAAGTCCAAGCCTATTCATTTACACCCACAGTGTATCAAATTGAGCATTTTAATACACAGTATAACATTTTTTGTTAACCTTTTACCTTGTGTCTTGGAGTATCGCAATAATATCGTATCATGAGTTCATTATCGTTATATGTATCAAATCGTGACATGAGGGTATCATTACACCTCTAGTATATTCTGTATATAAGCATACAGAACAACCTGTAAATTTTACAATTTAAAACTCATTTACAACACCATCCCCTAGACCTTGTGCTTTTTTCATTCCACTGAGCTGCAAACCGGCCTTTAGTATCTCAAAATGGCCTTTTTATTACAAAAATTTGTGGATTTCGGGGATTGAAATGCTCTAGAGATTAATACAAACTGCCTCGTTTACTGTTCAATACTTTTCAAATGTGCAAAACTAATTTTTTTTTTAAATCCCAAGCATATTTCTGCAACAATATGTCCCGATAGCTTAGCTGTGTGCCATGCGGTGCCTATCATGTGACAGGGGTCCTGACAGGTGGCTGTCCTAGTTGCCTGTTCACAGGTTGTAGCACTTACTTCCAGCCTGACCGCTGCAGATTAAGTGTGTCCATCTGTCAGAAGAATTAGGAGTAGTTTGCAGGAATTCTCAGATCATGGAAAGGTTTGGCTTGCTGGGTAAAAGGGGGGCTGGAAGGGAAAGGAGGGACCAGAGGGTAGGGGGAACTTTCATTGGGGTGTAATCCGAACCCCTCAGCCACCTGCACTTGTCCCGGAGCCCAGGAAATGGAGTACATGGGACTTTCTTTCAGCTCTCATAGTGAACTAATCCTACTTGAGAATTGCATGCAGACATATACGGCTTCCTTTATGGGGTTTGTTTAGGGGTGGTATGAAATTCACTCCAGCGTGGACTCCTTTAGAAATATCCTGCTAATGTTAGAAATGTTTAGGAGACAATGTTGGACCCTACAAAGTACTGTCATACTTAATATGTCCATGTCTATGCATTATATAACAATGTTTAAAAACAAAATCATTAACATACAGTGACTTGATACACTTGTTTTTTTTAATAAGCATTTTTACTTTTTTTTATTAAAGTTCATTTTTATATTTTTTAGGGGTGCATAAAAAATAAAAAAACGATAGTGATATAACTGTCCTGATATAGAAAGGCCTCATTAAAAGAAGGAATTTTTTGGTAGTTTCACAAACTTCTATTATTATTATTAATTTAATTTAAAAAATAAATGTTTAAACTGCTTCACTATAATATTTGAAAACTTCTGGCTGCCAAAAAGTTTAAAAATACATCTAACATGCAGAAACAGGTCAATACGTCTCTTAAATATCAAATAATTAGATTTTTTTATGACAAGGCAAGGTTAGTTAATGTTGTGCAAAGTGTGTAATTCATTGTATTTGTAAATAAATTAAAAAAAAGTAAAAAAAAAAACAAATTTCCATCATATGACATTTTAATCTGTTTTGAAGATGAGTTTAAAGGAATTTTATTTTATTTTATTTTTTTTATCATATGGAACCATGAATACACAGAGTTTGCCAAGAATTTGGGAAGTGTTTAAACTAGATTTTTCCTTTCCTTTATCATGGACACCCCATTAAGACACAATTATTTATCTCCAGTCGTTGTCTTATTCGTTCTATTTTCGTATTTGCAAACTAAAGCAGCCATAACGCTAAAAAGTCCCAGCCATCAGGCAAACAAATGTTTGGCCCCCTCTTATCACCAGTTCAACATGCTCTCATGTTTGTTGGATTATGTCAAGCAAACATCCGATTTGACGTAATGAAACAGCCTTTTTGTAACTGCCCATGGACGTCTGGTGGTGTTAATTCCTGGAACCACGGCTCTCGGGAAATTATGTTTTTTTTTTTACATAATAAGTTTGAGCTGAAATCAAACATGTATCTCATGCGCTGTTTGTTTCTGAAGGATAAACACTTGAAAATTATTGCAAAATCTCAGGAGAACGGCTCAGCCCGTTCTGTGGCTAAAACTAAGCTTTTACTCAACCAGGGTGAGCCAACAGCAGTGCTTGTTTCATTTCTAATGGGTCTCTGAAAGAGGTTCTTGTTGAAAAGTGAGGATATTACTTCATTTGTCCATTTTATTTTGCTAAAAAAAAGTCATATTATATTTATCCATTATTTATTAAAATATTAAATGAGAATTTCTAATAATTAGTCATGGTCTTGACCAGTGTTGGGGGTGATGCATTACAAGAAACGTGGCTTATTTTCAAGTAACTAGTAAAGTAACTAATTACTTTAGATTGTTTTGGTAACTTTTGGTTATTGTAGCTCTAGAACAAAAACAGATATTCCTCTAAATGAATAAAAACAGTGAAATGCAAACTCTGAATATTATGCAAACCTGCAATACCGGTAATTAAATGTTAAATTACACAAATATACTTAATGCATTTAATCTCACTTTATTAACCAATGTCTTTGCTGCTGACCTTGATCCAACTATACTAATGATCAACTATACTAATAAGCAAAAATGACTATAAAAATCACATTTGTGTTAAATCTTTTTGTTTTTATTTCAAAAGTTTGTTGATTTTTCTTCTTCAATCCAGAATGGCAGCAGAGAGGTTTGTTTGAGTGGCGTCCTCTTCTGTACAGGCGTGACATTGCATTTCCTTCAGTCTGACTGATTATTTATTTCACTTTTGGTGTGAAAGGGCCAAATTTACATTTGCCAAAAATAGGACTTTTTTTAAATTCAAGCAAGCCCAGCCCAGGTGAAAAAAAAAAAGTAACGCAAGATTACTTTCCATAAAAAGTAACACAATTAGTTACTTTTTAGGGAGTAATGCAATATTGTAACGCATTATTTTAAAGTCGGTCTTGACATTTTTTACTCTTTTTCCTTTTTGTTCTTTCAAGTCCAAGTAATATTTTACTCTAAACATTAAGTACCATTTTGTTAATTTAGATGTAATTTCCTTAATGCAATTTAAATGTAAAGTACTAACACATAATAGGAGTCTTCGGAGAAAAAAAAACAAAACAAAAAAACATCTGGACATATTACAGCAAGAAAATGTGCTTAAACTGTGCTTAATTGGCATGAAAATAATGTCAAAAAACAAAAACTAAAAAAACATCCTCCCATGATCCCAATTGTCCTAAATAACCGTATTTATGTATTTAATTAATATTTTGACCGGGACATTCTCAGTTTTCGTGAGATCCACCCTATACTCTTCTTCCATGTGAAAATAAGCAAATTAGCAGCGGCTGCAGTGGGACGCTGAGAACAGTGAGCTCATTTCCATATAGATGTAGTCCATTCCTGCCACCTGTGATCCCCATTTGGTCTGTTCTTATACAGGGCTGTTTTGTTCCCTTCCTCACACAGGGTTTGAGGCATTGACCTCCGGATGTCTCCATCCTAGACAATAACCCCCTGAAACTGTGACAGGCAAAACAGAGAATACAGCCTCCTGCCGCCCACATGCCCCTCAACAACACTTTCTCTCTTCACCCATGAGCAAACCCCCAACCCCTGTTTCCTGCATCCTGACTGTCCACACACCCAAACACACACACACTGTACCATCAGTTCAAATATTCTAAATAATAACACTCTAAAGCGTGATTGACTCAATGAGGTTTATGAAAAATCATAATATTCTGAAATGGACAGTTCAATCAAAAAGAAAAAGAAAAACATAATGAGAATGACGTGAGAATAACATCCTCGTGTTATTCAAAGCATAAACAATCCTGTGGGACACAAACAAATTTTCCAAGCGACCAGGGACTTTCAAAAGGACAAAAAAACCCACAAAAGTACCATAAAAGAGGTCCATAGACTTTTTGGAAAGTAGCATAAATAAGTAGACAATAAATATATTATTATTATTATTATTATTATTAAGGCAAGACATGCAGGCAAAACCATTTTTGACCTTCCATAACTTATCTTATTTCAGACTAGTGAAAAAAACCACACCCAAAATACACATTAAAGTGTTTATTATATTACACTTTATCTATTTGCATCTGTAGATTTCAATGATAATACATATCTTTAAAAGTTGTTTCCTCAAAATGAGTTTTTTTCTCCTTCACTGAGCCAGAAATTCTTCCAGCTTCCCAGTTTTATTCCTATATCTATAATCTGAAGTTTTTTCAAAAATCATTCACAATAACATTTTATTCCTAATACAGTATTACACTGTTGAAAGTATTTTCTGATTTATGGAGTGATAAAAAGAGATCAAATATCCCTTATGTAAAAAACTAAAAAACTAAACTTGCTGCCTTAAATTTTAAAGTAGCCTACAATCAAATTGGCTGTGTAAGTCGTTTCAACTTAAAATAATGAGTTGAATCTCGTATCATTTTCTAATAATAGATTTCTTTTCTGGAAATCAGTTATTTCAGAAAACTTTGCTTTTCCAAACCAGTTGTTTTAATGTACTATGATTGTTGTTAACATTTTCCCCCTGTTCACCTGTGGTGTCTTGCCTTAGGAAAACTATAAAATTTAAATAAAAAAGCATTTTGACAGTTTGCTTGAGGTCTTTTCCATGCAAAGCGTGCAAACAGCGAATAAAGGATGACTACACATCCCGAAGAGGGGTTCAGCAAACAGCACTCGGTTCAAACAAGTGTCCATGTGGCCATTCAATACACAAGGGCATGTTTAGAAACGCGAGTGTAAACTTGAATGGGTCTGCCAAAGTCCAGCACTCATTCATCAAGTTACACTCAACATGACCCAAAGCTCCCCGGGCCTCATTTCGGATGAAATGTAGGGGTCGAACTATGAAACTACAGACTATAACCACTGAAGTTACAGCATGTTGCGCTACATCCAGCTCGACACAATCCTCTTTTCACAGCACTGAGGTCCAGGTAATTCAAAACGTCTTTGTCGGGGCAAATTTGGAGAGATTAATCTGTCATGCCTGTAAATAACAGCAATTCACTGGAGAGCTAAACCTAACACGGTGCTAATATCTCTTCGATGAATATACATGCAAGCTTTAAATGATGGTGGGTGGGGTTTGTTCTGCTCACACAGGGGAGTCTATGTTTCAGCATGCTGGTATAGTACATACAACTAAGTTGTTTATACACTGTGGCGCCTTGCTGGAGGGGCAGTACTCCTCTCTTTCAGTGAATGGAAAGGCACCAGATACCTCCCCCTTCGAGTAAATAGATCTTATCAATGAAAATAGTCAAGCCTCCTCCCCATTGCCTTTTTATAAATGGAAATACCTGGCAAAATCTCGCCGCATTGATTTTTTACAGCACATGAGGGATACAGGAACTGGAAATAGTGCTGTCACTGTAAAATCAAACCTAGAATCTACTCGAAATTGAGGTAACAATTTGTAGTCTGTAGGTTTATTACACAGAGAGAGTTATGAACTCTTGTGTTATTACATGTTAGCTTTTCTGTGGCTAAAAGAACAACTTGGATGGGTCTGTCCTTAACAACTACAGACCCATATCTAATTTCATCGGCAAAATAATGGAAAAAATAGTTTTTAATCAAGTCTCTGCTTTTCTGACCTCAACTTCCTGTTTCGATCTTTACCAGTTAGGTTTTAGAGAATACCATAGTACTGAAACAGCCCTGGTTAAAATAGTCAACGACATCCGGCTAAATAATGATGCTGGACAAACCACTGTTCTTATGTTGTTGGACCTCAGTGCGGCGTTTGACACCGTGGACCACAGCATACTAATAGAAAGACTTGAATGCTGTGTGGGTCTTTCTGGCTCAATCATCTGCTGGCTAAAGTCTTATTTAGAGCACAGGAGTTTTTATGTGTCTATTGGTCAACATGCCTCAGCCCCTTTGCCCCTAACATGTGGTGTCCCTCAGGGTTCAATCCTTGGCCCTCTTTTGTTCAATTTATACATGCTTCCGCTTGGCCAAATTATGAAAAACAATTCCATTAGTTACCATAGTTACGCAGATGATACACAGTTATACTTATCCTTGTCGCCCAACGACTTCGCTCCTCTTGAATCTCTTTATCATTATCTCAATCAAGTTCAAAACTGGATGTCTAAAAACCTTCTTAAATTAAACACAGATAAAACTGAAGTAATCATCTTCGGGAGAAAAGATCAGAGATTAAAGACTGCCACACTACTGGAATCAAAAGGTTTTGAGGTAGCAGAAACCGTTAAGAACCTAGGGGTAATTATTGATAGCGACCTAAGCTTCAAAAGCCACATGAAGGCAGTTACAAAATCGGGTTTTTTTCATTTAAAAAACATCGCAAAGGTTAAAAACTTCATACTAACAGTGGATTTAGAAAAGCTTATTCATGCTTTTATTACCAGCAGGGTTGATTACTGCAATGGTCTCTTCACTGGGCTTCCTAAAAAAACAATAAAACCTCTTCAAATAATTCAAAATGCAGCAGCAAGGCTATTGACCAGAACCAAAAGAAGAGAACATATTACTCCTATTTTAAAATCTCTACACTGGTTACCAGTGATTTATAGAATTGATTTTAAAGTCCTTTTTCTTCTTTTTAAATCATTAAATGGCCAAGGACCTCTCTATATAACAGAAATGTTTGAAACTTATAGCCCTATAAGATCACTTAGATCAGCAGGAAAACTTCAACTGGTACAATCCAGTGCTCGTACTAAGCAAGGAGAGGCAGCTTTCAGCTGTTTTGCGGCTCGTCTTTGGAACCTTCTTCCAATGGATATTAAGACCTCTCTATTTTTAAATCTAGACTAAAAACTAAACTTTTCTCTGATGCCTTTTACTAATCGGGGGGGTTTGTATTTGATGTTTTGTGTTTGATTTACTGACTGACTGAACTTGTATTTTATTTTAACTTGTTTTAATGATATTTTTATTGTTATGATGATGTAAAGCACATTGGGTTACCGTTCTGTGTATGAAATGGGCTAAATCAATAAACCTGAACCTGAACCTAACAAACATTTGCAAAGGACAAATAAGTTGTTTGTCACTACTAACATTATTACAGCTATTGATTATTGATTATTGGGTATAGCAATAATATAATATAGCCTAACAGTAACACTATAAACTTACACAACACCTAAGCACAAGCTCTCCTCTTCAACACAATGGCAACAGTAAAAACAATCAATATAACAGAAACTCTTTTAAAGCTGCAGTCCGTAACTTTTTTGGGTTAAAAATGATCCCAAATCAAATTGAGCAAGTAACCATGCAGCCAGTGTTCAATACTATCTGCTTGCTTTAGCTCAATTCAAAACGGTAAGCTTGTAATAATGTTTTTAATTCCAGTGGTACTGGTGGATTTCCGCGGGAAATTCGATCATGTCTTTGCGTCATTACGTCACATCTGTACACATAAAGAAGGTGTCCCGGCTAGTAGGCTGTGTGAGGATGTTGGTGGTGGAGATTTATAGCCTTTTCTCACAGCACTTGATATAATTAAACTTTATCAGTTTTGATTGCGGATCCAGAAAGGTTCAAACGACAGTCACCAGTGACAACTGGAGATTGACCTGTTGTAAAATGCAAAAGACTTCGGACTTCGGAGTGGCTGCAGAAAAATAAAAGGCTGCAACCGGCCCATGCGAAAACCAGGATAAATATCGGAAGGGCATTCAAATTTGTAGTCACGCAATGCTGATGTTGTTAACATTAACAATTTGAGAACAAAGTATAATTTGCACGGTTTGACGTGACAATTACGGCAATGCTTTTTTCCCCTTAGTTGGTCAGAACAAAAGTAGATGTTACTTACTTGTTCAGATGACATTTTCCGGTGAAAATTCTTATGTTGGTTATACTTCCAAAAAGTAGAATCTATGATAGTGAATGACAGTATCCACACCGGCGCGGTGACTGACAGCCATACATTCTCCTCAAAACATTGGATTCATCCGCTCTGTGCCATGCCGAGGCACAACGCACGTAAAGTTGATAATTCCGCGAATAACTGCAATTGCAGATTTCAAACAGAGATGGCGACAAAGAGGAAAAACTACTGACTGCAGCTTTAAATGTCATAGCCTAACTGAACATGAACAAACAGGTCTTATTCAAACTTTAATTTTGACATTTAATCTCCTGATCCAGCCCTATGCAAAGCATGCTGGGAACTAAAAATCCACTGTTTAGTTTCCATTTATGCTGCAAAAATTATTTAGTAGTCTCATGTAAAAACGGAAGTTTACTCACAATTTTGTTTTAAGAAAATAGTTTTTTTTTTTATGTGTAGCAACTGTGAACGTTTAACTAACTGTTGTTTGTTTGTTATTCATTATTAGAGTTGATTTATTATCTATGTTGTATAGCAAAGACAAAAGTTTATTGACAATAAGCCACAATGACAGCGATAATCTGTTTCTAATGCTAACAACTCATCCTTGATGATTTACAGATGGTGAATGGTTCTGTCAGCACCATGAGCAATAAAACTGATTAGATTTTGGAGAAGTTTACATTACCACAAATGCATTTCAGAGAAGATATATTAGCCATGTATTGGCCCAAAATCCATCTTGCACCAAAAGTGATAAAGAAAAGGTAAAGACAAGTGTGTAAAGTACGCCATCTAGAGGACAAGGTCTGAACATGTATGCTTTTTTGGGGGGGGGGATGACATATATAAAGCATAAAGTTTAGTGCCCTTAACACACACTAAATTCTCACACTCTCTTTAATACCACTTCGTAGCGGTATTTGAGTAAAAGCAAAGGCCTATCCCATCATTCATCATGTTTAGGAACTCATGTGCCCAGAATCGGAAGAATTCGAATAAAACTTTTCAGTGCAAGTAAAAAAAATTTGAAAAAAGTTGCAACTGATTTTTTTTCACTTTGACAAAATTGTGTCATCTTTTACACAGGGACCACAGAACAGACATTTAACTTCCCACCTGAAGTCCAAGGCCCTGTCCCAAATTGTTCCACACTTCGTGTCACGTTTTTGCTCATCTTGACTTCTCACAACTTGTATGCTTTTTCTGGGCGAGATGGAGTGAACTGCGGCACTGACAGATTCACACGAACGAGCACATCCCGTAGCCATGAACTAAAGGCCAACGTTGGGATTTTTGTTAAATAATACATTACATTTCGGCGGGACATTAAAGCTGCAGTCCGTAACTTTCGCTGCTCTAGTGGTTAATAAGCAGAACTGCATGCGTCTTGCTGAAGAACACTGTAGCCGGAGCTACTTCTCTCTGTTTATATCTGTGACGAGTCACGCAGGTACTGGGCTACTCCGCAGTGGTACGACCCGAACCAGTCTAAAATAGTCAGAATATAAACACTTATTATATGTGTACTGTAGTGATTCAAGATAAGACAGATTCATGAAGGTGTCCCGTTTGTCATTTTAGGTTTCAGAAGGGTGCTCGCGAGCGCCCCCCTTTGTGATATGCGCCCTGTGATGTGTACGGTTACCGCGCCCGCACTGAAGCAGCCGATTGGAGGAAGAATGCAAGGGTTTTAGATTCCATTTAGGACAGGGCCCAACTCGCCTCTATAGAAAAGTAAAATTACATTGGGGGGAAAAAGAACCCGGGTAATTCACAAGTTACAACCGAACGCACATAAAACCATTTACACTAAAATGTCTAGAATTCCATATTCAGCGATTTGGCCATCATAACAGAGGACAGTGTTGACATACATATAGACAGTGTTGTGGGTAACACATTACAAGTAACTTGAGTTATGTAATCAGATTACTTTTTTAAAAAGTAACTAGTAAAGAAAAACATTACTTTTAAACAATATCTAAGTTACTTATTCAAATAAGTAACACAAGTTACTTTTTCTTTCCCATTTATTGACTGAAATCTCTCGTTCACCCAAAAATGAAAATTGTGTCATCATTTACTTATCCTCAAGTTGTTCCAAACCTGTATGAGTTTCAGTCTTCTGTTGAGCACAAAATATATGTTGGTAGCCAGGCAGTTGACGGTAGCCATTTACTTCCATAGTAGGAAAAAAATACCTTGGAGGTCAATGGCTAATAACATTCTTCAAAATATCTTATAACGTGTTTATCAAAAAATAATAATAATCATACAGGTTTGTAACAACTTGAGGGTGAGTAAATGATGACAGAATTTTCATTTTCGTGTGAACCAATGTCTTTGCTGCTGACCTTCAATGATCCAATTCCACCAAGCAAAAATGACTTTAGATAACCATCACATTTGTTTTGTTTTTTGTTTTTTTTAACATCCCATTCTTCTTCAATACAGAATGGCAGCACAGAGGTTTGTTTGATGCGGCGCCCTCTACTGTACAGGCCTAAATTTACATTTCCTTCAGCCTGAGGCTTTTTCATTTCACTTTTGGTGTGTAAGGGCCTAACATTAGGGAGTAACTCAATATTGTAATGCATTACTTTTAAAAGTAACTTTCCCCAACACTGCATATAGACGTCTTAACGGTACAGTAGCAAAAACAGAAAAAAACTGAATCTGATTCTTCAGTGTCTCTGGAGGGCATTGGGAGCATTGCTTACGGAAGCTTTAATTCGAAAGGTCAAAGACTTATGGAAGCTTGTTTCTGCCACGAAATAAAACTATTTAAGAGATAATTGCTACTTTTTATCTAGCAATTCTGACTTTTTGACGCACAATTGCGAGTTTATATCATATATTATATCATATCAGAATTGCGAGATAAAAAGCCATTACTTTTTTTATTTTTTATTCTATGGTGGAAACAAGTTTCCATAAAGAACAAATGAAAACCGGCAAACTTAATTATAGGAGGACTTTATTTTATTTTTAATATGGCTCTTTTTAAGTATCCACCTTATTTTAAATGTAAGAGCCATTTCTAACTTAAATTTGCAAGGCTTTCGGTGTCGGCCGCTTCCAGTTATTTTAGCTGTACAAAAACAGTCCGTTATGCTACAAACTGGTATTTATATTCATTTGTTATCGTAATCATAAACACGCTGGTTTACCGTTCTATGCACATTTATGAGAAATAACACATTGAAAAACCGGTAGATAGAGCAATTTCAGGTAGGCTATGCTCATTAAAACATGTCTGAAATACAGGAGTTCTCAAAACATTTTACTGGATGAAAAGTAACATACATTTTTTTTAGGCTCACAATGTCTGTTGAAAAGAAAATTGACCAATAAAAGCAAAATGACATCAAATACATAAATGCTACCAAGTTTGAAGGCCCTATGCATTCACGTAATTGCTGTTGTGCAGCGTAGAAGCCTTCAAGATTGCAAAAACATTCGTCAGTATAACATAACACTGTCTATACTCGCTTACAGTAGTTCTTCTGCTGACTGCTATCGTGTTCAATAGCATAACGGATTATGACGAGTCTGTATGAATTCAAAGCCCATCAAACATACATCTAACATACCAAGCTTAAAAGAGTAAAAACTAGGCTCTTTCAGTCTGAGAAAACATTAATGGTCTCTCACATTCGGTTCTTTAATGACAAAGTAGCGTTTCAACCTTTCACAGTAACTTCATATACAATTCCCCCGAATAAACGGACTCTTAAACAGAAGCGTTTGTTTAATATGGAGGTGCTAAACACTAATTGAACTATTGCTGATTTGACGTCTTAGCATTGGCATCAGTCTCTTATGCCAAGGACAATTTGCAATGTAATGTACATTGCAAAAATAAACAATGCAAGCCATACATTACACATATGCTCAACAGTCATCGAAAACTTGTTACATTTATGTTTCCCTATTTGAAATTCGAGAGCGTTTTCACATTATACCCTAACAGAGGCTTTCATCTTACAAGCACGTTTGAAACTAATCAATTTCTTACTAGATTGACTTTGTAAAAAGAGTAACACACCAGAATATACTGCAAGAGTCTATGTTGTGACAATGTCAAGATGAACTTATGCGTTTGTGCCTAAATGGAAACTAAAATAAATCACCCTTATGGAGCGGGACTAATTTTTTTATGATTGGACAATTTTAATCACTAGGACAAATTCAGTTTGGATGTGAGAACTGAAGCTTTAGCTTAAATCTCTAAGTATATGAAATTACAACATACTTCCTACTTAAAGATTCACGTTTACATGGAAATGGAAAGGAGCCATGAGAAATGAAAGACATCTACTGCCCAGCCTAAACAGAAATGACTAAAATTGCTTAAAAATACATAGATTTCTCCAAAATTGCTGTAGAAAATCAGAACTTAAGAAATAAAGCACTCTAAGCTCCCAAGAAAAGCAAACTTTCCAAATGTTGCGCACTATCAAATCCGACCCCTTTGAACTCCAAAGACATTCATTCAACACAAAACGTGGAGCTTGAGCGTTTTAAGATAAAAAGCAACAAATAAGAGTATCGATCATATAGACAAAACATCTCCCGAAACCACCTTCAGGACCTGCATCTGTGTGTGGAGAACATGGAAATTAATTTTTGTAAACCAAAAAAATACATAAACGCTAATAAACACTCCTAACACTCGAGAAAAAAAGAAAAAGCAGCACTCTTAAGTTTCGCCTCCGTTGCTTTCAGATATGGAGAGGGGGGGGGGGGAGCTGTGGAAGTTTATTGTGGTCCCTTCAACTGTGTGTGAGAGTGACAGAAGGAATCAATGGACGGGAAGAGATGTATCGTAGTGAATAGCTGGCATTAGGAGATGCACAGTGCAGACACACATTGACCTGTGCCTAAACAGAGGAAGCTTGTCACAAATGAGCAGAGGGCAACCAACGTCGAGGGCATCTTCTCACTCATAGCCTTCAGTGAAGCTGTTCCAGTCCCCCCCGGACTCCAGACCCTCCTGGTTGGGCGGATACTGGAAATCGGGCTGGTAGTTGTCGGGTGGGCAGGCGAACGCATTTGGCCCTTTCTTGAGTCTGTTGCTGTGGAAATGGGGGAAATATGTTATTTGTTGACCAATAAGAAAAGGAAATGTATTCAGGAAAGCAGCATGAGATACTCACTGGTTCTTGTGTTTGGAGCCGCTGATGTGGGCCTGGTACTGCTCCACGGAGTTCAGCTCAATATTACACACAGTACATGGGTAGCCCTTCAGTGAGGAGGCTGAGAGAAGTGACGTTTCACATTTTAGTGACAAAAACACAACAACAAAGAGTCATTGACAAATTTCAACTCTGAATAGAATTCGATTTGATAGATTCATTTGGATATTTATCAGGTACATTTTTCTGAAGGACATACAAACAAAGTGTTTTGTGTACAAATTTACTAACATTTAATTTGATAATATAATTTTTTTTATAATATTATTATAATAACTTTTTAATAGGGATGCACCCATATGAAAATTTAGCCGATACGGATAACCGATAATTCTTTATATTTGAAAGCCGATAACGGATATACTGGTTGATAAATCTAAATCCAAATTTTTATATCATTTTTAACAGCCTGAATACAAAAACCAAGTCTCACCATTAAAAGCCATGCCTCAAACACACATTTATAATGTTCTCATTATAATGTAATATAGCCGATATGACAGACTTGCGCTGCACGTTGCAATTAACTCTTTTTTTTAAGTTATTCCAATCATATTTCAAGTAATTCAAAACCATCATGGCGAACAGTGTGCATCTGAAGCGTATCAGCTAAAGGAAATAATACATCCTTATACAAATAAACGATCCTTGAGCTCGGCTCGGGACATCCCAATTTATTTGATGTAAATTTGTGTTTGTTGAATGCTGACGCTTTTTTATAAACTGTTTAATCTTTGTAAACAAAATGTAAACTTTGTATCTTTGATACAATCTGTATTGTAAAAAGCGCTATATAAATAAAGGTGACTTGACTTGAACAGAGAAAACTTATTTTTTTATTCTATTTATTAGACTGAACTGTTAAACAGTGACGGCAAACTAATAAAGACTGTGTGATCATGCACTGCCGTTTTCAGCGTTGTCAAAATAAAAGTCTGACCCATCCTCAAAATTAAAGTCCCACTTCTGACACAATGGGCCAAAGAGAAACTTATGGTACAATGCCTATAATTTAAGAAATGCCAATACCTGCCAATATATCGGTTGACCACTACTTGCAATAACCATGTATGAAGGAATATCAAATTCAAAATATATATTCAACTCACTGTTTATTATGTTAAACCGAATTTGATGTGCATGCAAATGTATTCAATAATATTCCTTTTGTTTTGTGCAACCTATTCAGTTATGGCATTTGCAATGTGGCAGAAAATATTTTGAAGTAAAAATAATATAGACTTATAGGAATTTAATTGAAAAATAAAAGGTTAAAAGGAACATTCCAGGTTAAAAACAACTAGAGATGCAGTCGCTTACCACTGAAAGTAATTTTGACTTCTAAAAACAAACAAAAAATGTGAAGCCTGTACTTTTTTTTTTAAAGCTTTCTTCATATTTATATATGAATTATTGATAAAATATTTTTAAAAATCTATAAAGCCACCAAAATGAATGCTATTTTTCTGACTGGATACAATTCTGAGATGTAGTTCCTTACATGAGAGATGTAAGTGTAAGTCCTGTTTGATGTCATGAAGGCTGTGAGACCCCCCTTCTATGTTCTGACCTGGTACAATGGACGGCCCATAGGTCTCCATCAGCTTCTGTTTAGTCAGGTGTTTTTTATGCTTCTTGCCATTGTAGTGCTGCTGAGCCATGAGGGGATTGTTGAAGGAGGCCTGGCAGATAGAGCAGAAGCGGTTGGGGTCACGCTCTGCCGGCCCCTGCACACCTTTCGGTAGCCCTTCATCCTTCTTCACCTGTGCTTTGGGCTGAGGTAATGCTGGAAGATGAGGGAAAACACAGCAGGTCAGATTTTTAGATGAAATGACCAGTTCGGAATATAATATTAGCGCTCTGTGTAATATTTACTGAATATTGTCTACAATTAGCATGTGAAAAACTAAAGAAGTGAAGAAGTCAGTCATTGAATCATTCATTTAAACCATTTTAAAAATACTGTTCAAATTAATTTTGAAATAAACTGCAGCAATTAATATTTTATCAGAACCTCTATTTTTATTTTATTTAGTAGTCTGTTCAGAATTGTGGGAGATTGTTGAATCGTTGAATGTTCCATCATGATTTTATTAAAGGTTTAATAGACATAGCCGAATGGTTGTCATTTAAGTATAAGATCACGTGGGTTATGAATCGAGTGAAGCTCTACTACATTGTGTGTTTTAAGTCAACATGAAACCGAAGTCTTTTCTTTTCCTTATTGTGACATATATCAGAGTGAAACGAAAAAACGTAGAGTTTGTCCATAGGGAATTGATTGAACTGTTGTGGTTTGCTATTGGTCGATCTCATGTGAGTGACAGGTTGTCCCGCCCGAGTGTCAGTAAACACGTCATCAGAAAAGAGAGGCAATGTTGTTGCAAGAGGGATTTTTTTTAGGTTTTATGTATTACAAAAATACCCAGTGCAAAAGAACTGATCGCAAAGCAAGACCATCTACTATAAAAAACAAGAGTACAGCTCAGTTTGTTCATTCCTGTATTTCAAGTACTAAATTTAATGATAATCAAGTCTTCTTACCAGGAGTCTGCTGACCGTAGGTCTTCAAGTGAAGGTTCTTGGAGTGAACTTTGCCCTGGTAATGTGACTGTGCCACGACCGGGGAAGAGAATGCCATGTTGCACACATTGCAGGCTTTGTATTTGCCCTCTTCGTCGACATTACTTGTCTGCAAAACAGAACACTGCCCATTAATACAGGACACAAACATATCCGTGATCTAATATTCAGTAAGTCTCCATGACATCTGGTTGCTCATCTGACTTACAGCATCATCTGAAGACTTGGACCGTTTTGCAATAGGCTCCTCATCACCGTGAAGGCTCATGTACCGGCGTACTTTGCTCGCATGTTTTTTGCTCTACAAGAAGAGACAGGAAGGTTAACATTGAGAAGGTCCTAATTTGTCCTTTAGCTGATGTTTTAGAAAGTGAGTCCTGTCATGGGACAGGAACTTTAACCACTAAAGCTATACCATCCTCAAGTACTATTCATAGGCGAGTATGTGAAACAGGGTGTAGTATGATACTGTACATACAATGATAAACATTTTATCCAGTAGTACACTACAGTTGACACATGACCTCAAACATTTTCTAAGCTTTATTCAGCAAATTTTTTTGGAAATATGTATAGCATCTTTCATTCACATTTGGGGAAAAAAAATTCTTAAACTTTGACAGTCAGATCAAATGACCAGATGATTTTCATGTCATGTTGAACGTATTGCATAGTGGGATACAGCCTTTGCACTTGACCACTTGTCTACTTACATGCCATATTTCCTGTATTTGGCCCAAGAGTTGGGCGTGAAGACCGCAAGTGTGTAGAACTTAGATTACCCGATGGGACACACGTACAAAATAGTTTTGTAAAAATTCAAGTTAAGTAAAAATTGTGCGTGTGTGTGAAAGTGTGCGTAGACATTGGCAGATCCTCCTGATGATGAAAATTATAATGCAGACATCCAAAGCATACTTTGGGCTTAAGACTCAAATACTGCTCTGAAGCAGTTTTAGAGAGAGTGTGGATTCAGTGTGCGTTATGGGCACTAAACTTTGGCATTTTTCCAACCTGGGACAGCCTTGCGCACTTGCTTCTTGTCATGCGCACTTCTTGTATTTTGTACACAAAAGTACCTTTTAAAGCAAGCCAGCTGACTCGGCGGCCATCTTGGGAAATATTTAGGGTGTGTTCACACATCGTAGTAGTTTGGTTCGCTTGGTTTGTTTGGCCTGAACCAAAAAAAAACATTTAGTCCTGGTCCGCTTAGCATTCACATTGGTATTTTTAGCACCAAACCTAAAGATAATGAACCTAAAGGCATTGGGATACGTTCACAACCTGATTGGTTGGCTTTTATGACATAGCCTATATTCGCCACAGAACTTACCGAACATCCAAAACAATGCTGTGTGCTGGGATAAATATGATGGTATTTTGACCAGCTGAGAACTCGTGAAGAGCTAATAAAATGTGTAAATGAGTCAAAACACCAGCAGGAATCCCTGGATTTTGGATGACAGCGTTCACACTTATTCAAATGAACCATGAGCAATCACTCCAGGGTTCATTTTAATCGAACCAAACATGCCAAGTGTGTGAACACACCCATAATTTAACTAAACATTTGAATAATAGGATATATTTCAAATCAGCAACTCATTCTGTCATGAACGGTATCATACTCTGTTTTACACTCTCTTATTTGGAACTTTCTTTATTAAAAGCACCACATTGGGTGTACAAATTTCTCCCTTTAAATATAATTGAAGTGTCCTGCACTCTACTATACACTGTCTCTGATAGCAGTCAGCACAGTGTGCTGTTATATACTGAAGAGTTCATCAATTTCAGTTAGTCATCTGAGTATTGCATGCATACAAACATTTTTAAAGTATGCATACTGCAGAAATAGTACGAGTAGTATGCTAGTATGTCATTGTGAACACAGCCTGAAATACTTGCAATCAATATTTAGCCCTTAAAACCACGTTTGGTGTTCTATTGGCTGACGAACAAAGGACGTGTTGCGATCATATAAACTTTGTCTATGTGAATGTGAAAGCTTACCTGATAATGTGCAAGTTTCTGGGATTCTGAGATTAAGACAGCGCTACACACTTTACACTGAGAATCGGAGAACAAGTCACTGTTCTCCTTTATCATTCGGTTCACTGAAAGACAGGTCAGCATCAGAAACAATCACTAGGGGCATTTCATTGTTGTATACAAGAAACATACAAAAAAGCTACAAGGCCAAGTATGCACACCTAAAATAGACTTTCTATGCATTTAATTGCAAGTATCAGACTATGTCTTACATCGACCTTGTGTACACTGTTCTGCCTATAGACACTAAAGCAGCAGTCCTGAGAGCTTGAGCTAGGCTACCATGCTCCCACTCTCAGGCACTGTACATTCTCGGAATAAATGTCATGTTTTACTAATAAATAATGCATCGAAAGTAACACCATTTATTCTGATTGAGTGTCGCCGATCTCTTACCCTCGGCCGCCCCTGAAGGTAAATATGGAAAATCTCCATTCGGCTCTTGCTGCGCCATGATGGTTGCAGGAGGCGGGTTGCGCATGCGCAGACGAGACATGCGCCGCACAAGTTTCTTCATAACGAAATGCTGTAACCCATTTTTATTCTGTTTACAAACAAATATGTGCACCATTTATCCTACATGCTTCACAAAATTATTTATATGCGCCAAGCAATGCGCATGACACAAGGATATGTAAGAGAATCTAGAAGAGGTTAACATGTCTTGTTCCTATAATTGGAGTGTAATTGAAGTGTTTATTTGCTAAAGGATCGTTACTTTTTTTTACTTGGCAAGTAAAGTTGGCATTCTTTTTAAGTTACGGCGAATCTTCCAACAAGCTGTTTACCATCTAACAATTTGAAGTAACGCAAAATAACCTCTTAATTCCCCTTAAGACCATAGATTTGACACAAATATAATTATTATCACCTCAAATGTTGTACTAACGTGTGCTGGTTTGAGAATAAATTGAGTCCAATTAGTAAATTCAGGAAGTGGTCTGACTCTAAATCGATCCAATTCTCGCGCTAACTGAGCCACAATTTTGTTGTTGGTGAAAATTATAGGATATTTACTTTAGTTTTTATTAACTGAATTTTGTCTTCAGCAAACTAAATTGGAACATATGAAATTTTAAACAACATTGTAAATTAAATTTGAAAATATATATATATAATAAGCAGGCTATGCGCCTATAAAGTAACGTTAATTACTGCGATTTATTTAAACGTTGGAGGATTAAATACCACGCTGATAACAATCTATCTATGGATCTGTTTTTGATATTAGAAAAAAAATTATATTCATTGGAGTAAGTGGAGTGACTTAAAACCCTTATTTGGTTATTTTGCAAACAGCCCTTGAAACTTATTTTAAGTCTATAAAAATTCCCCTAAAGAAATATCTGGTAAATTAATTTATTTTTGTGATGTCCTTTAATTAAAATATTTGTATGTATTTTAGTATTGCATTTGCGTTTTTTGTTAAATGTCTTGAGAACCTATGGATTTTTTTTTTTTTTTTACATTTAAAATTCAGCGTCATGCGGCGACGTAATGACGTAAAAGAATCATTGAACCGGTTCTTTGAAACAAACCGGTTCACGGAAATGATTCGATCCAGCGCGCGCGCTCTCGGCTATGACGTAACGTCTTTCTTGGTCTCTCTTGGCTCACGTGACTCTAGTTTCGTCGCTTGTGAAAATTTCCTGGAATTGAAATCCTTGTTTTTCGAGCCTTTGACTGGACGAACTAACATTGTATTACCTGATATGAACATTGAACGCGTTCAGTAGAAGTTTCTGAGCAGTTAGCTGAGGTAGCGTCTCAGACAGCGTGTCAAAAGGTGTGTAAGTTAGAGAGAGGGAAAATTAATGTTATTGAGGTCGCATGATGCCCCGCCGGAAGCGCACACCGGATGAAAGCGGAAGAAGAGCTAAAGTCAGCAGAGTGGAGCACAATGAGGAGACCCTGGTCATATCTGATTCTGATCAAGAGGTACTGTGTACCACCTAGTGTGTGTGTGTGTGTTCGTTCGTTTAAAGGTTTGAGAGTTGGTTAAGTGGGAAAAACAGCAACTTCTCCTTTAAGAAATACCATTTTAACAATTGTTTCTGCTAAACATTGTTAGTACCACATATTTAGTAGTTTATCAATGTAGTTGGCTGTCTTGTGTTGTGCTCATTTCAATGCCAGTAACGTCACCAAATGGAATTGCAAAATGTATTGTTTTTGTTTTTCCAAACATTCTAGATATACAAAAATAATGTGCCCCTGTAATCTTTAATCAAAATAACTTCCCTTCCCTCTTGCAACAACTTCTCTTCTCTGATGATGTGAGGGCGGGACAACCTGTCACTCACATGCGATTGACCAATGGCAAACCACAACTATCCAATCAATTTCCCACGGACAAAATCAAGTCCCGCCCTAGATTTCTTCCTGCTCCAGAAGCCGTTTCACTCAGATATACATACAATAGTGAAGAAAAGACTATTGCAACTTCCGTTTCATGCGACTTTTATAACTATGACATTTTTAAACATAACTGTGGTTAATTTTAAATAAAAGGAATAAAATGACAATAAACCGACTTTAGATTTGACCTTTTTATCCTTAGGAGGACGATAGTCCCCTTAAACGGTCCTCTCGGACATCCCGGAGGAGACGAAGAGAGAACGAGTCCCAACTACGAGGTACCGCAACTCAAGATTTTCTAAACAAATCATAAATTGTGCCTGAAATATTAGGCGTACATCTCATTCAGACCCTTCTGTGCCTCAATTCTCTGAAAATTCAGAGATGACGGAAGAAGAGATGCTGCTCTTGGCCATGAGACTGAGCGCCCAGGAAGCGGAGAGCGCTGCTGCAGAGAGACGACAGCTGGAAGACAGCGAGATACAGAAAGCCATAGAAGAAAGTCTTCATGTTGGGGAAACACTTTTTCTCATAAAGGCTGGAATCCACTACACGACTTTTAAAAATGGGAACAGATTTTAAAGGGGACATATCATAAAAATCTGACTTTTTCCGTGTTTAAGTGCTATAATCGGGTCCCCGGTGCATCTACCAACCCGGCGCCGCCATTTGGTTTTCGCAAGCGATAACAGTGTAACCAGTTCTAACGCAAAGTTCGAGCAAAGCATGCAAACTGTTGTTGGCTGCACAGACAAGCACTGAACACTATTTGACCAAACCATTTCACAGCTGTCTTATAAAGACTTCATGGAACTGTGTCAACTTATGTAAAAGTTAAACATGCCGGTACATGCAAGTCGATGAGATGAATCAATGTAACTCCACAACAACTACATAAATGTATCCACTAACCATCCAGAAACATCCATGTGCGTCTAAAAGTTGCTACCTCTTCCTGAGTCTCTCGGTAAGGCTGCACTCCGCTATTGGTTATTTCTGGGATTTTGGATGAGGGAGATTCACGTTTTGTTATTGGCGGAGTATCCGAAGCCCATGTAAAGGATCAGCCGTCTTATGGAACGGAGGCGGAATAGAAGCTCATTTGCATTTAGGGACACAAACAAAATCGACGCGTTTTTGCTCATACCCAAAAAGGGGCAAATTTGACAAGCTATGATATATCATCTGTGGGATATTTTGTGCTGAAATTTCACCGACACATTCTGGGGACGCCATAGATTTATATTACATCTTGTGAAAAGGGGCATAATATGTCACCTTTAAAGCACTAGGCATCATACACTTGCTGACTTTCTAAATAGTTACAGAGAAAAACTGGCACCATGCACTAAACAACTGAGGATCACACACTACCAGACTTTCAAGTCATTCCAAAAACAACCAACATGCACTTCTGCTAGGAGATGCATGACACATGAAAACAATACGTGTTCTAAAATCGACTCAGACTTTGGGCACCTCGTGCAGACTGCAAATCGGGGAGGGTCTGTGCAAATGTGTAGTGGATTCCACCCTTAAGTCTCACAAGTCACAAGTCTCATACCAAAAGAGCAGAATGGCATTAATAAAAAATGCTGTGTGTGTTTCTGCAGGAGAGCGCTGTAAAAGACTCACAGGGTCAGGATGAAGCAGCCAGCTCTTCAGGTCAACCACAGCAGAATGTAGCAAATACAATATTGCACTTGAGACGAAAGCTGTCTTACCCCAGACAAGATCAGAGACACAGCGAGAATGAGAGGGAAAAGACTAGTCCGCTGCTGGAAATGCCTGATCTGTCACAGGTGACCTCCTCGCATCTTTCATCGAGGAGTTTAACTCAGGTCTCCAAGACTCCTGCTACCTCTCAGGTTAATTTTTATGAAATGGCTTCACATTATATATGTTTTCTTCTTAAACCTATAAAGCCTACTGTATCATATTTGATACCCAAATTTCCAAGGCCTCTAAATTGTCAAAATGATCTCAACCTTGCTTTTGTACGCAATCTATTATATACCTTCTTTCATCTGATTGATAGTTTATACTGTTTTAGCAAGTAAAAGGCCTTTTTTGCTGTATATGATACACAACAAAAATATGATACATATTCACAACACAACAAAAAAAAGGCTGAAGGTTCATTTAAAAATACAGTTTTTGGACTTATATTTCATACATGGTTAAAGGGATAGTTCACCCCCAAATTTTAATTCTGTCAATAATTTCTCACCCTCATGTCGTTCCAAACCTGTAAGACTTTGAATGAAGATATTTTTGATGAAATCTGAGAGCTTTCTGATCCCTCCATAGGCAGCAACGTCATTGCAACTGTCAAGACCCAGAAAGGTAGTAAAGATATTGTTAAAATAGTCCATGTGACTACAGTGGTTCAACCTTAATGTTATGAAGCGACGAGAATACTTTTTGTGCGAAAAAACACATGAAAATACCACTTTATTCACAATCTCTTCTCTTCCACGTCATTCTCCTACGCTGTTGGCGTAGTGTAAACAGTGCAGCGCTTTCTGGTTCTACGTCAGAACATCGACTCAATATTGGCTATACTAGCTCCTGCGTCAGCATCACACGCATGTGTCGTTGCGCTCACGTGACCAGCGTCGGCCAATGGTGAGGTGGCGTTCTTGCGTAGAACCCGGAAGCGCTGCACTGTTTACACTACGCAAATAGCGTAGTAGGAGATCTGACACAGAAGAGAAGAAATTGTTTAATAAAGTCGATTTTGTTTTTTGCGCACAAAAGTATTCTTGTCACTTCTTAACCAAATTTTTTTTAACCACTGTAGTCACATGGACTATTTTAACTATGGTATGTCTTTACCTTTCTGGGCCTTGAAAGTTGCAATGACGTTGCTGCCAATGGCTGGTTCAGAAACCTCTCAGATTTCATCAAAAATATCTTCATTTGTGTTCCGAAGATGAACGAAGGTCTTACGGGGTTGGAACAACATGAGGGTGAGTAATTAATGAAGTTGTTTAATTTTTGGCTGAACTATCCCTTTAATTATAAAAATATTAACCTTCCCCTTTGTTTCCCACATGTTGATGCATATTCCCAGGACAAGACCTCAGATAAACTGACAGTCATCAGCGACACTCCAGAGGATGAGCTCTTCAAATCCAAGTCCCAGTTGTCCCCTGTCTTCCCCAGGCATCGCAGCTTCATTCGCCAGCCTATAGTGTGTGTGGAGAAACTGAGTCAGGAACTCATCCCGGGGAGCGCAGGCTCGATAAACTTTCACACAGAGGACAGCACTGCCACTTCCACCTGCGCCGACAGGTTTCTGTCCCCACAGAAGGATTCACCTCTTTCCAAATGGCCCGTCTTCACTCAGGATTGCTTCAAACCAACAAGGGATCTGCCAGAGGACAAAGATGGCCAATCAAATGCTAACGGGAAGGAAGACGATACTCAAATACCTGATGAAGACACTCCTTTACCAACACAGCTAAGCCAAGGTTTGAGCACAGATCCAGATTCGTGCCTTTCACCTTCTAGAAGATCCCAGAAATCAAGCCCCAAATGTGTGCCCAAAAACAGCAATGAAGACGTCACTGAAACAAGTGTAAGTAGGACAGCTTAAAACTATGTAGATGTTTATCAGTTACGCTACTGTTCAACCGTTTGGGATTACTATGAATTTTTTTTTTTTTTAAAGAAATGATTTTATTTAGCACGGATCAAAAGTGAGTTAAGACTTAATAATGTTACAAAACTTTTCTATTTCAAGTAAATGTTGTTCTTTTAAACAGTAAAGTAAATGTATCACGGTTTCCACAAAAATATTAAGTACCACAATTGTTTTTAACATTTAACACAAAAAAAATTTTCTTACGCACCAAATCAGCATATTAATCAGAATGATGGAAGGATCATGTGACACTAAAGACTTGAGTAATGATGCTGAAAATGTTGCTTTACCATCACAGGAATAAATGATGATTACGCTTGAAATGAAAAGTGGATTTTAAATTGTAAGAAATTCAGAATCATACGGTTTTTACTGTATTTTGATCAAATAAATGCAGTATTGGTGAGCATAAGAGACTTCTTCCAAAAACATTAAAAAGTCTCACCAACCCCTAACATTTGAACGATAGTGTGTATATTCTTCAGAGAGCTTCATTCTAATCCCATTCACATGTTTTTTGTAAAGACTAGTTCTATTTTATCAGGTTTTGACTGGATTAAAGGCCAATTCACACCAAGGATGACAACTATAACAATAAAAATATAGTTTTAAAAATCGTTCTATAATCAGAACGTTATTCTGCATTGGTGTGTGGATAGTTATCGTTCATGGTGTCAACAGGCCTTAATCCTCTGTAATGCATGTTCTAATCATTTTTATTTCAAAGATTTAACTTGTAATGACACAATTCTGCTCTTGGAGAGCTACCCAAGAAGGTATTATGTGTAAAAATAGTGTAGTATCTGTAAAATCCTCGACCTACTATGTTACCCATACGTTCTCATTCTGTATAGGATACATAAAATGTGAATTGGGATTCGCTCGAGATCTTCAGAGATGAGATTGAACGTCCCTGACTCTATCTATCATCTCTATTTGTGTTCTAACTCTATTGTGTTATCATTTTAACAGAAAACTCCTGACCAAAAGCAAGTGGAGGATCAAACCACTCAGGGTGAGAATGTAAAATCTGACACTGGTATGTTGTTTCTTACACTCCTCCTCTCTACTGTGGCCATACTGGCAATGTTTGCTCTATTTACTCTGAGACATATGGCCTACAACCAAGAGTTTACAATTTTCAACTTGCCATCTTTGTCTGATGCTGCCACACAAATATAGATTAACTTGCATAGTTCATTTCTAAGTGGTACTTTGGGGATGTATAGTCATGTCAAACGAAGTGCTTAGTGTTGAGAATAGAAATGACAGTTTGATTGTGAGTTCTGGCAATAGAAAAGCATTTACTTTATGCTTCAAGTTGCATGTGTGGTTGACCCACTGTTGCTGCAAGACTGAGCTGTGTTTTGTAGTATTCGTCACCACACAGAGCGAGTTTGGTTCCTGCCGACAGGGCCTGACAAGTTATTGGGTTCTCTGTGCGATGGTTCCATACAAATGTTAATTCAGCAAGGCCAATTATTCTGCCTTTGTAAAGAAAAATTATATAAAAGTTGAAAAGCTCCTATTGATATACTCTACCATTAATCATTTTATATAGAGTGACTGTAAAAACATGTATAATGTTAGAAAATATAATTGCTGTTCTTTTAAACTTTCTGTTTATCAATGTAAGAAGTCTGACCAGAGGCTTCTTTCCCTAACATGTAAAAAATATATATTTTGAACGGTAGTGCACAATATCTGTGCTTCTGAACACTTGGGTTCACCCTAATCATTTCATCATGTGTTAAACTGCAGAAAAAGCTCCAAACCAGTCTTGGAATGAAATTACCAGTCACATGGTCTTGCATTTAGCAGATGATGATGATGATGAAGAAGATGATGGCAGTGATGAGGTAGGCAGGATACTGTACTTTAAAGTTAACAGTTTGTAAATTTAAAACAGCTGCATGTTAATGCACAAGGATATTATTATATTAATCAGTATTTGAATGTATTCCGATTAGGGCTGGGCGATATATCGATATATTTTTGAAATGCGATATGGAATTAGACCGTATCACATATATCGATATATGAAACACCTCAGAAAAACGGACTTTCTTGTCCTGTCAGCCGTTATCCTGTACTCGTAGCTCAACACACTCAATTGCACGCGCAAATGCGTCGGCGTGCGCTGTATCGCCTCACTGTATATAAAGTGCAAAAGAAACTACGAGCATGCAACGCCGTTACGTTGTAAATAACACGAAATAAAAGTAATGCAGGTATGATTTTCATTCTATTCTATTCACCAGGAGTTTCCATGTTTCATTAACAGTTATTGTTAATATTTTGTATTCACCATGGTAACTGTCGTTTCCATATTAACCCCAAAATGCCACTATTTTTCTTTGTGTTATTTTTTATATTTTTATAACAAACTACAGTTAACAAAAACTAGTTTGGGACTGCTATTTAATAGATTTAGCATAGGCCTAATGTTTATTTATTAGTACTAGTCTTTACTATTAGTCATATTCTTACAATTTATGTTAAGTAAAGGGGAAAAGTACTTGTGTGTGTAACACATTTTGTGTAAACGTGTTATAATTTGCCTATATATATATATATATATATATATATATATATATATATATATATAATGTATGAATGTATGTATGTATGCATGTTATATAAATTATAACATGTTTACACAAAATTTGTTTATATATATATATTCAATGTAACCTTTGATAATCATAATTAATAAATCACAATTCCAAGGGAATAATCGGCAATTATGATTTATGTCATAATCGTGCAGACCTAAGGTGAAGAAACCTGTTTATTATTCATTTGATTTTGCAACTGTTCACTGAAATAGCCAGTTTCAATAAAACTACTTGTGACATGTCATATTTGGCTTTGACTTTGACTGAACATTTGCTCTCACTTTGCGGAAAAAATATCGGGATATATATCGTATATCGATATTCAGCCTAAATATATCGGGATATGACTTTTGGTCCATATCGCCCAGCCCTAATTCCGATTATGTAAGCCCCTTGTAAGCACAATATTGCCATAACCAGATACCGCTAATGTTCTGGTTTCTAGAAATTTGAATCTCCCATATGCCTGTATTCAGAATTTTGGGTCAAAATATCCACATAAATGAACATTCACTTGTATCAGTGCATGTCCAAAAAATATAATATGTGCATGTCTTAGATTATTGGGAATATGCTGATTACAAAAATATTCCAATAGCTACATATAAACATCCAGGTTTAACCAGAATTGGAAAATGTTGTCATTTGCAGGTTCTCTTCCCAAGCCCGGTCAAGAAGATTTCAGTCAGGCCAATCAGGACTAAGCTTTCTCCAAACCAGTCCTGTATCTCTTCAGCTACCATCACCCTCGATCCTTCCACACAAGACACACAAATGTCTCGGTCTGTCCTGGAGGAGGACTCAAGAGCGTCCAAAGGTGCTGAATCCCAAACCTCTGACCGTAAACCTACACATACGTCAGTGGGAAAAGGACCATGCACGATCTCCTACTACTGGGGAGTGCCTTTCTGTCCCATGGGTCAAAGCCCGGACGAGTACACACGTGTGATCATGTGTCAGATGGAGGTGTACGAGAAGAGCCTGAAGGAGGCCCAGCGAAAGCTGCTGCGCAAAGCAGATTGGGGGCAGCCGGTGAGTGACATCAACTGTCAAAACGTCGCATTACAGCGTTTATAGGAACAATCTGAAACTGATCAGCTTTCCTTATGAATATTCCTCAATCCTCAAGATTGCCAAATTATACATTTGTTTGTTTTTAGGTGTTGCCTGGGTCCTCAGAGAGGCCGTTCGCTGGGAGGAGATGGAAGCGCAACAGAGCTCCTCAGCTGTCAGAGGATGAGGAGGAGAATGGAGAAGAGGGAGGGAAGGAAAAGAACAGAAAAGCGGTAGAAGAAGCGAGGGAGGAAGAAAGGCAGGGGTCTGTGGTGGGGTCACAGGAGGAGGCTGAGGGAGGACAGAGCGAAACATACGTTGTCGTGTCTTCTCCGGAGACAAAAGATGAGCAGGTAGTGAGTATACTGGTTTTGTTATTATTGTAATCTCTATATCAGGCTGATTGTTTAGATCTAGGGATGTCGGTGTCGTGTGAAATGATCCGATTTTGTTGTCAGAACTAGAATTTCAGCATGTCTGCTTGGATCCATGGCTCTAAGTAGCTTTGTAGGGTTTTGTTTTTAGTGTAATACCATTATCAACCACAAGATGACACTCCAGTTATTGACTATAACAAAGACAGCACCTGTTGCTGATATCTTGTTTGCCTTCTCAACAGGAAAAAAGCCCTTTCCTCAGCCAAGAGGAGCCTGTAACTGCAGCTGCGAATAGATCTTTCAGGTAAAATACAGTGTAGTTCTGGAGTTTCCACCACTGTGGCTTTTCCACCAATTATGTCACACATTCTACCCTTTGAAAGAACTAGATGACATACTTATGTCAGAAGCACACAGTCAGCACCACATTTAAAAAGGCTATATCAGTAACACTTTACTTAAAGCCTTTATGTGAATGCATTATAAAAGTATTTTTAATATATGAATTATGCCTTGTAATGCATTGAATGGTCTAATATACTTAAAACTTTTAAGGGTCTGCAAGTTAAAAAGACACAAGACATGTATTATGTTACAAAAGATTTATATTTAATTTATTAATTATGTTTAATATATTTAAGATTTATATAATAAATGCTTTTCTTTTGAACCTCCTGTTATAATAGTATAATATAAATGTATTGTATATCATTTACATTTGTTTTATTGCATATGTACCCATTTTATTTTTCTCATTTTTTATATACAGTATTTGAAGGAATAGTTGGCATAGAACTGAAAGATTTACTCAAAGTGATGAAGTGGATGGTGCTGAAGCTCTAAAAAAGGACAAGTAACATCATAAAAGTATTATAAAGCTGGCCTATCGCATCTCATTGACAGGAAGAAAACTCCGTGGGATATTTCAGATGAAACTCAAATAAAGGGTCCAGCTGAGCAAGAGGAACAGGAAGCCCAGACTCATGAGGGTTGTGACGAGGATGAGATAGTTTGTCCAGGTAAGTGACTCTTCAGTAGATGATGAAAGCCTTTCCTGTGGCATAAACATAATTCGGTTGAATGTGAATACAGAGACTCAGATGACTGGAAACAGCTCACCCGAGCTAATGATCACCAGTCCCGCCAGTCCCGCACAGGTACAGTAGCACTATACAAACACACAGGCAGCATCCTTAAAGAAATACACTTTTTATTTACAAGCAGATTGAAGGACCTTGTAATTGTGAGAGAGCTTGCCTTGTTCACAGCCCCAGTCTCACGCTGCCAGCGACGTGATGGAGGTGGAGGAGGGAGAAGGTGCGTCTGTGGCAGCGGAGGAGATGATGGAGCAGGAGATCTATCCAGCAGAAGCTGCTCCTCCTCTCGGTCAGAGGATGGAGTGTCCCATGTGCTCTAAACTCTTCCCCATCAGCAGGATCGAGATCCACGCAGCTTACTGTGACGGCGAAGCAGACCAGCAGGAAGAACAATCACAAGGTCACCTTTATTTATAGAGCGCTTTATACCATGCAGATTGTTTCAAAGCAGGGTTAAACAGGAAAATATTGATTCAGTGATGGAAATGAAAGACAATAGTAAAGTCATTATTGAGCTGAAATCAGTTCTGAGATTATTCAGTTTCGGTGCAAGTATGAAATGAGTTCAATTCAGCTATAAAGCAGCTCTGTAGAAACAGTGATGTCATCGTCTAGCTAAGTTCGGTTCTCATCCAATAGTGTCAGTACAGTCAAATCAGTAATATTGCTGAATATTATGTGTGAAGTATGTATGCTGAATATAATAATATTCAGTATGCAAATAGATCTAGGGAAGAAGATCAATCATATTCATTATGCAAATATTATGATTATTATAATGGACTCCATGCACAATCACGTTCGCATTTAACATCAGTGTCCATCGTGACTTCCGGTGCTGTGCTGGGTATGGAGATTTAGCACAAAATTAAATCTTCAGGAAGTGTCACATAACAGGACAAATTAA
Organism: Leuciscus leuciscus; assembly: GCF_965113295.1. Classification (NCBI taxonomy): domain Eukaryota; kingdom Metazoa; phylum Chordata; class Actinopteri; order Cypriniformes; family Leuciscidae; genus Leuciscus; species Leuciscus leuciscus. Next base: position 13,352,357 of record NC_138740.1, read on the forward strand.
CATTGATCCGATCCACCTTCACATTAAAGGTTTTACGCATCTAGGATTTATTACTAAAACGTTATGGTTATACTTAAAGCCACACTAAGTAGAAATTGTGTTTTTGTCAAACAGCGACCCCTAGAGTCGCTGTGGAATACTTGCACTGTCGTAAATTATATTATAAAAATTTTACATGATTGCAGCTAAATCACAAGTAAATAGTCTATAGTCTAGGCCTACTGTATAATTTAATTTGTGTTGTTTTTATTGGAATGTAAACATTACAAAATGCCAGATAACATCAATTAAGTTAAATGTACGTCGCATTATTTCATAACATTGGCCGTTATGATGTCATTAGACATGATTATTGCAATTTATCATAATAGTTTGCAAATTGTGCTCGTTTACACTATTTACAACCTCTACGTTAGGCTTATTTATGATAATTATGTGAGATATTGAAAGCTCTTCTCATGATAATCGCAGGAATCAACATCAAACGGCGTTGTCTGATATCCGTCACACCTCACAACACCTGAGTTCAGCTGGCAAACTAATTCGTGAGGCATAGCTATCTGATTTATCAAAACGATTCCATTTACACCTGGTCACATAAATGTATTTTTGCGAAACGGATTTAAAACTCGATCTTCAATTCTTGCGCTTTATGCAGATTTAATGGAGTGCACGTCACCAACAGCAACAGATATGAGCTGCATTTTATAGATCATCAGCTAAAATTTCAAAATCAAAGACCGCAATAAGAGAGAGCAGTAACAGCCCTGGTAAGATCATTTCGTTTCTTTACTTTTAATGATGAAGATTGTGTGTTAAGCGTCTGCGACTTACTTTCACTTTGATTTGCGATAGTTTGCACATTGGCTTGATGCAGTTGCTCATCTGCGGTGATGCGTGTTCCAGCGCGTCGTCATATCTGGATATAACATAATAGCCTATACAACGCTCTCACACATTTTTTTTAATTAATTTTTTAGCATTTTTGGGAGGAGTACAATTTACATATGTGGTTTCAAAAACCATATGCATTTACACTTGTCCAGTTTCGTCTGGAATGCGTCTCAGATCTCCTCCTGAAGTGGTTTGAGGGATCGGATTCAAATCCGTCTCAAATGCGTTTCGGAGGGCATTTAAACCTGGACTTTTCACGATCGGATAGCTATCCGATCTGAGAAAATGCATGAAGTGGCCAGGTGTAAACAACCCCCATGACAAAAACATACGCACGAAAGCCGAAAACAAACGCTGGTTGGCCTCTCACGTCCAAATTTGACGAAGTGGTGGTGGAAGTGACGTATGCCGTAAAGCAGTCGAATTTTGTAGTTCTTTTTGTGCTCTGGTTACTACCCGAACCCCGAAGTTACATAGTGCCAGTAAAAGCGATACAGACCCTGTCAGGCTATGGCAGACGTGTCATTCAACCTATTGTAAGTCGATGTACCATCACAAGGATCTTGGAAATATATTATGAAGGTTGAAAAGTTACATAGTGTCGCTTTAAATGTTAATAATGTATTAATATATAATGTAATTATTTGTAATCAACAGTTATTAGACATATGACAGAAAGAGTTCGCTTAGCACTGAGATATTAGTGGAAATACATATGCAGTCGGTGTGCATAGAGTCTATTGAGATATTTGTGGAAAAGGTCAATAAATTTGTGAAATGAAATATTTAATTTTATTATAGTTGTTGCCCGACGGAAGAGGACCAGAGGAAATTTAACAGAGGCATCTCAGCGATCTGGCAAGTAGGTGAAGCAAACATGAACATGTTGAGAATAAATTACAATAGTAGTGTCATAAAAGACACGACACACTGTCTTTTAATGGTCATTTTCTTCACAGATCAGCGGAGATGGAGAAGTGCTACCTGTGTCAGGAGTTGTTTTCTGCCCAGGAGTATCCAGAACATGTTGAGTCGTGCTTTAAAAAGAAAGACCCGGGAACTAATCAGGTGACCGTTACATACTGAAACAAGTATGCTTACTCATCATTTTTAAATGTTTAGCGTTCTCTGAAAGGATTTGTATTGTGTCAGGGCTCGACATTGTCTTTTCACGTTCTTGTCCTTTTGGACAAGTAAATCGGTCATTCACTTGTCCGAGTAAAACATTTGCTTGTCTGGAATTTATTTATATTTTTTGTGTTGTAAATATAACTTATTCTGAAGCAATATTCTCATCACTGTTCAGTCACGTTGACATATTTAAATCTGCATATTTAGGATATTTTCACCTTTATAAAGGGCATTTTTCCCCTCTAATATTATAAATATATGCTTTATCTTTCATTTTAAATTCTTAAATTTGATCAATAAATTAAATTAGAAATAAAAGACACTATAGGGCTGTTACCGATCAAATTGAATAATTTACCCTGAAAAATTACTACTGCTTTAAATAATGTTATGAGATTGTTTTAAAATATTTTTTTTAATATACAAATAAGAAATGTTGGAAAGAATGATACTTTTAAACACTAAACCGTCTTAATGAAGTGAGTTATTCATTCAATTCGTTCAATGGGTCATTGAATCTTTGGCTCAACCGTCTAAAATCTAAGTGACTTAATATTAATTACTTGTTTATTTAACTGTCATATTAAATCAGTGTCACATTTTCAGTTATGATGTTATTCACACTCTTGGTCGTGTGATGTTGCTTAACTGTATTTAACTGTACTGTTTTTTTACCGCAGTATGTTAACTGAGTTTCTTTTGTATGTGCTGTGCTCATTTGTTTCCATTTCTCCTCTTCTCGATAGCGCAACCTGGTTACCGTCAGTACATTATTAATGTTATATTATTATCCACTATCAATCGGCACTTATGCTAAATGAATGCAGAATCGTTCTCGCAATTTGATGATTCCCTAGTTATTTTGTTATTGCCGTTTTAATCCAAGCTACTTGTCCGGTCGGGGCAATTATAACTCTCTTTCAAAAATCCACTCGTCCCAGACAAGCGTTAATGTCGAGCCCTGTGTTTGTATCAAGTTTCATTATTGTAGTGTTTTTGCAGGAAAACGGCCTACTTTCTGCTCTGGAACGGACAGAACGGAGACCCACTGGTGTGTAATATTGATTTACATTTATTGAATACATTTGCATATTGATTGAATTTCTGCTGTTTATGCCAGTAAAGCTTGAGCGATGAGGCTTTTTATTATATTTAATTCTTCACTTTCAGGCAGTGATGAACCTGGACCATCTGATGTTTCTACAAAGAGCAGCTGGTACAATTTCAATATTGTTTGCTAAACATTGTATGTGCATATGCCTTTAATTTTTCCCCCATTAAATCAGCACTGATCATTTCATGAATGCTTCCCCAGCGGTCTTGCCGATCCTGCGGTGACAGGGACGTCTGAAAGGGTAGACTCCTCGTCGATGACTTCCTGTCCCAGTAACACCTTCAGTCCTCGATCAGAAAACACCGACTGCCTTATTGACTCCTCTAAGAACAGCCTAAGACTCTCAAGAAAAAGAAAATTCAAAAGATAGTGTCGACGTGCTTTTAGTAACACTGGTGTCTGTGCTTTTCAATGCCTCTCCATTTCTATGGCTTTTTATAAAATGAAAAATACACAAATTTATATATTTAAAGCCTTTGTTGTGTTATAAATGTGTATTAAATAATATTGACAGCTCAAGTGTCTGTTTTTAACCTATCAAACATAACTTCTGCCAGTGCCCTTTTCTTCAGTGAAATTTCACGATCGGAGTTTCACACGAGGGAGAAAAAGTTCCCCACGCATATGAAAGAAAGTTGCTTGGTTTAAAATTGAGCGGTGCTTCATCGAAATGTTTGTGAGCGCACACCTTTACAGCAATCTTTTCTTTACATTTTCATTGAGAAGCTGGCAAATATTTACCATGTCGTTTTCTGAATGTTCCTTCTAAAGTGCTGGGTATATTTCAAGTGCTTACAGTGTTCTCTAAACATGCTATTCAGTCTCCGACCGGATGAACTACAGGTTGACTAGAAATATTTAAGCCACGTGGAATGAAGTAATGCAACATTAATATGCCATTCTGGTTTCGTTTTAGTTGGATATACACACACACACTCAGGATCAGAGGTTTGGAATAAGCAGTGTGTGATTTTTGTATTGTGGAATGGCAGCGCCATCTTGTGGTATTTGTATGATATAGCACTTCGTAATTTCTTTTATATTTCCTTACACTTTTTCCAACATTGATAATAACTGAGGATCAAATCAGCATATAGAAGCATATTGGATCATGTGACACTGAAGACTGGAGTAAAGAAGGTGAAAATTCAGATGATGATAGAAGAATTGGTCTGTGTTTTCATGCTTTCCCCCTGCACATGTGCAAATGTCCTCAAAGAAAAGAGAGAATATGGAGGGAAACAGGAGGAATGTATGTCACACAGTGAGGGAGGGGGTGACGTCTCTGTGGGACACTTTGTATTGAAACTGTGACCCAGTTATGTGGGATTCATGAGAATGTCCTAAAGTATGGACAGAACAAGTTTTCTGCACTCCATATCTACAGTGGAAAATAAAATGTGACTGAGGTAAATCAATTTGAAGGTCCAATACATTGAAGTTTTTAACTAGTAAATGTTTTAATGACGCTTTTTCTGTTTGATTTTAGTACAATAAGGCTCAATGTTAATGCATTAGTTGCAGTATATATGATAATGTAATTAGTTGATGAATTAGTATTCCTGATGTAATGTAACAACATGTATAGCATTAATTAATCTACTTTATAGATAGGTTAGGTTAATTATAAATGCAACATTGTTCATTGTTAATTCATGTTCATCCATAAAACATGAACTCATAATAATTGACACAACTTGAAATGTCAAAAATGCATCAGTAAACGCTGTATATGCATTAACTAAAAATTAATGTAAACAAATTGAAGATTTTTGAAAAGTTTTATGATTATTTTATGTTTAAATAAAGAAAATATTTAATCAAATGTATTAAATAAACACAACTGACATAAAGAGACAATATGTGTAAAATAATAACGGTTATGATGCTTGCAGGCATTATTTGCAAAGCCTCAAAACAAGTTCCCATGTGATTTGACACTGAAATATGCGAATATTGTCTCGGTATCTGCTGGAGAGGATCTGTATGTGTATGATTATGTAGAAATTCTTGGAAATGCTCCAACCTCATTTCATCTTAAAAAACAAAGAACGTTTGGGTTTAGAGTGTGATACACATACAAAAATAATTAGGAAAACTTGGTGCACATAATCTTTGAAAGAAGCCTGCACTTCACACATTTTATGTTCAAAAAAATCAAACATTATAAACCATCCCTGCTAAAAAACAAACAGCTAAAACAAGCTAGGCTAGTTAGCTGGTTTAAGCTACAAGTAGCTGGTTTTGCTGGGCTCGGCTGGTTTTAGAGGGGTTTTGGCCATTTGTTTAGCTGCCCAAACTGGTGTTCTGCTGGTTTTAGCTGGTCTCGGCTGGTTTTAGAGTGGTTTTGGCCATTTGTCTAGCTGCCCAAACTGGTGTACTGCTGGTTTAAGAGGGGTTTTGGCCATTTGTTTAGCTGCCCAAACTGGTGTTCTGGTTTTAGCTGGTCTCGGCTGGTTTTAGAGGGGTTTTGGCCATTTGTTTAGCTGCCCAAACTGGTGTTCTGCTGGTCTCGGCTGGTTTTAGAGGGGTTTTGGCCATTTGTTTAGCTGCCCAAACTTGTGTACTGCTGGTTTTAGAGGGGTTTTGGCCATTTGTTTAGCTGCCCAAACTGGTGTTCTGCTGGTTTTAGCTGGTCTCGGCTGGTTTTAGAGGGGTTTTGGCCATTTGTTTAGCTGCCCAAACTGGTGTTCTGCTGGTCTCGGCTGGTTTTAGAGGGGTTTTGGCTATTTGTTTAGCTGTCCAAACTGGTGTTCTGCTGGTTTTAGCTGGTCTCGGCTGGTTTTAGAGGGGTTTTGGCCATTTGTTTAGCTGTCCAAACTGGTGTTCTGCTGGTTTTAGCTGGTCTCGGCTGGTTTTAGAGGGGTTTTGGCCATTTTTTAGCTGCCCAAACTGGTGTTCTGTTGGTTTTAGCTGGTCTCGGCTGGTTTTAGAAGGGTTTTGGCCATTTGTTTAGCTGGCCAAACTGGTGTTCTGCTGGTTTTAGAGGGGTTTTGGCCATTTGTTTAGCTGCCCAAACTGGTGTACTGCTGGTTTTAGCTGGTCTCGGCTGGTTTTAGAGGGGTTTTGGCCATTTGTTTAGCTGGCCAAACTGGTGTTCTGCTGGTTTTAGCTGGTCTCAGCTGGTTTTAGAGGGGTTTTGACCATTTGTTTAGCTGGCCAAACTGGTGTTTTGCTGGTTTTAGCTGGTCTCGGCTGGTTTTAGAGGGGTTTTGGCCATTTGTTTAGCTGCCCAAACTGGTGTTCTGCTGGTTTTAGCTGGTCTCGGCTGGTTTTAGCCATTTTTTTAGCTGGCCAAACTGGTGTTCTGCTGGTTTTAGCTGGTCTCGGCTGGTTTTAGCCATTTTTTTTTTAGCTAGCCAAACTGGTGTTCTGCTGGTTTTAGAGGAGTTTTGACCATTTGTTTAGCTGGCCAAACTGGTGTTCTGCTGGTTTTAGCTGGTCCCGGCTGGTTTTAGACATTTTTTTAGCTGCCCAAACTGGTGTTCTGCTGGTTTTAGCTGGTCTCGGCTGGTTTTAGAGGGGTTTTAGCCATTTTTTTAGCTGCCCAAACTGGTTTTCTGCTGGTTTTAGCTGGTCTCGGCTGGTTTTAGCCATTTTTTTTTAGCTAGCCAAACTGGTGTTCTGCTGGTTTTTGAGAAGTTTTGACCATTTGTTTAGTTGGCCAAACTGGTGTTCTGCTGGTTTTAGCTGGTCCAACTAAATAAATTAGCCAAAACCCCTCTAAAAGCAGCCAAGCAGCTTGGGCTGTTTTTAGCTGTGTTGTTTCAGCAGAGGCTCTTGCTTTTGTCACTTGTGTGTTTATCAAGTTTTTGTCAGTTGATTCACACTTCCATCATACACATATTACTTCACACGCTTTTTGAACATGCTCATGTTTGTCAATGTGATATTGTGACGCATATTTTATTCTGGGGGGAAAAAAACAGCTGAAACAAAGGCTTTTGTGTTGTTAAATTTGGAACAGATTTTAGTTCTGGCTTAAAGGATTTTATTTTACAGCAATAAGACTTTATGGACTCGTGAAAGGAAACTCAGAGGAGTTAAACAGGTCTAGTTGTGTTCCATTATCGGCCCAGCACTTCTGCTACTATTTGGCAGAAGCCCAGAATCCTTGTGGCCTCGCACAGCCTCGAGAAGTTGAGCAAAACAAGGAAGCTCATGAGTTGTTAATACTGAGTAGTATTTCTTGCAAGATTGCAAACTAAAACATGAAGTGTCATATTTCAGATTTCACTGCCAAGAGAGAAAGGAAAAACCCCTGCAATAAGTATGTTGACATTTGAGCTAAATCTGATTTCAGGATGCCACAAACTTCCTGAGAAAGCTTGCTTTTCCACCGGGTCAAGGTCGGTTTTAAAAGAAAATTCAGGCAGACCGTCCCATAACTCAAAAGTACCATTGCTATGTTTCTTTGTCCAGTTTGTGTTCCAGTCATTTTAGACACTTCCTGTGGAGTGTTTCCTCTCTCTAGCTGCTGCCTATAGAGTTCTGTTTGTTTTTGGTATTATATCATTTTCTTCGCCTAAATTAGTTTAAATACTTCAACATCCCACCCTGGTGGTCTTGTATTACTCCAATTGCTATTGTTTTTCTTCAAAGATTCCATAAATTTAGCTCAATAATGCATTTTCCACTTTTGCCTGATTAGCATTCTTAGAACCTGCCATTGGTTCGACAAACAAGTAGCCCCGCCTCCAAATCGTGCCATTGGTTGAGCCAGTTTACAAAATACTTTAATAGCTTTGATTGTAAATGAGTTTATCATAGAGGTCAATAAAAAAAAAAACATTATTATTATCACCAAATGTAAAAGTATATACGCCAAAACAAGCTATTAGCATGCATGCTAAAATATAGGCTATACTTAGCATTTCAGCTTCTCTCTCTCTCTCACCTTGTGAGAAAGATGTAGTATACACTTTGGAGTACATTTAAAAAACTATTTAGAAAAATAATATAGGCTACTTTCAATAAATAAACTTAAGTGTGAATAGAATGTAATGTTTTGGAGACTTGTTGTAAATTTATATTAAATGTAATTAGGCTAGTTGAAATTACTGCTTTTGACCCACTTTTAGCACATTCAAAGTATATAAACTTTAAATGTGATAATAAAAAAAAAACATACAATAGTTAAAATGATAAAGTAGCCTACTTTACATGTTGCTTTGGTAAACAGATCAAAATGAGTGTAGTTATTTAAAGCATGACAAAAGATTATGAAAACAATTATTTAAAATGTACTTTAAAGTAAACATTTAAATTTGACATTATTGCAAGGTGCAAAGTGTAGGCTTGAGTGAAGAAAAAGGAATGAAAGTGTACTTTTTAAGTAATTAATAATAATTTGTTACATTTATATAGCGCTTTTTCTGAGACCTCAAAGCGCTTTACATAGAAGGGGGGAATCTCCTCAACCACCACCAATGTGCAGCATCCACTTGGATTTAAGTACACTTAAATGGCCTTTTATTGATGTGCAATTACATTGTTTTTGCCTACCTTTAAGATTTGAAATACACATTCAATACAATTAAGCACACACTTTTTCACAAGAGTGTATTTTTCTTGAAGAAATTGTTAGTACAGCATTTTAAATGAGCCTTTTAACAGCAAGATGGCACAATGAGTTCACTGGTCACTCACACAGATAAGACTTTTGTTGATAATTCAATTTGTTATGTAAAAGTACATAATTCATCTGTTAACTTTCACAATGGCTCAGTAGGAACCATGATGAGATGTGAACTAATCTGTTCATGAGTGTTTATTTCCATCACAGAATAAGAGTCTGAATATTAAGCCACTGTTTATTCCTGGCTATATCATATATGAAACCAATTTACAAATCTATTTGATTTGCTTATTTAGAGAATGTTGAAGCACATCTCAGCTGTCATATCTCACAGAAACTGAAGGATAAATCGACTGATGAAACCTGTAGAGTTTGACACGGACAAAAAAAATGTTAAAGGCAACAGCGCCTCCATGAGGTCTTTTAAACCCAGTGTCAGTGTGAGGAAGAATGCTTCGTGTGTGTGTGTGTGTGTGTGTGTGTGTGTGTGTGTGTGTGTGTGTGTGTGTGTGTGTGTGTGTGTGTGTGTGTGTGTGTGTGTGTGTGTGTGTGTGTGTGTGTGTGTGTGTGTGTGTGTGTGTGTGTGTGTGTGTGTGTGTGTGTGTGTGTGTGTGTGTGTGTGTGTGTGTGTGTGTGTGTGTGTGTGTGTGTGTGTGTGTGTGTGTGTGTGTGTGTGTGTGTGTGTGTGTGTGTGTGTGTGTGTGTGCTAAAGAGGTATTTCGTTGCAAACTCCACTAAAAGAACCGAATTTTTAATGTTGTTGAAGTAAGCAGATCAAATCATGACTTTGTGTTTTGAGCATTATATATTCAGAGCCATATGTGAAACAAGAAACAATTGACCTTGACTGTGGGTGGCTTAATGGCACAATTCATAATTACTTCAAAATGCTATTATACTGTATATTTATAAAGCATATAATTTCTCCAAAACTATTATTTGAATCCAATATACAATTATTCATTATATAGGCCCTACATTACATTTATTGCTACTTTTGTTATGCACACAGTATATATATATGTATATATATATATATATATATATATATATATATATATATATATATATATATATATATATATATATATATATATAACATAAAAGTTTGTATAACATGTGTGTGTTACACAAATATTAGTGCTGTCAAATCGCTAATATATGTTTAGAGTTAGAAAATATAAAGCTTGTCGATGAAATGAGAAGGATGATGATATTATTAATGATATAATGATACTACTGTTGCTTTTTCCTTAAAAATCCATTTTAACCTTCATACTTTCCTCATTTTCAGGTTTCAGGTTACAAAATTGAAAACATGAAAACTACACTTCTTTTTTTTTCTCGTCAAGAAATCTTTTTATCAGTTCATTATAATAACAAATAATTCATTACATTTATGCAGTTATGATCCTATATAATCACAATATTACTTACTGCCTTTTCTATCTTCTTATTCATTCATTCATTTATTCACCAAAGGATGACCATTCAGAATTCAGAAGATCCATGTCTCCAGACTATATTTTAAAATCTTTTAAACTTGATTAGGTGGAAAACTACATTGAGTTGCTTCAGATACCCAGACATTCTACAATGACCTGAAAGAATAAAAACACAAATGCAAGAGGCTGTTTATAATGGTGGTGTGGTGTGACCTCCTGCTTCCACATATCCTCTCAGGACTGATGCGGGACAGCAACATTTGTTCTGCCACAAGACCACGCGGAAATAATCAAATCCTCAATAACATTTATCAGTATTGTAAAGTTTGTATTTGTTGCCCTCCGCTTAAGAAATGAGAGCTGGCCAGTAACTGATATCAAATTGTTAAATAACTTGTAATAATATTAATAAAAAAGACTATTATGAGGATATTTTGTCTTATGTTTTCAGTTTTCTGGTGTCAGCAAGAGCAGGAAAAATGAAATGTCACAGCCATTGTCTCGTGGATCACGTGGACACTCCCCCTGCTGGAGAACAAAATATAACTATTTTGCATTGTTTATTATATAAATATTTTAATATCTTTTAGCCTATACATTTAATAAGTCTCATCTAATAGTTTCAGCAAACGACTGTACTGACCACCAAGACCAGTGTTTACAATCGGAAAATGTACATTTTTTGAGGGAAATTTCATACATATATTATAGACCAGACATTATATTTTTAAACATTTAATTTAAAAAAATAATAACACAAAATATTAAATATGTCACGTCGGACTAGTAATGCAAATCTTTAGAGGGTTCGCTGCTTATTTTATGCATTCAAAATGGGCTATTTTATTGAAGAACAGCACGCATGCTCTGTAGTGTAGGCTACATATGGATTTTGTCTCGAAATGCTGATTTCAAGGCTCCATGTTGAAATTGTGTTGTATTTCGTGATCACTGTTAGTCACTGGGTTAAATTAAACCGCGAGCATGTTTCCACAGGCAATTTTGTGTACAATGCATAACATATATTAAAGTTCTTTTGGCAAATGGAGTTAAGCCACACCTAGATCCTGCCCTATTTTCACAAAAAGGCACAAGCTTTTCTTCAGCTACGTTTATGTGTGTGCCGGTGCTGTTAGTACCCGGCTGTGTAACTTGATAGGGGGCATCGAGAGGGATAAGGGAATGTTGAGTTGCAATGGAGCAGAGTACGATACAGGTAAACTGAATTACAACTTTAAACTGTTACTTTGTTGCAGCTCAAGGCGCTCGGCGCGCGAGCTCGAAATTCGCTTTGTTTTTAAAAATTAAAATCCTATATTTTTTTTACCCGCTGTTCCCGCGACACGTCGTAATATTTGAAGTTCGCTAAAATGCTGAATTGATTCCTATCCAATAAGCCAACGAAGACTTGAAAATATTGCCTCATATTTCGCCGAGAAACTTTTATTTGTTTCGAAATGTATTTGAAATTTCCTCGACGCTGTGTGTTTTTTGTGTGACGATTTATTGTTATATCAAGAGCGCGTGCGTTTGATATTTCGATTTTTTTCGTTAATGATTAATTTCTTTGTGTGTCGTGTTGACTACCTAGATTCTCCCTCTTTTGCCCCCCACCCCCACATTTCACGTTTGCCAAGCAGATTTTGTTTTAATTTCTTTATTAAAAACGATACGAATCGAGCCCACGATTTTAAAGGGAAAGCTGCATTGTTAATATTCACGATCTGTCGACACATTTTTTCGATGAAATCCCGCGAATATTAAGCCTGATTTTAAAATGAAACTTCTAGGAAGAGGTAAACTTGGTGGAGCTGCTGATTTTATTTGAGATTACGAAGTTTTTTCGTCAAACTTAAGTTATTTGATCGTTACACGAGCCGTGATGTTATTATTTTTTTTAAATGTTGTATATTTAAATGTTGTATATTTTATTGTTGTATACAATAACATCGTTTATTTTTTTCCAATGCTTTTAATATTAAGAGATTATTCGTGTTGGCTAGAAATGCTAGGCTACAGCAGTAGCCTACATTTTTGTCATGATATATGAGACTTTTATGTATGTGGCAGTAGGAAGTTGGCTGAAATATGTTGTTTCACATATTGAGTGAATACCAGTATTATTAGCTTCAGAGAGCACCCGGATTGAGGATGTTGTTTATCGCTGTTTTTTTTTATTTTGTTTATTTTTTAAAAATGATTGTTTATAAAATATAATCAATTTTCATCCTCATGATCAGCAACTCTGATACGAGTAATTTTTCATTATGCATGCTAATAAATGTAAAAAAAATTGGGCTCAGTAAAAACTCCAAGGTCATTTTGGTTATTCTTTCAAAGTCTTTCTCAAGCTCTCCATGTAATATTTTCTTGGATTGGGATGAAACACTCACTTAAATGCTCGTTGGAGTATATAAAGTGAAAAGTTGACAGTCACAGACGTGTATTGTGGTTTAACTGTAAGACTAGTTCTCTTTTTTTACCAGTAGGCGCTCGACATGTGGACGCCGAGTGTTGTGGCTTCTGATTGGTTGGTTTTTCGGTGAAAATGTGGGTTACCAGTGGGGGTGGGGCGGGGGTGATTGACCCTCGTGAACGGGTCCTGTGATTGACATGTTGAGTTAAAGTACTGAGTAATGTCATGCACAGGCCACGTTCAAGAGGCAATGTAATATTACTGTGGAAAACAGATGACAAACAATGCTATGCATGTGTGAATTGTCCATTTACAAAATGCATAAGGATAAATTAAATAATTTCCATGTGCATATTGCATTATTTATCATTTTTCACTCATATTTTAATGTCAATATCAATCATGACAATGAAAACAGAAAGATCGCCTATAGTTAAAGAGCTTATTACTTTATGATTTGTCATTGTGGTGTAGACTATGTTTGAAAATAGTTTGTAGTGCTGACATTAATAACTTTTATAGTTTAAGTTAAGATATTAACTTCAAATTGTGTATTTTATCATAGTTAAAAATATAGGCTTTCATCCATACATACACCATACACCCTTGTAAAATATTTGCATTATAACTTTTACTATTTTATTTTATTTGTTTTTATTATTTGTTTATAACTCTTTTCTAATAATACAACAACAATAACATTTCAGTAAGTTATTAAAACAACAAAAATATTGATACTAGTATTAAAACATTTGAAATGTCATTAAAATAACATACTAATACATTTAAACACTATTATACATTCATGCTTTTAACCAAAAACATGTTATCAACTAAATGATCTTCAGTGTGTTAAAGATAAATGAATCAATCTTAATATGTATATACATAGTTCTTTAAATAATTAGTTTTTGTGATATTCAGTATAGCCTCCACATTTATTGTCCATTTGATCTAATATCAAAATATCTATCATCAAATGAATTCATTTTGTTTCAGATAAATGAATTCTCTTTAGCCTTTTGCATTACTTATACCTTTAACTATTTTGTTTTATTTATTTGTAAGTCTCTTTTAGTATGCTAATACAATAACTTTTTAAATAAAATATTACAATAACAATAGTATTAAAAATTTTAATGTTATAAATATAATTTAAATGAATATAGTTAAACACTATTCTACATTCACCAAAAATATGTTATCAACTGAATTATCTTCATTATGTTGAAGATAAAATTAACCAATCTTTATATATATATATATATATATATATATATATATATATATATACACACACAAATAAGTGTTTCAGATAAATGAATTCCCATTAGCTTTTTTGCATTAGAACTTTTACAATTTTATTAGTTTTTATTATTTATTTTTAAAACTCTTTTACAATGCTAATACAACAACAATAACATTTTTCATATATATTTCTTTGAATATCACAAAAAAAAACCATAAAATAATTAGTGTAGCATTCACATTTATTGTCCATTTTTATATTTGATAGCCAAAAAAAACTCTGTGGCATCATCTCTGTGGGATTTTTATGTTTTACTTTCTGCAACTCAAATAATAGAAAAATCTTTGTGTTTTTCCATTGCTATCAGGCCATTCCTAAGTAGATTAATACATTGGAATGTGTTTTCAACCATGGAAACTTTACCAAACGATTCTGAGTGGGTTACGTGAATTAGTTCATGTGTAATTTGCCCCACTCTATAGGATGTTTTTGTCTCTTATGTTTAGCAAAAAAAAAATATCCTGCTAGAAGTCGAGACGTCGAATATTTTTGTCTTAGCGCTCAGCTGATTTGAGAAGACAGCGACGCTGTCATGTGAGTCATGTGAAGGGTGTTTGCATGTGTGTTTTTGAGCTCCGTATGCATACGTTTCCTACCAGAGCTCTGACTGTTATGAAGTGTTTGTGCAACGACAACACTTCTATTTGCTTAAAATATCTGCGCAGGAGCAAATTCCAACTGAAATGAATGAATTGATGAGTTGTTTTTTAACCACAGACTGCTTGTGATCGTGTGTAGGCTAACTTATAATTTTGTGCTCTGACTCATTAAAGAGACGGTTCACCCCCCCAAAAAAATTCGGTCATTATTTACTCAGCCTCAAGTCATTCCAAACCTGTACGAGTTTCTTTCTTCAGAACACAAAAGAAGATATTTTGACTTCCATAGCTTTTTTTTTCTTCCATACTATGGAAGTCAATGGGGTCCATAAACAGTTCGGTTACCCATATTCTGCAAAATATCTTCTTGTGTGTTCAGCAGAAATTTGAATAGAAAATGGCACAATTTTCATTTTTGGCTGAACTATCCCTTTAATACTGAAGGTATTTAAGATGTTTTCTCACAGCTGCACAGGATTGTTTTCTTTCTTTTCTCATATGTGCATTCAGTCGTATGTTCATTCTCTAACCTGTTTTCTTTTGTTCGCTCTTGTCTTGATCAGTGGTTAGGTGCTCCTAGCTGCCTTCGAGGCTCCTTTGCCTTTTATAAGTCAGTGGGTTGCAAGCAGGAATCCGGGGGTGCGACTCGGGTCTGGGAGCTCGGGGAGTTCTACTTCATGCGCTGTGGCCCTCAGGAGCCGGTGTGTATAGCGGAGGTCACATTGCTGTGGGAAGATCAGACGCAGCGCCGCCTGCTGGCCAGTTCTAGACTCTACTTCTTACCTGAGGACACTCCGAAGGGCAGAGCGGTGGAGCATGGAGAGGTGAGAGCGAAGAGGGTGATACAGAAATAACCTGTGGTTAAGGGGGAAGTGTGCGTGAGCGCCACATTAATTACTACGTATTATCAGTTTGAATGTGGATATCCACAACGTTTTGTACATGCATAGTAATTTAACAGATTTTGCAGTTGTGTGTTGTAAACAGTTTTACGTTACCGGATGTGAACCGCGCAACGACTAATTTACGCAATCGACGTAATCGATTACGTCGATTCCAGCTTTTATACATGCACACACACAAACATGCATGTAGTATCAGTGTTGGTTGTAATGCATTTAGTGCTGTGAAATGATTCATCGCATCCAAAATAAAAGTTTGTGTTTACATATATATACATATATATATATATATATATATATATATATATATATATATATATATATATATATATATATATATATATATATATGAATAAAAAAAATTAAATTCATACATTCTCCTTTCACATACATACATTTCTACTCTCACACACACATACATTCTCCTTTCACATACATACATTTCTACTGTCACACACACATACATTCTCCTTTCACATACATACATTTCTACTCTCACACACACATACATTCTCCTTTCACATACATACATTTCTACTGTCACACACATACATTCTCCTTTCACATACATACATTTCTGCTCACACACACATACAATCTCCTTTCACACACACATATATATATATATATATATATATATATATTTTTTTATTTTTTTTTTTTTTTTTTTTTTATTTTTTTATTTATCAATTCATTCCACTTTAAGCAGGAAGTCACACTCAGACCAGGAAATACATATGCAAGACTTGCTCAGCTCTTCATCACAACTTTACAATGATTCTATTCAAAGTAATCTTGTTTTCTTTTCAAGTACAGTTTTTACTTTTTGGAGTAAGTAGCAATGAAAATGAAATCAGAATATTTTTTT
The DNA here is from genome assembly GCF_965113295.1 of Leuciscus leuciscus. Lineage (NCBI taxonomy): Eukaryota > Metazoa > Chordata > Actinopteri > Cypriniformes > Leuciscidae > Leuciscus > Leuciscus leuciscus. Next base: position 13,368,613 of record NC_138740.1, read on the forward strand.
AATAATGTGCTGGAATGTACTGACCAAATGCAAAGAGAAACAGATTATTGTGTGCATGATAGGCTGCATTGAGAACTCTGTGATCACATTCAAACTCTATGTGGATTTCGGTCAGTCTCAAGATTTGTTGAGGATTCAAGAAATAGAGTAGCAGTAAATACATTGTTTACACACTTCATATTTATTCCATAACTTCAAATCAAGACATGACCAAGTCGTCTTCACTAGGTGCTTACTGGGTCACTCAAGACTTATAAGTGTTTTTATTTATTTATTGAGAGGCAAAGTTCCTTTATGTCTCTCGTGTCAAGTTATTTGACTGTCAAATATATTCTTATATTCATATACTGTACATTTTGTACATAACATTGCTAGAAAACGCTTTTATTCAGAAACATGTTTACATGGAATATTTCAGAATGTATCACCTGAATGTATTTCAGATTTTCTATCTTATGTCAAATTGAAATGTTTTATATAATAATAACATTTTTATGGATTATGATATTGACCTTGTGTTTGCCATGTAAATAGCCTCGATGATACATGCCGTTAAATTGAATAAACAAACATCAATATTTAACGTTTAAAATTAAAATATGTTTCTAATGTAACCTTCTTCCTTTAAATACTCAATACAAGAATTAATGATGGAATTTTATGTTATTTATTTGATAGAATTTTTAGGGTAAGTCCTTACTGAAGTAAAAAAAGAAAGAAAATAATAACAAAAATATGTGAATTTTTGTTATTTTCAGCTTTGTTTTATTATTTTCAACTTTGATAATAAGAACCTTTAATAATTGTGCACCAATAATTATGACTGAGCACCGAATCTGCATATTAGAATGATTTATAAAATATCATAAGAACTGTTACCAAAGGCTTTTTTTTTTTTTTTGCCAAGTAGTTTACAATCCAGTGATGGACAATAAACACATGTACTCTACAAGACTTTAAGAAAAGGTTCTGTAAAAATTATTATTGGTGCCTTAATTATTTAAAACATTAATAGATGTATAGAAATTATGTGATAATACTTATTAGGAACGTGCATCCACACATCACAGCTTTATGTAACTTTAAGTGTTTTCTCTTGAATGTGGCCTGAGAATGACATACAAAAGAGAATGTAAATCAAATCCCTCTTTCTGTGGTATACAACTGAAAAACTGCTGTTAAATGATTAACTAGCAATATTTTTAGTAACAGAATGATTGAAGGGGCTCTTATTACTCTAAACATAGAATGAAGAAGAGTTTTTGAATTAGTAATGAACATAAACTAGTTCTTTTTTAGTTTATTTAGGAGAATCCAGTCATATGCGGACCACAGCTTTCAAGACTCCTCTCAGATTCTTTCATCTGAAGTTGAAAGATACTCATTCATTTGCTGTAAGAAGCAGTCATGGCTAAACTAGACAGCATTTTAAACAATGTCCCTTGTAATGTTTTACTTCTTCATAATGTGTTTAGAACAAAAGGCCATTTTGTAGCAAAATAAATGAGTAAGGAGAAATACTAAAGCTTTTCAGGGTTTTCATTGTATACAATAGAATGTCGCATAGATAAGCATCTAAATGTCAACTGGGCTTTTACGCCTCTTTTTCTTTTAAAGCAGTTGGTTGGTTGTTTTTGCCTGAGGTTATGCGTCTCTTGTTAACTAGCATAGGAAAAAGGGAGAGGCTTCTCTAGCATTCACTAAAGGTGTTAACATACTTCAGGCCATTAAGCCAAACCAGATCCTGCCTGTAAGCTCATGTGAAGGTATGAGATGCGTCGTTTCGTCCTGTAGACGTTTACTTTGCATTTCTTTGCACAGGATGAAGTCCTCGCTGTATCAAAAAAGATTGTAGTCAGAGTGGAGGATCTGGTGAAGTGGACTTGTCAGGAACCGCCACAGTGGAAGCACAGCAGTCCAAACGTTCACGAGCCTCTGATAGGGTCTGATGGCTCACAAGATGCTAGTTCTCCACAGGAAGGAAAAACGGAGAGTGACGGTGAGTAATGAAAAATCCTTAACTGCATTTTTGTTTCTTTAAAAAAGAAAGTTCGATACAATGTACTCATTGTGTTAATGTTGTATTGCAAAACACTTGCTGATATTGAGGTGGGATATGGGTAAGGTTAGGACAGGTTTGGTGGTATGGCTAGGTTTAATGGTGGGTTAAGGGGTCAACAGTGTAATTCTAGATGTAAATACATGCAGGTGTTTTTAAAATATAAGTGCAATGTAAAAACATGCATGTACACTAAGTGCACTGCATCAAATTATTAACAGGGTTCCCATGGGTCCTTGAAATCCTTGAAAGTTTGTGAATCTGGAAAAAAAAAATTCAAGGCCCTGGAAAGTTTTGGGAAATAAATATGCATAGATACATGTCCTTGAATGTGCTTGAATTTATTTTGTTCAAGAAGTTTTCTAGAAAAAAAATCCATATTATTCCCTCCGGTCGGATGAAAGTGTTATTTCGCCAACACTTCTTGCCTATGCACACTAGCTTGCTTGATTTACTTTAGTTACGCGCATTTACGCATTACGTTAAGTGTTTCCCACGTGAGGTACTTTGTGTTGTACGTTGCCATGACGTTCACGCGCACACAAAACTACTACGATGGTACCTCAACGTTAGTTGTTGAACACAACAAATGTGTCCTCATATTAAGTCCTTGAATTTAAGGGTATTGTACCTGGAAAGTCCTTGAAAGGTTCTTGAATTTGAAGTTAACCAAGGTGTGGGAACCCTGTATTAATTTAAATGTTATTACATAGTAGTTAAAGACACTTAATATAAAGTGGGTCCTTTATCAGCTTGGCTCATGAATATTAATTGTGTTGTCTTGTAATTAATATTCAACAGGCCCAGGTGTCTTACCTTATTTGTTGAGCGGCAGATAGACATGAATGTTGACAGAAATGTTTCATTTTATGTATTTTGTTTACTCTTGATGAAGAATTATTGACACGTAAATTTTTTATCGTTTTCTGTTATATTGAGTTTCTTTATATATATATATATATATATATATATATATATATATATATATATATATAATATTTTGATTGAATTAGCTTTGAATTATTTTATTAATTGTGTGCTTTTGTCATTTATTATTATTATTATTATTTTTATATTTATATTCACCCTTAATTCTTTATTTCAGTTTTATTTAGCTTAAGTTGAAGAATGAAAATCATGGGAGTTTTCATTTGTTTTAGTTTTTTTCCTTTTTAAGTTTTTCATCCAAATTTTTGTTTTATCTCAGCTTTATTTCAATTAACCAACAATTTTGAATAGTTTTAGTTTTGGTTAATAACTGCAAAATCGCTAAGTACATCTTGTCTTATTTTCTTATGAAACTTGTGTTGTTTGAGTTAGGCTTTTGTCAGGAAGTGAATAAAGAGGAAGGCTTGTGAAATTGTCCATTGTGTCTGTTTTTCAGCCTAAAGGCAACTCAACGCACGTCACATTATAGTTAAGTATAAGTAAGAGTGAAATGTGTGAATAGGAACTTGTAGGCAGCATTTTGTGAGATTGTGATAGAATAGAAATGACATTTTAAAAGTTTACTATTTTTAAAATAAAAACAGAGAACTACTTTTAATTTCAGGGGGGACCCGAAAGGGAATCATTCAGATTATTGTGATTCATCTTACAAAAATGTAAAATTGCCTTATTCATAATATTTTGCAAACAGAACCCTGGAGTGTGATAATAATGTCGGGCCCAGGGATTGTAGCTAATACTGAATGAGTATATTTTCTATTTAAATATATCGTTTTTGGGGTTTTTTTTGCACGTGAGCATTAAAGCTGTTGTGAGGGTGTTGACACTGGTACTGATCATTATTTGAACATAGGCTAATGTATGGACTGACTCTTGTGTTTTGTGTTCTCTTTCAGACGAGTCTCTAGAAGTACAGCAGAAGGTGAAGGTCCTCAGTTACCCCCAGTACTGCCGCTTCCGTTCCCTTCAAAGCCGCGTCCCGGATCAGGCTAGCTGCCCTGGTCTGCAGGACCCCCATCTGCTGGCTCTGGGGGGAATAAAAGTGGCCCTCCAAAACACACGAGTCCTCTACTGTCGGGATACCTTCAACCACCCTACTCTAGACAGCAATGCTAGTATACTGACACAGCTCGGTGAGTAATACACTCTTGCTGGATTGTGACAGGGCTAGGTTAAAAATATTGATTTCTCGATTTTATTCAACTCTCATTTGAATGAACCCCAAGAATTAGGGATGCACCGAAATTTTGGCCTCCGAAAATGCGTGTCTGTAAAGATAAACAGAACAGAGTCTGTCACGGACCCATTTTTAACCGTGCCCCGATTAATCGAGATCGAATGAAATGAAATCGAATCTCAAGCTTGTGAGTCTTAATCGAATCATAACATTTTGTGTCAATACCCAGCCCTATTATCCATAAACGTTGCTGTGATGTGGCAGGCTAATTCAGTTGTCAAACATGTAGACAGTTAACTCAATTAAAGACAACCAGATCAATTAGATCAATTGGATGGTAAAACACAGTGTACATCCTAGGTAAAAGGCTGATTTGTGAGTTTTTGGGTTGTCAAAAGTACCGGTACTTCAGTACTAAGTCGTTACTTAAACTTTAAAAGCATAACGGCACCAGCCTTTCTGCAGTACCAGCAGAACCAAGCACCGAGTCAATCCGTTACCCCCGATAGGGGGCCGCTTTCAAACGCTTCCATGCATATTTGTGTAAGCGCTCTGGTAAGACCGGAGTAAGTCTATTTACAATGTGCTTTTGCAGTATTGAACTTTTTAGCCAATCACAGACACATTTGTTGAGTGCATGAACGTAATGGGCTTAGACAGAATAAGTTAGTTAGTATGGCTCAATACGCCAGAGTTTGCACAGTGTGTCCTCCAACCACCAAAGTATAAAGATGCTGTAAATAACAGATTAATTGTGCAATATAGACTGCAGTCCGTGAGCTTGCGCTGTGGCTGAACTGAAGAGATATCAGTTTCACTGATTATAAAGGAAGAGCTCTTTGTTCGCTTTCTGTACATAACCCATTCATAATTTTTCATGCTGCTAAGTACACACTGCAAAGCATAATAAAATGCGGGACTGAATTTGAAATTGGGATTTTTGACAACAGATTGTACAAAAAAACAATCTGGCATGTCAAAATAGATCGGTGCATAAGTTTTAGTGTCAGTCCAGTAGACCTGCTACTTGTTCTGTTACCTGGAAAGTGTCTTAATTTTTAAATGTATTACTAACTTTTAAATAAAACATTTTTTTGGTGCAATGTTTATTTAACTGAACAATACTTGAAGGCTACATACTAATGTTTTAATAAGGCATGCACCAATGAATCAGCCAATAATCGGTATCGGCCGATAAATAAACTATTTTATCCATTGGCCAAATTTAGAGCTGTTAAAGAAAGTTAACGCATTAACAGTTTAAAAGAACGCAACGTTAAATCAGGCTCTGTCTGACCCTATGAATCACCCGTAGTTCAAGCCAGGGTTGCCAGGTCCACTGTTTTTTAATCGCTTTGTGCTTTATTTCTGATTAGAAAAGTCTCAGCTTTAATATGATGTCCTTTTTATCATGAAATAAAAAAATTATTGGCGTTTCGATGCTCTTAAATGTGAAGTTTCAGATCCCTGTTGTGAAGTTACAGATCCCTGTTGCGTAGTTGATGCACGTCATGTCTTCCTCTATAATATATATATATATAGAGCGAAATGGAACAAATGAAAAGACCATGAACATCAAAAGGCATGTTGAACGATAAAGTGCAACTTACCACTCTAGTAATCGCTCTTGTGTTTCAACCTTGGAAAGAAGTAAATAAAACAGCTTGTGAACAATGCCACTTAATGTTCCGTTAACCTCAGGAAAGTTGGCTAATGTTCACAGTTCATTAGTAAGCTATAAAAAAACACTAGAGAGGCGCTTATTTACTGTATGTTTTAATAAATTAGTCATGAAGACATGTTTATGAAAACTACCTTATGTGTAAGTGAGCTGGAGCTTATTTACTGTTAATTATACATGTGTTTGAATAAATTAGTCATGAGACGCATGTTTATGAAAACTACCTTGCAACAGAGCTGTATACAAGCATTTCAGTTTTTATTTTAGTGTAATTGTTATATCTGGAAATGCATTTCAGTTGAATATAATATTTGAACTTCTAATATTACAGTAATCTACCGTTATGAGAGGGTTCCCTGTATAGTTTACAGCATTAGTTGCGAGAGCTTTTTTTTTTTTTTTTTTAAATCAAACTATCGGTATTGGCAGATAAAATCTAAATCGGTATCGGCAGATAAAGTTAGTATCGGTGCATCTCTAGTTTCAATGTATTATTTACTTAGCATTCAAAATTAACCAATTTCATGTATTAAAGATATTTAATATTTTTAATTTTCAAAAAGTTCTTCAAAAAATATTTAAACAAAGTCACAATGGTTTTTGCTCTAGTATTAAAATTGGTGCAAAAAAAACTTGAAATTTGACTAGTATTGGTATTGTGACAACCCTACAAATACAATATTTACTGAACTGAGAAATACTTAAAGGCTACCTGCTCTTTTTTTAAAATGTAATTCATTCACATTAATATTTAACTAGAAAGGAGTGCGTTAAATATTGTATTAGTTTGTACTTTATTAACATTGAGAGAAATGGATTTTCACTTGTGGTATTCATGTAGAAAACCCTAATATGTAGTTTGTATTCTCTTACAGTATTTTAACTCAAACAAATGGCTGTTTTATTAGTTGTATTTCATTGTACTAATGGCACTACACACTACAGGAAAGAATCAAATGGGACTGTTCACTTTGTTTTGTAAAATTATTTTGCATGTTATGACAAAAAGCTAAAAAAGTGAAGTACTGTTGACTAAAGATGATATATGTTTCTGTCCCAGGATGCTCTTCTCTCAGTCTGAAGGGGAGACCTCGTAAAAGAAAGGGCAGGGATGGCCAAGGATCCGATCAGCTAAACAATAACAATTTATCAGAGTCATGGATGGAAAGAATGAAGGTATGCTGTGGAGTTTGCTACTCGATTTGTTCTATAGACTTGTTTATGAATACAGATCTGATGACCAAACAGGATGTTTTAAGATGTTGAACAAATAGTGAAGAATACTGTGATGTCGCTGAGTGCTTCCTGTTTTGTTTTAACTTTGAGATCTTGACTTCCTTTCACACCATTTGTGACACTGTTTGCCAATTTTATCATAATTTTAGGTTTAAAAAAAAACTGAACTTGGGTAAAAATGTATATTATATTCTATGAAAGAGTTAAAAGCCATTTAATAAACAATCCTGATCATAGATTAATCAACATTACAACAATTGAAAATAAAAAATATACAAGGCTGATAATACTGTATTAAATATACTTTATTTGAGAACACTGCGGTTTTCCATACTTCTAACTACAATATCCAATATTAAATATTGTAAGGTGAGTTGCTAGTTAGCCAGGGTTGGCAACTTGAGTTTAGTTTGGAGCGAGAATTATTGTTTTATTATTATTTATTTATTATTATTTATTTATTATTTTTAAATATATACATATATTTATTAAATAATAATAATTATTATTATTAATATAGAATTGGAGAATTATTGGGGTTTGTATTGTTGTAAAAATAAAAATATTAAATTAATGAATGTTAATTATTAAAATATTAAATTATTAAAAAAAATTATGCCCCAAAAAATCTAAATGTGTATAGTCAAAACATTCGCCAAGTAAACAGAATTTCGTTAAGTTAAGTTACAACATGTTACAATGTTTACATGGTACAATAACTGGTAGCCTACTGTTTTTTTGTTTTAGTGCTTAAAACGAATTTCACGAATTCAATTCATAAGCTTGCGATACGATTCTGATCTTGAGTCAATATCGATTCAATTGGATAAATATCAGGTACAGTAGCTACATGTTCATTTTTCTCAAGGAAAAAATCTCTTAACTAATGCTTTAAACAAACATGCATTGCCTGCAAATATTTTTTTCTTACACTTAAAAAGCGATTTACACCTTTACAAATCTTCTTGCGCATGCAAATTTAATTTACGCTTGCAGACTTATGTACACTTTCACAAATCTTACCCTGCGTATGCGATTCTTTATGGCATCATATTACTTCATAGCAGAGTAGACCTCCTGGGAAAACTAGGTTTCTGCTGGAAGAGGTGTTAGTGAGGCCAGTAGGGGGCGCTGCTCACCCTGGGGTCTGTGTTGGTCCTAACGCCCCAGTATAGTGATGGGGACACTATACTGTCAAAAAGATCGGATGAAACGTTAAACTGCCCAAATTTGCCCATTGGCTTCTGTTCATTATGGCCTCCTAATTATCTCCACATAAACCAATTGGCTTCATCACTGTCTCCTCTCCACCAATAAGCTGGTGTGTGGTGGGCGTTCTGGTGCAATATGGCTGCCGTCGCATCATCCAGGTACATTGGTGATGGTTGAGGAGATTTCCCCTTCTATGTAAAGGTGCTTTGAGTACCCAGAAAAGCACTATATAAATGTAAAAATATTATTATTATTACAGGGAGCCCTGTCAGCTGTAATGACATGGCTTTTAATGGTGAGACTTTTGTCTTTGTAATCCACTCTCAAAAGTTATATATTAATGTGGATTTAGATTTATCGGCCAATATATAATTGATCAGCTTTCAAATATAAAGAATTATTGGTTATCGGTATCGGCAAAAAATGTCAAATCGGTGCATCCCTAGTTACCGTGTAAATATGCTTTGTGTACAAATACTACATTTCTCAATGCAGTCTAAACATCTTCGGTGATTGTCGTGCAGGTGGGGGTCAGCAGCTTATATACAGTGACCCTGGCATGGTTTGGGGAAAACGTGATTGGTACAGACTGGTCCAATCAAGAGGTTGCAGGTCTTCATTGGTTTGATTAAAACCCATACCTTGTCAACACATGTGTTCGACTTCATGCAGTGCTCTCACGACTCTTGATGTCATACGCCAAACAGTATGTGCAGCACACTGACTTTTTTAATTTGGCGTGAGATTTACTTGGGCAGCGTGAGACAGAGCCTGAAAGCTTGTGTCACGCCAAATGTGTGAGAGTTGGCAACCCTGAGTTTAGCCAATGTTAGCTAACATTCCCTATCCCGCTAGCTAGCTGGCCTGCAAAACTTCAAAACAGCTCTGCTTGCTGGGTAGATTTAAAATAATTGCCTTTTCTTAGCAACTTCAAGCTCATGGCTCATCTTTAAAAGTTTTGAATCGGATTTTAACATCCAAAACTTGATTGGTGCGGTCACATTTACCACTTTTGATTGAATTTGTTGGGGGCAAAATCCAGACATTTTAATGGAAATCCAGGTGGACATGCGGATTTTCCGCGTTCACCAGGAGGAAGTTGCTCAGTCTGAGTGACTTCTGCACGAGCTGTGATTTCATACATCGCTACACTATTGATAGGCAATGTACCTTTTATTTGCTCTCAAAATTTTCCAATGTGAATGTACATGCCTTAATGTTTCGATCTGTTGCTATTAATTTGTTATTGTTGAAAAGATCGTCTAATGTGTTGTAACTTTTTTTTCCTGTAGGAGAATGTGATGGGCAGTGTGGAGATGCATTGGGATGGGAACTGGCTCCCACATCCAGAAGAGCAGCTCTTCCTGGATCAGCTATTTATCTTTATGGAGCGGAGGGGTTCCCCTATAAGCAAAGTTCCCAACCTGGGTTTCAAAAAGAGTATGTATGCATGACTGCTTTTACATGTGAAACAAATTAAGCACCAGTCACTCACTAGAATAATTTCTCTGTAGTTTTTTTTTCCACCTTAACTTATTAATTAACCAAGCCGTTTTCTTGTTTGCCCACAGTTGACCTTTTCCTCATGTATTCAGTTGTAAAAAGACTGGGGGGATATGAGAGGGTAAGTTTGTCATGTCGTTTCATTACTTGGCCCTGCTGAGTAAGCTGTAATCCATCATAATGGAATGAAAGCATTAGCGGTGAGCTCAGTAGTGTGAGTCAGAACCATTGTCCTCCCCATCGCCTGCAGGTGACATCGCACCGTTTGTGGAAGACCGTGTACAATGAGTTGGGTGGAAGCCCAGGCAGCACCAGCGCTGCCACCTGCACAAGGAGGCATTATGAAAGGTGAGCGTGAAGCTCTGATTACAGCAACAATTAATTCCTGCTGCTTCAGAGGGCTTTTCTCATCTAACTGAATGCCCACTTTCAATCAAATTCTAGGCTGATGCTCCCTTATGAACTGTATGTAAGGGGAGAAAACCCAGAACTTGGCAAGCCCAGAGCTACATCTTTCTCACCCACTACCATCAAAAAGACTGTACGGGGCAGAGGGGTGTCAAACAGCCCAAAAAAGAATGCAGTTACAAACCAGGTGCGGGTTTTATTTTCTATAGCACTAGAAAAGAGAAATGCTGACCTTTTTTTGTTCCGTATATGCAAGATCTCTCAATAAGATGAGTTAAACATAATATTTAGTCCATATTAGATCTGATTATGGTTTAAGAACCATGCTTTGTTCATACATGCCATTTGTCTGATATAAATTATGCCACACTATTGTAGAAAACCTCAAACAAAGCTCCAGAAGGTTTGAGGTCACACATTTTGGTAAATCCAGTGATTTCTTTATTCTCAAAAACGCTTGCTGTATCATCCTGGTACTTCGTAAGCTTAGTTTTCAGACCGACTAATAAAATGAGCATAACTAAGATTACCTTTCTTTGCCCTACTACTTTTTTAGGCCTCACCGCCAGATGGTGTTGTTGTTGTTGTACGGAAAAGAGGAAGACCACCTGGAAAACGCAATGCTAAAGTTCTGGCCAGAGGCAGAGTTGGAAGACCGCCCTTGCATCCCAAACCTCCCTCAGAGCAACCAGAAAGACCCCATCAGGAAATCGTGCAGCCATTGACTATTTTTCAAGAACTGAAGCTCACCAACCATCCTCATGGCCAAGGTCTGGCCCTTGTACCCTCTAATACGGTGCTCCACCAACCCGTACTGGGACGAGATGTGAAGACGGAGATTGTAGAACCTCAAGCGCCCTCTTTTCTGTCGGTTCCTTGCAAGTTGCTGGCAGGTGGTTCCCTTGAAGGATTCAGTCCCACTAAAGGACTGTGTCCTTTGGACCTCTTTAGAGCCCGTCTCGGCCTCAATGGAGTGAGTGCTCATGAGGTAACTCCTCAAGATTCTTCTACGCCCCACCAGACAATTATGGTCCATCAGCCCAAAGTCAGTACACCCGAGACCCCTGAGAGTCTCCAGCACCAGTGTTCAGGGTGTAGTTTGGATGCCTCGTCCCAAAACGGAGGACTGGCCATGACCAGAGCTCCCCTGCCCCCTCTTAGGATCCTTCCGCTTGACATCGGCTGTAGCCTACAGTTGCGTCAACTGATGCGCACCCGTCTTGGCTCGACACACATGAACACCTTCACCAAGAGACTTTCCGAAGTTCTGGCTCAGGATCTTGGCAAGACCTCCCAACCCAACGGCAGTGCACCTCAAGATCAATCCCTTCCACTGAACCTGAGCAAGAGAGCCATTTCCAAGAGGTCTTCTGGAGACATGGAGTTCACAGAACTGCAAGGTCGGGATGTCCAGTCTATGACCAAGAGACCAAAGGTGGAAACTGAGGATCTCGAAGCATCTCTAAAGTGGAATGGCATGTCCTTTCTGGTGCCTTTGAACCAAGATGAGCCAGCTGATCTTAGCTCTCCTAGCAGGGCCAGAGCTTTAGTTCAGGACAGGACCAATGTGGCTTTGACTCTTCCCGAAGCCACTTGTTTCTCTTTAGTGCCCAAATTGGATGTCCCCCTTGAAAATCCCTACAGTATTGGTGCTTCCCCAGACTCTCTACCTTGTATTTATCACATGAATCAAGGGGAAGACAAGACCAGCGTAAGCACAGTGACAGTTAAGAAAGAACCAGAGAGCGCATCTCTGGATCCAAATCTAGAACCTCAATCAAACAGTGACCTCTACTCGCAGCGTGTACCTACTGATGATCTCAAAGAGTCGGATGCAGTTTCCTCTCTCAAAGTACTCTCTAGTTCCCTCCTTTCAAAGCCATCAAGCTGTTAGCATGCAGGCATGGGAGCGTTACTAACTCTTGCATACTTTATCACTCCTCTCTGCTCTGCCTTTCCTGCAAACACGTTTGTGTTGTGTATGATCAAAGAGACAGTTCTGCAGATGCATTGCTATCTGCTAATTACCTGCTTTTAAAACACTACTAAACTTTGAACTGATGCAGGTGGCCATGGGTTTTTACCAAAGATAAGGTGCCTTGAACTTGATTATTCTATATTTTAGTACTTTTTAAGTTGAAACATATGCTGTAGATAGTGGATCATCAAGTGGCCAGCCAATAAAGGACATTTAATATGACTTATGGAGCATTTGATTTCTTTTAAAAAAATACAGGTATTTAAGAAAAACATGGACACAGAATCTGGGTCTGGTTACTGTTGGATCCAGATATCAAAAACATTGGGACATCATTGCAGAAGATTTGGTCAGCTACTGTACTTTTTCCTTAGGCATAAATTGCTTTGTTTATAAATGGTAATTTGCTTTTATTTTATGATAAAGCAGTGTCATTTGTGGGTGTAGGTCATACTCTCAGTTATTATTTATGTTTTACACCTTTATAGGTTCTTCTTTACTGTTCTTAGGCAGTGTGAATTATTATTATTATTATTATTATTTCTTTTTCTTTTTTTCTCTCTTCTCTTTGTGTATTTGTTGAACCTTGCTATTTAAGAAATGGGCTCCATATGACCTCTGTGCTGGATCTTATCATTATTTTCCCTAGCTACTCCTTTTAGAAACAATGTACTGTATTGTGCAAATGGTATGCATATTTTGGGTCCCAATGCAAATTTTCATTTTTGTTTTTCTTTTATCATTTAAAAATGCATTTTAATAACATATAGTCATATATTGTAGTTAATTACTATTTGTGTTCCTGATAAACCATCGAATGGTTTACCATAGACATCATTGATATGTGTTTACAGAGAGACTGATGTAGAACTGCCTGTTGTGAGAAAATGGGTTACTTAATTTGCTTTTCACTCCTCCTAGACCGACCTCTTGATGCAATGTATTTCACAGGTTTACAGATGACAAATTATATTTAATAATTTTCACTCGGTTTGCTAATGATTAATTACTTGTGTAAAACACATTTGTATGATCATTCTTTATTATTCTGTTGGTTGTATTTTTCTTTCATTTAATTTCTGTACTTGAAAGGCAGCCAAACAGAATGCTAATCCCTATTTAATGTTCTATAAACTGTTGTAATACCACCAGGTTAAAAAAATTATAATTCTTTTCTTATTTTGCATGCTATGCTAATGGAACATGGACTCTGTGACAGATTGTCACTGCAGACATGTTTAAACACTGAATATTTATAATAAAAAAAATATGTACTTGCATGCTGTTATTTTAATTGCTGAAAGGTTCTTACACTTTAAAGAGATCACAATTTATTATTTTACTGTAGTAACTATAGCTATTGTAAAATAAATTGTGATCTTTAAAGTGGCAGAAGCTTTGTCATTTCATTTTATTTATTTATTTATTTGACAGTGGGGGCTAAATAGATGGTCATTCATGTAAAAAATTATTTTAGTGAGGGCTAATGTGTTCAGTGGATTGTAGCCTACTTTTGTTAAAAACATTTCGATTTATTCAACTGACAAAACACCTTTCCAAAAAACTTAAGATAGAGGTGTGAGCTTTGAAAATTGGATGTGATCTAGTACCTTTTATACAGCGCATGAAGACCGTAAATCTCTCCCTCACAGCCTTGCTTTAATTTGCGTAAAATTCAATATGGCTTCTTGCCCATTTAAGGTCTACTGCGGGATTTATGGTAGTAACAAACTGCATTAACTACAGTGTATGGTAATTTTTGAAAGGGGGGGCACTCTCAACTTTCTGTTGCAGCAGCCTGTGGCCACCAGGGTGCGATATCATCTTGTGTTTAAAGGCTATCCAATAACCTCTTACCAATATTGAACTTCCAAACATAAAGATTAACACATTTTCAGGCTTAATCAACATTTGCTACAAAGCTGATTTGTCCTTTGGGATTTGCTATAGATTCCTAGACCAGTCCCTAGAATCAAACTAGTCAAATTTGACTGTCAATCTAGAAAGTACTTCAGATAAGACAAAGTACTAGACGCAGTCTTTCATGAGAGGATTTTTGTTGTAGGACTGAATAAATTGCATGGTTCCCCTCCCCTCTCCTTTAATTTTTTGGACATAACCCACGGGTCTTTCCGCTGGTCAGGCTCTTTGTTTTAACTTAAAAGGCTCTCCATGGGTCTTGCTTTCATATGTCTGGTATGTGGATTGTATTTTCACAGAGCTGCTGTGCTGGTTTAACCCTTTACAACCATCTAACATATTACTAACTCTTACTTTCAAATATTTGAAATCCAAACTAAATGGCGAACATGAAAGTATTTGCATGCACAAAGACTTTAAGGTAGTCTTTTCTTCCTTATTGTGACGTATATCAAGAGTAAGCAGCTTCTTGAACAAGGAAAAATGTAGGGTGGGACTTGATTTGTCCAAGGGGAATTGATTGGATGGATGTGGTTTATTACTGTGATCTCATGTGAGTGACAGGATGTCCCGCCCTTGTGTCATACGTCATCAAAGGAGAAAAGAGATGTCCCTGCAAGTGAGGGGGGAAGTTAATTTAATCGAAAATTGAGATGACATTAATTGAAAAAGAATGTGCACAGATACAGTACTTGCAGGTTTTATACTGCAGTTGTAAGTAGCCTACTTGTAAGTGAACTTAACATCATACTTATAGTTTACTATTATTTTTGCACTTTATACTATGTTTTGCATTTTAAGTATACTATGCTTAATGCTTAAAGAGTCCAGACTGGTAACCCGAAGGTAGTGGGTTAGATTCTCAACACCAGCAGGAAACCACTGAGATGCCCTTGAGCAAGACACCTAACCCCCAATCGCTCCCCAGGCGCCACAGCAAAATTGCTGCCCACTGCTCCGGATGTGTGTCCACGGTTTGCAGTGTGTGTTCACTACTCACTGCTCCTAATGTGAGTGCACTAACTTGAATGGATTAAAATGCAGAGGACAAAGTTACCATTCTTCGTCACTTAATTTTTAAACTTGAAATATTCCTTTAAATCGGCCCTATTATGCCGCTTTTTACAAGATGTAATATAAGTCTCAGTTGTCCCCAGAATGTGTCTGTGAAGTTTCAGCTCAAAATACCCCACAGATCATGTATTATACCATGTTGTAAATGCATTTTTGAGTGGAAGGAAAAACATTTCGCCAATTCGCCTACTTATACTACGCCCTAAAAGTATGTACTCTTTTTGGAAAGAAAAAGTACATGCTTTTGAGTGTGTAGCAAAAGAGTAGGTAAGCTTTGGGACATACTACTTCGTCATCTTTACCGGACAGCTCTGTCGCTTAGTTACATGCATCCTGTCACAGTTTAAACCCTGTCAATCATCTTGTCTAAGTCAAAATCCTCCACATTCAATTTAATTTAATTTCCTTTCCATTTCGGAGAGTAATGTAGGCTATAGCACGTTCATCTGCCAGTCGTGGGTCTTTCATGCAGAGACTCTGCTCATGTGTTTGCAATTTGAATATAATGATGCATTTGAAAGTTAATGGCCAAACGTATCATTACAAAAGTCCACAATGCTACTGCAGATGAAATATAATGTGGTAAACATTGAATAAATACATTTTTGTCAGGTTAGATACTGATAATTAATCACTCAGTCAAACCCCTTTATCTAAACCTCTCTACATAACCGCCGGACTTGCACATCCTCCATGTCTGTAGTTTTTTAACACTTTTCACTTGTGTTTGTAGTTGTCGAATCCTCGTGCACGAGGGGTTGTGGGTAATATTAGCCGTTAGAGTGTGCATCGATCTGCACTTCGTATTCTGACCGGAAATAGTAGACCATCCGGGTTTGGGACTAGCTAATTATATTTTCGAAGACTATTTAGGACGGATGGTATGCGAATTGGACGCATACATGCAGTTTTCGTGCATGTATCTTTAAATGCAAATGAGCTGCTGCTTCCCACCCCGCTTTCCAGAAGAGGGAGGAGCCTGTACAGCGGGTGCATCAGATACTCTGCCAAAAACTAAAACATCGCGGTCACGATCACGTGACATTGCAGTTCTTCATTATCATGAAAATGTATTATATGCATGTGCTTTAAAGCTAGCCTGGTTAAAACCAGACCATTCTCAGTAGTAACTGAGTTATGGTCTGGCAAAGCTCCATAGACAAATCATTTCCAAAGGGGCGTCACCAACGGACGTCGCTCAAATGTCTCTGGGCGCAGTTGGATAGACCTAAAACCAATCAGAGCGATCGTCATCGTGTAAAGCCATATGCTGCGTCCCAATTCGCCTAAGTTACACTACGCCATAAAAGTATGTACTCTTTTTGTGAAGAAAAGGTATTTACTTTTGAATGTGTAGCAAAAAAGTAGGCAAGCTTTGGGACATAAGTTACAACTTCGTCATCTTTATCGGACGGATCTGTCGCGTGCATCCTGTCACTTAAACTGCCCTGTCAATCATCGTGTCACAGTTAAAATCCTCTATTAAATCTAATTTCATTTCCTACCGTTTCGGAGAGAAATGTAGTAGCACGTTCATCTGCCAGTGGGTCTTTCATGGAGACTGTCCTCATGTGTTTGCAATTTGAATATAATAATGCATTTAAAAGTTGAACGGACGTCGCTCAAATGCCTTTTTGGGCGCAATTGGATAGACCTAAAACCAATTAGAGCGATCGTCATTGTGTAAAGCCCGCCTCAACGTTTCTGATTGGTGCCGCGATTTCTAGGCCATGGAAATGGGCTTGAATGAGCTCTTTGCCAGACTACTTCTCGAGCAAATCTGAATTTGCCGGAAGTTGTCTGGGTTTTCCCAGGCTACTTTAAAGCCATATCAGTCTAAACTTCTGATATATGGTTTTCTGAGCACACACATCCAAAGCTCACGCACAGAAAGCTGGATGTCAGATGGCGCGTCACGTGAGAATTAAACTAAGTTCATGTCTGTAACATAAACAGCAAGTAAAGAAATCGTTTGTGTATATTAGATTTGTGTATTAAAGTGAAAACAGCGTAATATACAGTACCTACTGCTGCATAAAGCAGCATAAATATGCCTTTGTTGGGCATATTTATGCTGTTAATATGAATCAAACAACAAAAGAAAAACAGAAAATAACTCACTACTCTTGATTGAATAACTATAGCTTTATATTTCTTACTCGAATGCTGCTGTTAAATGCTCTGTCGAGGAGATAAACATGGCCGACTGTGTACAGTTCACTGAGGGCGGAGTCTATGCTAATAGGGCAGAGTCCGTCAGCAGTCGTGGGCGGGGCCTGTGTAATGTGACGTCACATTGCATAGAAACTGCAAACAGCTTGTTCTGAGACACTGCTTATGATTAATGGGGATTTAAAAAAGGAGTGGGTGGATTTTTACCATTATAGGGTGGTTGTGTACACACACTGCCGACAGACATTTATGTTCAAACATTATGTTAAAATGAATTTTGCATAATAACTTTAACTGTACTTTAAATCTTTCCCTGCCAGGGTTTTTTTTTTTTGGAGTCCACTGTCAGTATAATCAAATTTCCTAAAACCATGTTCTCATACTGTTCACATACTGTCATTTGATCACTCATCACTCATCTTGTGACACTGGATCATTTGACATATGAATGGAAAGAAAAAATGAAGTTTTTGTTACACCATCTCAAACATATTCACACAATTGCATGGACTGTGTTTTACCGTGGACTTTAAACTTGCGGCTATTGGTGAGCAAAACACAAATGTTATACATTATTGAAATCCATTAATATATAGTATAATATATTTAATGGAACAATTTTATTATAAAAATGTTTTCACAAATGCATTTTTTTTTATAGTTTTAAATGAAACTGTAAAAATTAAAGGTGCTGTAAGCGATTTTAATGAATTGTGTAGAAAATGTATAGATATATCCCTGAAGTAAGTATGAAGTCAGATTCTTTGTTGGGCCGATCAGAAGGTTTTTGAGGTGCGTTCTCAGTCTGGACAGTTCATTTATAGGAAGCCAGCAGCTGAGAGAGCGATAGACGAACTTTCATGTATTTGGAGGGTGCAAAATGTTTACTATTTCTAATCAATCACCAATAGCTTGCACAGACAGACATCCTAAAACTAATAAGAAAGCAGAGGACTTTTCATCGTTGGAGGGAGCCGAGAGATTCTAAGTGCCAGGAAACAGATGCCAATTATGGTTGTCTTTGGGCCTAACAGGTAAATATATTGTTAGCAAAGAGTTCACATTGGCAGAACTTCGGTGACATTTTTTGTGCGAAGTAGGTCCATTGTCAAGAGAGTGCATGAAGACCGATTTTTTTATTCATGTGCCCTTGTAATCTTTAATCAAAATAACTTACTCTCCCTCTTGCAACGACATCTCTTCTTTTCTCTGATGATGTGTTTACTGGCACGAGGGCGGGACATCCTGTCATTCACATGAGATCGACCAATAGCAAACCACAACCATTCAAACAATTCCCGATGATTCCAAAAAATAAGCCCTGCCCTACCTTTCACTTGACACTTGGATATGCATCACAATAAGGAAGGAACTTGTTTCATGCTGACTTTAAAGTAGATTTTAGTAGTTTAGATTAGTTTTTTTGTAACATATTTTATAGTGAATTGGCTCTTTTTTTTACAGTAAATTTAACAGGATTTAGAAATTAAAAGTGTCATTGATTTCTTTTAGTGCAAATTTTTTTTAAAGTTGCTTGGCACCTTTAACACCAATTTTCAGCATTGCTATTTTGCGGTATATTTGGAACTGATAATTAATAGCAAGCTGAAGAGAATGTGTTTAGGTGAAAAATCACCTCTGGTGCAAACATCACAGGAGCTGTTAAACACACAATAGCAGTTCAATCAGAGACTTGTATTGTGCCCACAAAGTTGTATTCCTGAATGCCTCCTTCTGGATGCCTGCCGAGGCTCTGCCGGACAGATGTCTTCCCTAAGAACAATCCTCATCACCACGGAATATAATTGCTACCTTTGTAGGCAGTCGGAGACGCCAAGGACCAGATGAGTGAGAAGAATTAATTAATGGTAACCCATTTAGTGGGCAGCCAAGGGGAGGGGAAACTCTGAGGCAAACACAGATCCTGATTGGATGAGACTGCAGTGGAAGGTGAATGTGTGTGTGTGTGTGTGTGTGTGTGTGTGTGTGTGTGTGTGTGTGTGTGTGTGTGTGTGTGTGTGTGTGTGTGTGTGTGTGTGTGTGTGTGTGTGTGTGTGTGTGTGTGTGTGTGTGTGTGTGTGTGTGTGTGGCCATTAATGTGGAGGCTGGGCTGTGAGGAGGGTGAAGGGCTAAGCACTATAGCTTATTTCTCTCTCTGTGTGTGTGTGTGTGTGTGTGTGTGTGTGTGTGTGTGTGTGTGTGTGTGTGTGTGTGTGTGTGTGTGTGTGTGTGTGTGTGTGTGTGTGTGTGTGTGTGTGTGTGTGTGTGTGTGTGTGTGTGCGTGCGCGTGTGCATGTGTGTGTGTGTGTGCGTGCCCATCTCCCAATGTGCGACACAGCAAATGTGTGTTTTTGGGTCGTGGGATTAGATATGCTGCAATTGTTTTCAGCAGGAAAGCAGCACCCTACTGGAAGTGTGTGTATCTTGGATGAAATCTGTGCCGTAGTTGAATACATTACACACACAGTCAGTGTGACTGACAGATCCTGGCCTTGTGCCATTATATGGGATTGGACAGAATCCTTGGAGCTCTAAGAGGTTGTTAAGTACAGGATACTATAGGATAAGGTGCGCTTTTGTTTACTCTTTGGGGATGGAGATTTTCCCACCATGCACAAGATTATCTTTCATGTTTGACTTTGTGGCGGCCCAGAAGAACAGGACAATGCCAAATGACCTTACAATGTAGCTGACATTTGAAAGTGTGTGGTCCACTTGGTCTAGTTGAACACATTCAATCACAACTAACTAAATAAATAAACAATGTTTTTGAGCATCTGGAAACATTTTGGGATCAAAAGCCCGGAAAATGCTGTCTAGGTAGGCGGCACAGCATGTTTTGAGATACAGCCGTAGTCTACACATCCAGCACACAGACAACTTGAAAGCTCATTCCATCCCATCTAATGCCACATATCATAAACGAAATATTAATACTAAAATCCTATAAGAGACTTATCTCAGAGACCTCCGAAATAAGAGGGACACTGACTGTACAGCTTTATGATTTATGTGCTTTGCTTTGATGCTGTTTGTCACCATTTTTTTAATATTTTTAATTATTTTGATAAAGATTTTACAGCTTGTGTGATTTAATTGCATATGCATTATATTAAGTTGTATTAAGCATCCTTGAGCAATGGAAAGGCGTTATATAAATAAAAATGGTTTTGCTTAATATTATATTAACACTATCGTTAAAATCGTTTGTATTTTTTTGTTTGTTTTTTTTTGGACATCTTTTACATTTTGAAATGTTTTTGACAGTATCTTATGATCACCAAGGTTGCATTTATTTGATCAAAAATACAGTGAAAACTGTATATATATATATATATATATATATATATATATATATTAAAATATAATTTATTCCTGTGAATTTTCAGCATCATTACTCCAGTCTTCAGTGTCACATGATCCTTCAGAAATCATTCTAATATGCTGATTGCTCAAGAAACATTTATTGTTATTATTACTATTATCAACTCTTAATATCTTTGTGGACACTGTGATGGCCTTTATTTTTTCAGGATTCAGCTTTTATTAGAAATATAAATATTTTACCTAGTTCTTTTGTATAATGTTTTACTGTCACTTTTGATCAATTTACTGTGTCCTTGCTGAATAAAAGTATATTTTTTTTCTATCTTACCGACCTCATACTTTTGAATGGTAGTAAATTTAAATTGTAGCCCATCCCTATTAATTATTATATTTAGAAGAACACTTTAGAATTTTTTTACACTCTTATAGCCTATAAAAAGACTAAATCTAACAAAATAAAGCATTTTTGTGCAGTTTATTTTCAGCGCCCCATACACACTAAACAGTTTGAAGCCTATAGGATGAAAATGATTACATTCCATGATATATTCACTGTTTTCAATGGCCTATGCACACATGCAACAGATGACGTCTTGCTCTTTGTTCTGCGTCTCTTCCATGAGCATCGCGTTTTTAAAATGACCAGTTAAACAGTTTGGCTTATTTTACTACGTTGCGTTCCATTGTAGTTGTTATGAACACAAGAACGCACTAGGACCGCGCAGCGCGTCGGAGCAGAGCGGCAGCAGCGTCTCTTTGTTCAGCGTGCAACATCTATCCTCCTCCTCCTCCTCCTCTCCTCTCCTCTCGCGCTCCGTCCGCAGTGACTCTCGCGCTCCTCATCATCACTGCTACACTGGGCTGGATGATTGCAGTGGCAGAAACATGGCTGTGAATCTCAGCAAGAACAGACTGGCCCTCTTAACAGCCTACCAGGACGTTATCAACGAGACGTCGGCAACCGACTGGTAAGATAAATCAAACCTGACTTAAAAAGACTCCTTTCTTTTAGTACGCTGTTACCGCATTGCAATTAAAACAATTAAACTGGCATTCTAACTATATGCGGATGGGTTGCACAGAATGGGATGCGTGGATTAATGCGTCTGGGATGGATCCTGGATCTCTTGTTTCCAATTTCTGGGGGCTTTTGTTTGATACATCGATTTTTAAACCCCTTAATTATTCTTTGGGGGGTGTTTTTTGGGGGGTAGTTGCATTTTAATAGTGCATACTTTGATACATTTTAGTGTAAATGACACATTTTTAATTTGTTGGCATCTTTAGCGTGTACTCGGATTTTACACTAGGTTGCAGTTCATGCTTTGACCTCCAGAGAGTTGTGCAAGGGATTTTGTACTGTTTGCTCAGTTCAAGGGAGTCTTCACTACAGCGCTTGTGATTTGCCAGTTAGAAAGCATGACCAGATAATCATGCCAAAACCCAAACATTTGCAGCTTTCCTAATTATTTATCTACTGAGTGAAGTATATCAGTGGAAATAATGGAGCTCCTTTCCATTTGCATGGCAGGACAGGGATGGGCGAGGCGACGGCTTGTCTGTCAACCTGTCAGCCGTTTATTGTGTTCTCATCTCTATCTTTTGTACCAGACGGAAACGTTACCTCTGTTATAATAACTACTTTCGCCTATTTCAGCATTTTGTACTGCGTATATGTTTTTTTTGTATGGCCCTCGTGTTTGTGGACCCTGTACAGGACAGTGTATCTGATCTCTTTGTGTTGAAACGAAACTGTTAGTTCTGAATCATTAGCCTAATGCGTTGTTGGTTTAGCACCCCAGCCAAAAGTTTGGTTTGGATTATTTTGAGAAAATGTCTTTAGTTGTACGGAGCATAATTTGGACCCTGACTGGATGACGTGTTATGAGTAGGGATAAACCAATATATTGGTCAGGCCCATTGATTTGGCTGATATTTCAGCTTTTTGAGATAGTCAGCATTGGCCAGTTGAGTCTCTGCTTGGCCAATTAACAGTGTTAGTATAAAAATCTACCCACAGCCTGGCTATTATGTAAATAGTGTAGGATCTTGTTTTTATTTAGTTTTTATTGGCTATGCAGTACACACACACACACACACACACACACACACACACACACAAAATAAACTGGACATAAAATCAATCACTTTTTCCCTGAAGGATTCATATTCTCTCATTTTCATTGAGATGTTTGTTTTCTGCATCGGCACTCTGTAATTTGCTTGATTATATGATTATATATGAATAAACTGATGTCCCACAGTTGCCACTTTATGTGACATTGACTTGAGGGGAACAAAGACTTTCAGCCTCTGTAAACAGCCGCCTTCCTCCATATTCACCCTTAAACCTTGGTCCAAACAATGCTCCTGTTCTACGTGCGTAAAACCACATGACAATACCAGACGCAAACACTACTCTCCTCTTTCCTGTACCCACATAGTTGACATTATCATTGAGCTAACTCACATTCCTCTTCCTGGTATTCATCCATGTGTCATTACAATACAACCAACACCACGTTATGGAGCCTTTGTGTCTGGAAAACCTTAAACACAAAGTGAACTCTGTGTTTAAAAGATGAGATCAAGCCCAGAGGGTCAGCAGCATTTTACTAACCACCATTCATTGCCAGGAACCTCAGGGTAGGCTTCAAAACTGAGTAGATAAAGCTTCTAAACATATTGAGGCGCATCGGACATGGAAATCAAATTGTCCTGAGTGCATGTGTAAGGTTGGAGGGCGAGTTCCAGGATGTTTTTCATAGGCTAAAGGCTGTCGTAATTATTTTAAAAGGATTTTGATGTGTTGGGTGCCGTAGGGTTTAGAAAAGAAAGCTTTTGAAGTTTGTCAAGGATAGGTGACGCCAAGCCATTTGGGATAGAGAGTTGGATATCAGAGTACTCTCAAATATCAAAGAATTGTTGCAAAGAATGTTCGGGCTGCTGATCTGAAGAAAGCATATGGATATGTGATCCTCAGACCTGATGATGAAGGATCAAGACTAGTGGAGTATCTTCTGGTCAGCAGTCACATATTATATCAGCTGTCTATAGTGCTTCTTAGGCTTCTGGAAGAAATTTTCCAATTTTGGTCTTGGTTGATCCCCCATCCCATTCTTTAGCTCCTGTTGGGTCATTGCAGTTTTGCATATGTCCATGATTTTGTAAATCAGGGGTTCCCAAACTTCAGTTGCTTTGAAAACACTGCATTATAAGCTGCACACAGAAATGAACGCAGTGCCACTCTTCACTCTGAAAAACGCAGCACAACAGACTGTATACATCAATTTGATACAATGTTTTGATTAGATATATTTCATATATAGCTTTTCATTTACTCACTAACCTCCTGCATTTCCCTCACGAACCCCTGTTTGAGAAAACCTTTTGTAAATGATAAATAGTTTGTTTCAATCAATATTTCATGTGAACCATTGCAGCAGAGGTGGACCTGCATACATGGTTTCCTTTAACCTCAGAGCTGTTGGAGATTTGTGGGGACCCAATCGCACTGCGGGGCATCATGGCACAGGATGTCTTGTGTAACACTGCAGTAGGAAAATGCAGGAAGAACACAGTTCTTGCAGATTTCACCAACGGCTTTTTAAGCAAGTTACTCCGGTTTAAATTTCACAAACATCCATTATACAGTAGCTTATATAATTCCAGTAATATAACTAGAGCATGCAAAAGAAAAGATTCCCAACTTGAATTTGGTGGGAAACATAATCATACATCATGATACATATTATGATCATAACAGATCTAGATTAATGACTCAAAGAAATACACTATTAGCATATACAATTGCTGTTAAAGCTACTCAAGTGCTACACTCTTAAAAATAAAGGTTCTGTATTGGGATCAATGGTTTCATGAAGAACCTTTAACATCCATGGAACCTTTCCAGCGGCTGAAAGGTTCTTTATAGTGGAAAAAGGTTCTTTTAGATTTTTTAAATGTTCTTCACACTGAGATAAAATTGTTATTTTAAGAACTGTTCATTGAAAGTTTTTTTTGGCGAACCAAAAATGGTTCTTCAATGGCATTGTTGAGAAAACCTTTATTTTGGAACCTTTATTTTTGTCAAACTGGTGCATTGCAACTTGTACATCTTCTCAAATGTAACAAACAGCAACATTTGCCACAACCAAAACACAACCACTGCCTCTTCAGCCAGAAGAAGTCTGCTCTTTCAGCTAAGCTCAAGCCTTTTGGTTTTTGTTTAGGTCTTCTGAGCACAAAGAAAGCACGTGAGAGCCCCAGAGACAACTCTTCTGTTTGCGTTCGGCTGCCAAGAAATGTCGGGGAAACCACACAGAGGACTGGAGATTCATATTTCGCATGGTCTACCAGACTCTGTAAAATGTTACCATTTCCCTAAAAGTGTGGTGTGAAGTCCAGATCTCAACTTCACCTGCAGGGAGTTTATCTCCCACATTCCCACAGTCTGATGCCTGCATTCCTTCTGCATCAGGTCACTATCATAGTCATCAAGTCATCTATCATGCTGAACCAGTGCTGGGGAAGCTACATTAAAACTGTAGCCTGCCAAGCTACAAGCTACTCAACATTTAAAGTACTGCATTTTCCAGAAAAAAAGTTGCACATGATTATAAGTTGAACTAAATGTTCCCCTAGGGGCATTTTCCTGGTTGCATTCACACCGCAAATAGGAACTCTGAAGTGATGCAAGCCGCGCTTGTTGTTGTGACCTTTATTTTGACGGCACAGTGGAAATATATTTTAGAATGCCAGAGCCTAAGCACCCAGCGCTCCCATTCTCCATCTTTATTAGTTTACGATCTGTTAAACAGTCCTGTCTAATATGTTATTAGATAGAACGTTTGTTCAAAGAAAGTAAACAGTATATGCAAAGGTATTAGCATTTGCCTCGTGGTTGATGCCTAGTGTTGCTAGCTGAGCAGAAATACATAATCATGCTTCGCTTGGTCCCTTCAAAGTTGCATTGGATTTTCTCCTTAGCGTAAAGGTTGAGAGGTCCGTCTATCACTGTTTTCCATGTTCGTAGAGTTAGTTTTCTGGCATAAATATATAGACTATAATTGATGTGTTTGTGCTGGTGTTTCGCGTGCGTTCGGCCAATCAGCGTACACTTCATATAGTACATATTGTGCTGGTTTAGACCCTACTCTGAAGTAGGAGCTAATTTAGTTCCCCCAAAAGGAGTTCCTTGAACTAAAATTGTTCCTAGTTCCTGTGGTGCGAACACGCCAAAAAACAAGTACTTCTGCCATTAGTTCTCCCAAACAGGATGGATTCAACGCGCACCAGATGTGGCCCGAATCTGGGCCAACACTATGTTGCTGTCTGGGCTAGGGACTATGAAAAGGTTCCTAACCCTAACCTTACATCCTACTAAAGCCGCGTTTCCACCGAAATTACCCGGAACAATTTGTCCCAGGAACTTTTTTTGCCCCAGACCGGTTGCTTTCTGCGTTTACACCGCGGTCTAAAGTACCGGGAAGGTAAACTGCGCGCAACTGCTCCTCCCAGTCTGCGACGGACAGTAATCAGTTTTGAGCGCCACATTTATAATAAGTATGGAGGAGATTCAAACTGTGCTGCAGTTATGTATTGGTTTACTAACGAGGTAATTAACAAAACAAAATAGACGAGCACTGATACTAAAGCGTGTTCAGAAAGCTCGTAATGCTAACGTTAGATATAAAATTTGTATGTTATCAGCTATTGCGGACATTGACCGTGAGATGGCTGGGACGAACGCGCAGAAAGTTTCCTCTTCCACAAATACCCTTAATAAAGCCTGAAACTCGTTGCCAGTCCACCAGTTTTTTTTATTAAATTCCATATTTGCAGACAGACAACTCTTACTGCATGAAGCCACGACACGAACGGCAATAGATTTTTTAAAAAGGGAGGTTAAAAATAAATAAATGCTGCGTGGAGTCATCCAACCAAAATACGGCGTGAACACAACCAATCAGCTTGTGCAGCGCACAAGTCCCACCCCTGAAAGTTCCTGAACTTTGAAAAAGTACTACCTCATGAGCAGGGACTATCGGAGGGGGAAATATTTACCCGGAACTTCATTTAGACCCTGGTTCCTGCGGTGTAAACACATCGAGTACCAGCCCAAAGTTCCTAGTTCCTGGGGAAAGTTCCTACGGTGGAAACGCGGCTTAATACTCTAATGAGAGTTAGTTGACATGTAGTTGCAAAGTAGTTGCAAGTAGTGGGTGCATACTGTACGATTTTGGCCACGATTTGGCCGTCTGAGACAAATTTTGCAAATCCTAAAAGATTCCTCTGATCCTTGGCTAAAATCTGAAGTCTTGATTGTTAGTTCGACATGTTCACCGACAGCCGATTAATGACCATTGCGATAAAATTTTACCTCCGACGAAATTCTAGCAGTGTCAAAAGATTTGACTCACAGTCCTGCAGTGTGACTTCTCCTACAACGACCGTCAAATTGTCTTCATTTTTCAAGATAAGCCATGACCAAAATTTACCTTAGAGATTTCTTTGTAGCCACCATTTCAATCCCGCGTATAATGCAGCTCACTGTGAACGAACGTGTCATTGATCGATGATGTAAAACTCCGGACAAGTTTTCTTGCGTGCGTCCATTTTTAACGCGTCTTTACTCTCGTACAGTCTGACATCAGTGACAACTGAGATCTGTGTGACATGGCTTACGGCGATGATCATGTTCGTACTGTCTGACAAAGAACAATCGTAAAGGACGATAATAAATCGCACAGTGTGCGCCCGGCTTAAAGTAGATGACCACACTGTTGAATTAACTGTTGAACAGTGAAGATACTATTATTTAATTCCAAACTCAGAACATTTATCTCAATGTTACATTTATATTGTTTTGCATAAAAGCATGTAAATTAGGCTGACAACCTTAAATTGAACTTAATTTCACAATAAAACTAAGAAAAAACACTAATTTCGGGAAATGTGTCGAAACATTAGTGACAAACATCTTTATTTAAGTAAATATTTGACTCAATTAACTTAAACGAATTGAACTTCTGTCATAACAGTAGTTTAAATGCAAAATAAGACATTTATGCTAATAAGCACTACAGCGCCCCTTGTGGCAATGCTGAATATGACAAAGTTTGGAATGCAACGATGCATAAAATGAGTTTGCGTATTTCAAAGCATCTGTTATGAGGTTTTTGCGTCGAGTAAGTCACATTAATGTGATAACAATTTCCAGTTGGTATTTCCAACTAAAACTGATCTTAAATGTGGCGGTACTCTGTAACAGTTCAGTTGTGATGCATACTGAAAGAAATGCAGTCTGACTGCAGTATAATTGAAGAGAGGACATGCAGTGTTATCACTTTCCAGACATAGTGGTGCGCTGTGTAGGTAGATGATACTTTGGCTTCTCTCTTCATGGACTCAAGGCTGTCTGTGAAAGGCAGCTGATTCAGATCATGGCTGTGTATTTTCCCTTCTACTCGCCTTGTGAGTGGCATATATTAATAACAAAGGCGGCTCCTTGCCTGGCTCTCGACCCTTGACATTACAGGAGTGCAAACATGTCCACATCCCAGCTCTGATAAGATCCAGGCCACAACATTCTCAAAGTTCAAAGTTTAGCATTTTCCGATTTTCATAGATAGCTGGTAAGAACAGCTTTTTTTGTTTGTTGATTTTTCATTTTGAAAACAACTCTTTTTTTTTTTGTCAATATAATCAGTTATCATGTAAATGCATATACATAAATGCATATATATGTATACATTGGGTGCCAAAAGTTTTTCCCATCAATTATATTGATTAATTGATGGGGAAAATGTTTTTGCACCCAATGTATAACATTTACATATTTTATTTTGCATTTACAATATATATACATACAGTAGAGACTGTACATTAATTGCTGATCTATTGATTATCAAAATAGTTGTTTGTTGCAACTCTGATTACTGCAGTTATTATGAAGTTGCAGACTGTTATTTTGCAGCAGAATATTTTGAGAAGGAATGAGAACTCTTTTGTGGGAGATTGTTTTCTTAACCTCAGCAAATGTGATTCCATATTTAAACTCTACTGGAAATGAAACAAGACCGAAAAATCTTTTGCTGCGTTGGTTGTGGTTTGACTGTGCTTTCAGCTAATGATTCTTTAATGGTGGTGAACTGTTGATTTACTAATTTGTGGTGTCGACAAGTTGTGTCAGAACTGCGACAAGCGGTGACTATAGAGGTGAGAACGTTTGGCAACTCTTATGATTGTTTTGGCAAAATTAAAATCATGCACGGACACATTTTGCTTGCACACAAGAATGTGGAACAAAGAAAATGTCATGTGGTCATATGAAACTTTCTCAGATATTGTTTCTCAGGAGTTTTAACTTCTGCACTGAAAGACATTAATGGCCATAAATTTCCATAAGGGGAAAATCTTTTTTTGTTTCCTGGAAAGATCACCAAATTTTGTTCAGACAGTGTTTATGAAAGGCCTAAGACGAGGTGACCGATTCATTTTAGATGGATTTGCTTGTGGAGCTGAACATCTGGCAG
Organism: Leuciscus leuciscus; assembly: GCF_965113295.1. Taxonomy (NCBI): domain Eukaryota; kingdom Metazoa; phylum Chordata; class Actinopteri; order Cypriniformes; family Leuciscidae; genus Leuciscus; species Leuciscus leuciscus. The sequence goes on from NC_138740.1 coordinate 13,397,845, forward strand.
TTCCTTCTCGCACTGGATTAACTACATCATTGAGAAACTGGTAACAGTGATAAGGATGATTATGATGACATGGCACTTTTACATCTGGACAGAACGATAGACAGAGCCATGAGATCACAGTTGGATGATAACAGCTCTGCTAATGTGTTTTGGATGCACAGATAAACTAAACTATTAAATATCTGCTGGTGATACATTTGCCGAAGAGGTTCAACGTAACATGCAAGCTCCAAAAAGCAGTTTCATTGCATAGTGAGGTGACATTAACAAAGATTTGTTTGAAGATTCATCCAAAATTTCATTAGACAAAAATGAGCTTTCAGATAGCGAGATCCCCACTGGGTTTTGACCTGATGGAACTTCCCATCAGGAAACTCTTCTGCTAAAATAAGTTTCCCAGTTTCCCTCTGGTAACAGCTACTGACTTCCCCAAATCAAAAAGCTCTTTGTCTTTTGGCATTGGTCTGTCCATTCATTTCAGTTTTGTTAGTTGGTCTTATTTTAGCTGTGAACAGAAGACCAAAATGTAGTGGTCACTAAGGGCAGTGAATATTTGTGATAGTTCACTCTGTTTAATCTTTAATTATTCAACTAAACCAGTTGACAGGACATGGATCGTGGAAATAAGTAACTTATTGTTCAAACATTTCCCTCAGCCCTGTTAAAACAATTTTCCAAAGTAGTTTACTTCCCTAAGTAGGTCTGAGTGAATGTACAGATTTTTGAGGCCATTCTCATATTAAACAGTCAAACATGAACAAGTGTTGGGAATTAACTTGCAAGATTTAAAACCGCCTTCTATTCAGGACAATTTAAGTGCTTTATTGGCAGCACTTCTTAGAAGCAGAGTAGCGAAATAGCATAAGATTGTCTAGGGTGCTTTAAAGTGGTATTAAAAAAAAAACATTGTCTCCATTCAAACGGACATGGGCACAATTTGCTTAGATTATATAACTGAAGAGCCGATTTAGCTGTTTTTGGGTCACCTAAGTTTGGTCAATTGAAAAGTTCATCTTTTTTTTTACTCTATGAAAGTATTCTCCCAGTGATAGCATTGAAAAGCACACTTAGCACTGAGCTAAGTACTCAGCTCAGTTCCTCGCTGACATGAACAAAGGTGGGCATTTTTCTTTTTTACGTTGCTCTCTGGAAAACATTGTTCTGATTGGTCAATCAAAGAATTCTGAGGTAAAATATGTTTGTATAATAGCCCCTATTGTATAATTTAATATTGCGTCAGCAATTACTTTTCATACATAGCTGCTAATGCTAGTTTTATGTCAATCTTGTATCATTCTACGCCAACTTCTTATACTTTACAGTTAAATCATTTTAAGTCAGAACTATACTTCATTTTCATATAGTTATTTATTTTTTATTCCCCTGTTTCACATATTTTGCAATAATGACTGGCTGGATATGCATGATCACCTACTGACTGAATCTCTTGAAGGTGTTGATTAGTGTTTGAACTCTACATAATTAAACTCTCTGATAAAAATAGAAACCTTGTGCGTCACTGTTTTTCCATTAAAAAATCATTTAAAGGACTTGTCTTATGCTTTATAATAACTGTTGTTGTAAATTGTCAAGAAAGCATGCTACATTACTAAATTGGTTCTATAGGTTTACTTGTTGCACCTATAAGTGGACATCATTGCATTACTGAGATTGGGTCTATTTTTAGAGTTATTCTTCATTCAAGGTCATTTATCTCACTACAGGCTCTCAATGGGGAGTCTCAATAACCATCTGCACCAGTTAAAGCTTTAAGATCATCTTTCCTCACTGAATATGTCAAATGGCTGTGACGTTTCTGGGAATTAGATTCCGATTGAGGGAGAACTTTTGTGGTCTGAATTTGAATTTGAGTTTTAGTACTTTGCAATGAACAAACACAACATGTTCCATGTAGAGCACCAGCATGAATTTCTTTATTTCAGAAATCGTAAACTCAATTGTCACAGATCATCAGCGACGAAGATATGAAAAAATATTTTGAGTGTATTTATTGTCTTTGATTTTATTTTCAGAGACATTTTCAGTTTTCCTCCCTGGATTCTATTCTGGAATATCTTATTTTAAGCCGACAGTTATAACAGTTGAAATATGTGCTGAAAAATGTGCTCTAATCCTTTTTGAAAATGTATATTTATGTCTCTGACAGGGACTAGGCTTATGCTAGTGGATGAGGCTCGGGGATTTATGGGAAATGATTTGCTTAGTGTGGGTGTCAGTTGAAAGCTCAGAACTATCTGAGACAGGGAAGGAGAGGTGAGGTTTGAATCTGAATGCCATCACGAAGAGCCTTTTATCTTTGAATACGTTTCCGATGGCGTTCATAGTGCAAATGAGAGACAATTATTTGGTCAAGTCAAATCTCCTTCATTTATATAGCACTTTTAGATTACAGATTGTTTCAAAGCAGCTTTACTGTGATAATAGGAAAATAATGGAACAGAGTAATGGACAATTCATTGTCCAGTTTAAGTAAGTTTTTGATTGATTCATTTCTGTTGAATAAATCATTAGTTATTAACTTAGGGGCCGCTTACACAACACCATTTTCAACTGAAAATAGAAAAATTTGAATGCGTGTTGGCCGTTCATTTACACGACAACAGCGTTTTGGTGGCTTGAGAATGCAAACTTTGAAATAGAGTTCAAAGTGCAAGTTTTTGAAAACGATACTGTTATCATCTCTATGTAAACTTCAAAAACGTGAATCTGTGAAAACGGTGACTCATTATCACTTAGGGTCACTTTATCTATAAATAAACATTATGTCTTCATACATTTCATGTTTCTAAAGTCACTGGCAGTGGCTCAGTCTCTTATCCTAAAATTTAGAAGTGATTGGTGAATCATGATTTCTGCGTGAAAATATTTGTACTCGCGTTTGACACACAAAAACACATGTGTATGCACAGTTAGCGAATGAGACATGTTGCTATTTACACATGCACAGATTTCTAATTTAAAGTGGAGTCTGATATGTTGATGTGAAGAGCTCAGTGCACTGTCGAGTTAGTTTTGTGCGGTCGCGAGTGGAGGTTGGCGTCGCAGTGAGCACTGAGTGCCCCTGTGAAGACCATCTGGCTGTGTGCTTAGCCTCGCTCTCATCCACAATAACATTCGCTAAGATTAATTTTGAATCCTGCAACAAGAGAAGTTTGCTTGCCTGTCAGCTGATTTAGGGGGATTTAAGGAAGAGGAAGATGTACTCTGAATGACCACAGCTAACCACAGTGGCCAGTGGTTGTAAGTCTGCTAAAGTGAGATTTCCTCATTGATAGTTTGTTGATAGTCTGATGGTTTGTGTCTGCACACAACTGTGAATTTTCATATCAGCCAGGAAAATGGTTGAAATGTGTAGTTATGCACCAAAATAATTTTTTTACCGAAACACTGAAACCGGAAATAAAGTTTCAGTAATTAAATTTGGATCATTTAATTAATTAATTATAATTCGTTACATTTATATAGCATTTAATACATTTCAATCTCCTCAACGACCACCAAAGGATGATGCGACGGCAGCCATATTGCGCCAGAATGCCAACCACCAGCTTATTGGTGGAGAAGAAACTGAGTGATGAAGTCAATCAGTATAATTGACAGAACAGAATTTTTAGATTCACAGGTAAATTAAAAATGTAGATATTGCAAGTTGCAACTAATGGTTGATATTTTTAAACATATTGCCTTATTTTTGTGCGTCCACAACACGGATATTTTCAACTGTTGTAGCTTATCCATGTTATGTGCATGAAATTGACTCTAGCACAGCCAAAAAGCATCATCAGAGAGCCACCAACTGTTTTAGTCGATGATTTTGGCCCTTCAAAACTATTTCAGACAAATTGCTTTTCGTTTTTGGCCGAACATTTTCAGTTGCCAAAATTTCACTAGAAATGTGTGCTAAAAAACTCATGTAGTCATACAACATTTTGAAATATACAAAATACTTTCAAAATGGCTTTTTGCATATTTCTTGTTTTTTGTTTAGCCAGCTAAAGTGAAAACAATTAACCTATAATAATAAGTATTTTAATGCAGATTTCTCAAGCACGTTCAGACAAACAGATCCTTTCAAAAGCTTACAGCATTGGTTCAGCCAAAGTTGCTTTGTCTGGCCGGTCAGGATGCAATGTTTTGATAGTGCCACAGTGTTTACACTTTTTGTTCAAATCAACCTACCAATGCATTATGTATAGTTTTCTCAGCATATTAAGTTATGAGAAAATATTTTATCATATGAAAAAAATTCACACTTCCTCTTTAAATGTTGGACGGCTGATTTTTATTTTCAGCTTGATGGTGTCCTTGCAGTTAGCTTAGCTTAAGGTTTGGGTACATGGATACCCTTGTGAAAAAGAAAAACACTTTAGCTTACTTTTAAAAAGAGTACTTATTATAGAAATAATATACTTTAAATGAATATACTTTAGTGCAAACTGAATGTTGTTTTCAGACGCTTAATTGCATGTTATGTACAATTAAATGAAAATGTATTATAGTTAAAATTTATATTAAATTAAATTACATGCAATTATACCCATTTAAGTAGGATGCACATCTTTATATATAATTGCATAATTACTTCTACTGTCTTTGAAATATGGTTAAAACCTTCTGCCGAATGTAATGACAAGCATTTATGATAAACTAGTTTATTAGTAATATAGTAATTTCTTTTGAAACTTTTGTCATGAGTTTATTATATTTGCAGTTACACATTATGATGAAGTTGCAATTTAGTAAAAATTTAAATATCAAACTACTTTACATGTGCTTTAGTATGTTAGTCAACATCAAAATAAGTGTACTTTAAAGTGTGACTAAAGGTTATAATGATTTAAAATGTATATAAAAGTGTACTCAAATGTGTTAAGAAACACAGTCATTAAAGTATAATATCTTTAAATACACTTAAGTGGCCTTTTTCATTTATATTATATTATCTGTACGTTTTTTAATCAGGGTTAATATACATTTGATCTGTAAATTGTTTAATCAGCGTATCCCATACATTGATTTATTTGTGGCGGCCTTCCACAATATCAACATTGACCGTCACAAATAGATTTTAGTGCTTCCATTTCATAGACTGTCTTGGCTGGAAAATATATTTAAATTTCTCATAATAACATATAAGTTATTTCCATTTCTGGTCTCTTCGCTCACCCGATCAGCATGTGATCAGCTTCGCGTCTCAGTTCAAAGTGGATGAATGCAGTGAACTCTATCTGTTCATGTGCTGAGTTTAGTGGGCATTTGGGAACACAGTTACACATTATTTTCACATTTGCATAGTTGATGATTACAGCATTTCACTGGATTTGTAATGAGACGCATTTGTAAACTTGTTTTCCGCCAAAATAAAAGCTCGACTGCTGTTTCCGTCACAGGTTTATCTCTTGCATGTATGGAAATTAGGCCAAAACTAATTATGAAAGTTTCATTTATTTTTCAATGCATTTGTTTTACAATACATGGTTATTACTGTCATAGGAATAATATTATATTATTGTTTTTTCTTATTAGTAGTAGTAGTAGTAGCAATATGTAGTGTAATGTAGACTGAGACATTTATATCACAACTAAAAAGAAGTTTAAGTCCCCTTTAAATTTCAGGTACAAGTCTGTACACAGTTCAATTTGCACACTGAATATGGGTTGGAGCTCTTCATTCTGAACTCTCAAAGTGCACCAGATTGATGAATTTAACTTAAAAATTTACAAAATTTTCTCCCGGGGGGCATGCCCCATGAACCCCTGGTGGGACCGAGGTCCCCCCACCACACATTTACAAAATCCTGTGGGAAACACTGTAATATGCTTTTATAATTTGAAGTAAACTAGTGCACATTCCATACAATTATGCACACTTCTTTTTCACAAGGGAGCCATTAACATTGTTCAAAGTCATATGGCTCCAGTCTCTATCTCTTGATGATTTAACTCAGTAAATCAAGGTCTTGGACTTGCTCACCATGTCGGGAGGGCACAATTTGTCTAAAGGGCACGTTTTGGCAGGCCGGCTGGGTATTCAAACAAGCAGGCGGCCAGACCGGCTCCCAGCCTGCAGGGACAAGATAACAACCATAACATTGGAATCAGTACATCAGTATATTTAGACCAATGGCAGTCAGTTGGTCGGTTTTGGACACTCACACTACCTGTTGGCTCCGACAGGCTCTGTACCTGCCATTGAATGAAGTCCAAATCCCTCAACACTGTAATCTGTATCAATCCCAGAGAATTAAGGACACAGATTTACACAAGTCCCCACATATGCAGGAATGACACAGTTTAAAGAAAAACACACAAAATGCATATGAGTAATTTTACCATTTAGGTCAGGTTCTTTGGAGCTTCCGGGGGAATTAGCCTAGTCCTTATTAACATTTAGATGCTAGTGAGAACCATTTTTATGTCATTTCACCCAAATTATAATGAAATGGGTTCAGATCAGGCAGGGTTTTTAATATATTTTTTTAATTCCAGGATCGTTTAACCACATGGCTGTACCTCAAATGATTTGTACTACTAGTTTTGGTCTCTTTGATTTTAAATTTGAGAGGAATAGGAGATATTCTGTGACAGGGGATTAGGGAATTGGGGCCAGATTTATTTCCCCACACCCACAGAGCGGCTGGACAAATGCTGAATTGCACTCAGAAAGCCTCAGCTGAAGCTATTGATCAAGTGAGCTGCAACCTACTTGAGCCGATCAGAAGTTAAATGTCACAGAGTCATGAATATGCATGAATGAGTATTCAAATGCACATAAGCAAAACAATCAATCAAAAGTACAAAAGCAGCGCTCTTGTTAGTATAGGATTTAGGTTAAATGAAAAAATAAAGCTATGAAACTTACCTTTGCCTTAGCCAAATCGATTTTCTCTTGAACAAGTAATAGATTAACAAGACCTAAGATGTACCGTTTGATATACTCAAAATGAATTATACCTTGTTAACTACTATCTACATATGAGCCAGTGGCAAATTCCCGAAAGACTGGCCGAGATGAAGCTGTTCTCTGCGGGTACATGACGGCCGCTGACGGCCTGGAGCTCACATCTCCGAAAACGTCTAAACAAATCGTCAAATAGGTTCTATGTTTATATATAAATCGCATATTTGAGGTCTAAACAACTACATTCTTGTCTGAAAATAGCATATTTGTACGAAATTCTGCAGTATAGATCCAGTAGAAATTGTGAAATGCTTTCCGTGTGATATTAGTGTAATATTGGATGGATATTGGTTGGAAAAGGCTCTCAGCCAATCAGATTTGAGAACTTTAAGTGTTGCATAAAGTATAATAAATCTCAAATAAAAGTTTATTTATCGAGAAAGTTTGAGATTGTGATGAATTTGTAGATGGTTGCGAGATAGCACTGAAAATACATGAACATGTATTATGTTAAAAGAATACCAAATATTGGTATGATTGAGTTGTTGTTTTTATTGCGTTGTGTGATATATATAATTAATTACACTCTAAATTGAGCCCTAGACCAAATAAATAGCATTTAAATATACGTAATACACACTGTTCAATGCCGTGGTCGGTAAGATTTGGTAATGTTTTTGAAAGAAGTATCTTATGCTCATTTATTGAATCAAAAATACTGTAAAATTGTGAAATATTATAAAAATTTTAAACAACTGTTTCCTCGTTTAATACATTATAATATGTAATTTATTCCTATGATGGCAAAGCTAAAATTTTCAGCATCAATACTCCAGTCCTCAGTGTCACATGATTCTTGAGAAATCATTCGGATATGATGATTTGAAACATGTCTTATTATTATCAATTTTGAAAATGGTTGTGCTGCTCAATTTGATGAATTGAAATAGAAATCTTGTAACATTATAAATGTCTTTACTGTTACTTTTGTTCAATTTAATGTTTCCCTGCTGAAAAAAAAAAAAAAAGTACTTACCCCAAACTTTTGTACGGTAGTGTAAACTCATAGAAAAGCCTATATATGGCTGAAAGTTGCTAGTTATATTGTTTTAGTGTCATCATTATCATAGTCCCAGCATTCTTCGGTTATTTACAGCTAAGTGAGACAGCAGATCGGCAGTTATGGTGCAGGCTGCATCAATAAAATACACACAATTGATTCTTTAAAGCAGTGTCTCAGAAGCAATAGTGTTTCTGCAGCTGGAGATTGATTGTCTTTGTGTTTCTGTTCCTGTGGATGTTGTCCTTCCTGCTGATTATGAAGGCATTTTACATTTGAGAAATTTGGAGGTTTGAAAAAATGGATGTCAAGCTAAGAGATTAGGAAGCTAAGAGGAAGATTTAGGAGGAGAAAGACTGAGAGAGTATGATGTGTGGATATAAGAATGATAGTAGACCTTAGCGTTTTGCTGAGGTAAGCACACTGCTTAAGCGGAGGGGCATGGGGGGATTGATGGGTACCGGTTTAATGCCAGGCCAGAGACACCGCTCTGATCTGTTCTTTCTGGCCGGATATAAAAACCGACTACACCCAGACAGTATATCCAAATCTCCCATGCCTAATTCATCTCTGTTTGTTCTGTCTCTTGTACTGGGTACAACTTAAACCCCATCGGATCACCCACCCAGTGTCCAGTCAATGGCTGATCCTTTTGCACTGACTTTTGGTGGCAATACTAAAGGCCTTTAGCTGGGAGATGAAACTGCACCAGGCCACGTCATTCCTGGCAAGGGATCTCTTTTCTGCTCTGGTGGGGGCAACCGGATTGCCGCAGTGGAATTTTAATACCCTGCAGGCATCAATCAGTCGGAAAGGAGCCCGGTACATTCCACCTATGTTTGCCGTTTCCTGTCTCCCTTCTTGGTCATGTTACAAATTGGTTTGTGGCAAAGAATGCCAATTGGACTTGTGTTAGAAATGGCCAAGAACATATCAGATGTTGACCACAGCCATAAATGTACACAAATGTGTTTTTTTCCAAGGTTGTAGCCAAATTTGACAGTTGACATTGCATATAACAGGGTTTCACTTTTGCAAACCCTTGCTGGTTTTCTGTACATACTTGTGACGAACCATGCCCATTTAAATCAAATGAATTTGCAGTATTCTCTGACTCAGCATAAGAGTAAGGAATATTGACAATTCATTCTGTCCATAATAAGGAAAAGGAAACATCTTTCAAAAATGTTTGTATGTACCAAGTTGGTTTCATATGGTTTTGAATTCTTTTTATATATCATTTTCAAGAAATGTTTAAATTAAATAACAAATTTTTTCGTGTGGTGTAAGAAACTTCTTGTGGTTCTTTACACCATGAATACATGTGAGTGTACACATCTTTATTATTTATTGGGAAAAAAGTTCCCAGCACCACATGTCATTTTACAACCTGAACTAACATTTCCTTGTCATAAAAAGGTCAAAAGTTTCTGAATATTGGTTATCAACAGCTTTAAAATCTTTCTTCTTCAGAGGGAAATTTTTTTGATGATGAGCCTCTGTCCGGCAGAGCCAGAAACTGAGCCAGAGTTAGATCTGCACAAAATAGATAGGTACTTTGTGTCAGTTTTCAATGGGATAACAGAATGAGACAGGTTTTTCATAAATTAGAGTGCTAACCTTCCTTTTGGTGACACATTGAGTCAGCCTGAGGTTATGTAAGTCAGGACTTCCTCGTTCCTTTTCATAAGGCTCAATAGATAAATTACTAATTCTTTTGTTCACGTTTTTCAATCCCTATACCAAAGCCAGCTGTTTTTTTTTAGGAATTGTTTGAACAAGAAAATGTCTGCCAATGTCGATGCCTTTCCTTGTCCAAGAATAAAAACGCCACAGTGGATATCTTGCCTTCATTCCGAGAGCGAAGATCCGTGATTGATGCGGCTACAGGAGTCTAGATAACTGTCCCCGCTAAATTTAGCCATGAAACGACTGGGACTGTAATTGAAAACGTAAGAGGGATGCTGCACTTTTTTTTAAATCAGGATCCAATCTCTGATCACCCTTCGAGATTAAAGTGTACCTAATGATAAAAATAACCAAGGATTGACCCGGACATGTCCTGTACTTTAAAACAGTTTTTCTTGACTGGTTTTGTCCAGGTTCTAATGGCCTCCTTGAATCTCACAGCCCGACATCAAACCCATATTTAATCTAATCTGGTGATATTTTTGTTGCGTGTTTTTGTCCATGTTTTTTCCCCCTCGGAAGTCAAAGTCATTTAGAGACACAACCAACAAAGAACCGAAGCAAATTGCTGATTGACGTACCCAAACCCATGTGTGGTTCCCATAACAAATCCTACTTGTGATGAGAAACCTCACAAATAATCCAGTCCTGAAATGTAAGGATGTTTCATTTTAACCCAGTTTTTGGACCTACAGGCCCTGAGATTAGTTGTCAAGTCCATCCAGATCCATTTCCCCTTGTTAACGGTCTGGAAGCTTCTGTGGGTGTTTTGCGTGGATAACAGGATTTGCCCCTGATGATGGAGGCAGTTTCACAAGAATGGCATCGGCGCTGGCGTGTGATCACAGCGCAGTGTTGGACAGAATGGAGTGTGAATCTCTCCAACTTCTACTGACGGCACTGGCGACATATTTCTGAGATTTCAGTGCCCCAGAAACACATGAACATCATGGTACTGCAGTTGAGCTAAAATCAGGGTTAATGATTGTGCTCAACAGGGGCTTTTCTTAGGGTATTTCATAGTGATGCATCAACATCTTTGATTGAGATTGAAACCAAAACTTCTGGACTCAAACCAAATCAAACGGAAAAAAGATTTTCCCTTCTTTGCAATAACTATCAGTTATTTTTAGAAGAATCCTAAGAAACCCTGAACAATAACAGTAGAAATCCTTGCCAACACCAGACACTACTGTGTATCTAGTATTATGATACAGTTCCACCCTTCTTGGATCAAATTAAATATCAAGTACAAATCATCAGATCTGCAAAATAGACAAATTATCTTGATCTGAAGCTCTGAGGATTTTGAATTCAATTTTAGGGCAGCACACGTACTGTAAGCAAAAGGGGTTTTCCACAAAGCCTTGATGAATAGTCGTGGTTGGCAGACGTACAGAGAGTATGTCCTGTTTTCCCACCTGTTTCTCTCTCTCTTATTTACCATCTCTGTCTGTCTCTCTTTCTGTTTCCATTCACACATGACACTTTTATTTTCATTTTCACTCTTTTTCTGTGCTTTTCCAGGCCCAGCACTTGCTCACAGCTATGCTTTTTTTGTTTATGTATACCATGTATACATGGTCCTGTCATTCGGGACAGGAGTCGGGAAGAAATGTCACTCACAGATTACCCTTACCACCACTCGACTCGAAGGCAGTGTCATTGCTAATCTGACTTTCAGTTGTCACAGGCTATATCTAATATACTTGCATAATTCACCCTAACCTCGGTGTATCTCAATGTCATGTTTGTTTTCCTTGTGGTTAATGGTCAGAGAGTTTTCCAAGGGTTATGTAAGCACATGACACGGCAATGCAACAGACCTTAGTCAGTTTAGATGCTATATGTTATGTGAAGCTACATGTTATGTGAGGGATGAAAGTACAGTTTGAACAAAATGTCATATTATATAAAAAGGGAAACTTCACACATAAAAACAAAGAGGTTTTGTCATCATTTACTCCCCCTCATGTCATTCTCTGTGAAAAAAGAAGTGCACTTAATTGTATTGAATGTGCACTTGTAGTGTACTTCAATAGGATTTTTCCATAGGCTTTTGGATTTTTGCTGAAAATAAGCTCTGTGACAAACAAAAGTTTTGAGTCATCATGATAATCCAATTGCCAGAAGAATTTTCTGATCACATTTACTTAATTACAATCAACATGCACTTAAGTGTCCGAAAACATATTCAGTTCACTCTTATTATATTATATTATTATGTACCTTTTTTCACAAGGAGCACCAAACCTTAATAGCTTTCTTTTTTCTATGGAACTCAAAAGTTATTTTTTGGCGGAAATAAACATCTTTTTGGGCCACATTGACTTTCATTGTTTGTACAAAATAATGACAATGTCCTTGTTACACGTTACATGTAGTTGCTGTAGTAATAACTATAAATTATGCATAATTACATGCAACTAACCATAAACCAAACCCTAATCCTAACCCTATAGTAAGTACATGTAGTTAATGAATTATTAATACTCAGTACTTAAAGGGATACTCCACTTTAAAATGAAAATTCTGTCATCATATACTCACCCTCATGTTGTTTCAGTCCTTTATGAATTTCTTTCTTCTGCTGAACAGAAAGGAAGATATTTAGAAGAATGTCAGTAACCAGACAGTTTCTGGTCTCATTGACTTCCATAGTAGGAAAAAATATATACTATGGAAGTCAATGAGACCAGAAACTGTCTGGTTACTGATATTCTTCTAAATATCTTCCTTTCTGTTCATCAGAAGAAAGAAATTCATAAAGGATTGAAACAACATGAGGGTGAGTATATGATGATAGAATTTTAATTTTAAAGTGGAGTATCCCTTTAAATGCATAATTACACTAGAACACTGACACCTTATAATAAAGTGTAACCAATATTTTTTGTGTGTTCCACAGAGTAAAGGAAGTCATGCAAGTTCGGAACAACATGAAGATGAGAAAATGACTACAGGATTGTCATTTTAGTTGTCATTTCTTTAACAGCCATTTAAGAGTAGTGCAGAGTAACAAAAAATTATAATATTATAGTTGGCAAAAATCTCAGTGACGCTGTGGTTTAGCATCAACTTCAGTCTTGACTTTCTTAGTGCACCCGATGATATATTCTTACAGTGCTCTAATCTTAGCAAAACACTCTCTTAATCCATTTCAAAGCTCTGCATTGCATGCTTCCAGAATTAGCAAGAGGTCCTTAGGAAGCACACGGTGGCAATTTTTGGGACAAAACTCCCACTGCTAGGCTTATAGTGTGCTGGTGACCAAGAAACAAATCTGTGTCAAGTCCTAGTAGAAGCAGTCTGCTGACTCAAATACTAGCATCTCCTCCCTGAGGAAGGACCATCCTTGGCACTTTACTAAGACTGATCCCTTATATATTCAGATGAAGGACTGTTTTCACCAATGTAATCCATATGCATTGCATCCTGTTTTTCCTAATAGCTGGGTAGTACACATGGGCTGTAACCACAAGCCAAGTCATCTGTGGCTTCAACATGTTGTTTTCTTCCACTGACAGATGGCTAGTCAATATTCAGTGTGAAATGGTGGTACAAATTGTGTTTGTTTTCCATTTGAGCTGTGCAGTTTCAATTGCTGACGCTGGTGAAATCCATAGAGGGCCAGTGGATATACTATTATTATTTATTGCAGTGTCTACCATAGATCTTCCTCCATTTTGAGTTTCACTTTTGTAACTTTAAATTTTTTCTTGAAAACCACTTAATCTTATAAAGATGTCTTGCTCTCGAAACAATCAGAATTTTCTGTATTGGCACTGTACCTTTAAGATTTTTTCAAGGTAAATTAGCTCTTTTTTGATTGGCTAACCTCTGAAAAGTTCACATTGTCACATTGTTCACATCAGGATGACCAACTTACTGAATAGGCTCTGTTATGCTTTTAATTGTTGATATTACAGTATGTCTACAGTATCCCTTGTGAAGTAAAAGAGTACTAAGTGTGAAAACAATATACTTTAAAAAATATACTTAAGTGCGATCTGAATGCAATGTTTTTAGTCACTTGATTTCATGTTAATTGTAATGACTTAATTTATCGTAGTTTAAATTTATATTAAATGCTATTAGCTGAATTTCTGTGAATTTTGTATTTTGTTTACCCACTTAAGTAGGACTTTAGTACATATTTAGTACGTATATGTAATTTCATAATTACTTCTGTTGTCTTTGAAATATGGTTAGTGTGTTGCTGAATGTACTGACAAGCATTTATAGTTAACTAAAATATACTTTCTTTTTCTCATAAATAAAAGCCCAAAATTAAATCTGTTCATCATATAAGTCTCTTCAGAAAATTTGGACTAAACCACTCATATGGATTAGTTTTACGATCTCTTCATGAACTTTTTGAAGTGTCAAAGTGGTAGTCAATGGAGGGACAGAAAGCTCTCAGATTTCATCAAAAAGATCTTCATTTGTGTTTCAAAGATGAACGAAAGTCTTACGGGTTTGGAACGATATGAGGGTGAGTAATTAATGACAGCATTTTCATCAAACTAACCCTAAACTAACCCCTATAGGATTTGTATTGGCTATTTCCTAACATCTTCTAAGGGAAGGACCAAATTTGGTGAGAAACTGAAACCTTATCCTGCCACCCACGGTCTTGTGTATTGAGATGAATCACGTTTTTTGTGTCTGAATTTTAATCATATTATCATGGTCACAAGGGGGTAGATATGATTCAGTCAATAACTGTAAGTAAAAAAAAACAGACCTCCAGCACTCAAAGAGCTGCCACTTCTAGAGCTATTTGTGTTGTACAAAAAGCTGAACAATTTGCTCAATCATTCATTGAAATTTTCACGGTCGGATTTTACGAGGCCCTTAATTTGTTGGCCATGCTACACCAAAGCAACACGGCTGTAGTAGCCAGCCAATCTAACAGTTTTATGATGTGTGACTTAATCAAACCTCCTGTGGGTATTGTTCCCTTTTTCACTGAGGTGATTGTAAAACGTTAATGTAGTTAGTAGACAGATGTGCTCAGAGCTGGATTTATGTAGTTCGAGTTGGGATGGTAGAAGAGTGAGTGGGTTGACTGAAGCATCAGGCTATTCTGGATCGTTCTTTGTTGTTCCTGTTCTCTTACTCACTGCTGCATCTGCCAGTTCCACCTCTTTGTTTCCCAGTGACGTTTCCTTTGTGTGTTTCATTGATGAAGTGGAAATGACCCCTGCTGATGTGGTATCAGCCCACTCACTAGTGGACATCTGGACAGTCACGGCTGCACTGTCCACACAGATGGTCCTTTCAGAGCGACTAGTGAAAAGATCGCAGGCCAGCGAATGCAATGACATTTGAGAGGCTGATGAAAGCTCAACTCTTGCCATTGATCCCGTAATTTACACTCCAGAAAGTATTTTTTGGACCAGTATTTTCGTATTGTTTTCCATATTCAAGCATCTTTGAAACACAATATATTTACTTGAGAAGCAAAATTTTAATATTTTGAAGTAAATAAAAAGTATTAGATTTTCATTCAGTTTGTTGTAATTTAAAGCTGCAGTCCGTAGCTTTTTGGGGTTAAAAATTATCCCAAATAAATTTTTGAGCAAGTACATAACCAGCCGGTGTTCAAAACTATCTTCTTGCCTTAGCTCGATTCAAAACGGTATGCTTGTAATGATGTTTTTAATTCCAGTGGTACTGGTGGATTCCTGCGGGAAATTCGAGCATGTCTTTGCGTCATTACGTCACATCATACGTACACACAAAGATGGAGTCTCGGCTACTAGGCTATGTTGTGTGTGAGGATGTTTATAGCCTTTTCTCACAGCACTTGTGTAATTAAACTTATCAATTTGATGGCGGATACAGAAAGGTTCAAACGACAATTACCAGTGACAACTGGAGATTCACCCGTTGTAAAATGCAAAAGACTTCGGACTTCTGTGAAAAAAAGAGACTGCAACCGGCCCATGCGAAAACAAGGACAAATATCGGAAGGGCATTAAATGTAGTCACGCAATGCTGATGTTGTTAACATTAACAATTTGAGAACAAAGTATAATTTGCGCGGTTTGACGTGACAATTACGGCAATGCTTTTTTCCCCTTAGTTGGTCAGAACAAAAGTGGATGTTACATACTTTTTCAGATGACATTTTCTGGTGAAAATTCTTATGTTGGTCATATTTCCAAAAAGTTGAATCTGTGATTGTGAATGACAGTATCCACACCAGCGCGGTGACTGACAGCCACACATTCTCCTCAAAACATTGGATTCATCCGCTCTGTGCCATGCCGAGGCACAACCCACGTAAAGTTGACAATTCCGCAAATAACTGCAATTGCAGATTTCAAACAGAGATGGCGACAAAGTGGAAAAACTGCGGACTGCAGCTTTAAGCTGAAATAACTTAAACATCCAAGTTGATTGAACTTAAAAATGTAAGGCTTTTGTAAAAAAAAATTTTATAGTGTATGAAAAGAAATAGTCTCTCTTGCTATGCTGTAAATTATACTGAGCAGTTTTTCTGAATGATTTAATTAAATTAGTTATTTTTGAACAATTCATTAAAAGAACCAGTTTATAAGTTTGTTTCTGGAATCAAGCTACACTGGTCATGGCTGTTTTTGATTCTTTAAAAAGAACTGGACCACACTGGTAACCAGTGTTGGGTAAGTTATTCTAAAAAGTAATTCTAATTACACCTTCAACAGTGTTATTAGATTACTGTACTAAATACTCAATGTAAAAAGTATTGCATTACGTATTACTATTTACTTAATTACTCAACTTATTACTAATCACTCAAACTTGACCAGTTGAACAATGCAAAGATAGACATGAAACTGCTCTTTTAATTCTTTCAAATAAATAATATAAAAGTGTATGAATTATTATTGAACTGACCAACGTATTTAAAGGTAGAAGGTTAGATTATAAACATACTTTAAAATAATTTTGATGTTAAATCCATATAGAATTGTTTTAGTTTATACAGTATTTAAATTACAGTAATTAATTATTAGTAATAAAATATGTAAATGTTTTTGTAGTAAACTTAGCATGAAATCAATGTATTTCAAATACATTTTGGCAAATTAGTTAATTTGTATGTATATTTATTATTACTCTTGGGTGAGCACGACTGTAAGTACAGTTTTTACAAAGTCCTTTTTTTGTGATAAATTTCCTTTCAGGTTTATATTGGAAACGCACATCATTGCACCTCATGATTGCCTCTTCACACCTCAACCAGGTGTTGTTGTCTCTTCACCTTTAGACGGTAACAACGGGCAGTCCTGGTTATTTAGAGCGCTGCCTTGGTTTGTTTTTCAGTATTTCGTTGCTTTGGTGCAGACAATGGTTTATCAAGCCTTGAAGCTGAAGACAGGCTTGTGGAGTGCTGGCCATGGTTGGATTGTACAGTGTTGCGGTTAAATATTCTTGGTGGTGAAAGGTCCAGATGGTCTGGTTAGTCCTGTAGACTGCATGTCACACACTGCATGCTTTATAATACTGTAAACCTGCCTCATTTGATTAGTGTTCTGCTGCGAATAACAGAGCTTTATGTGATTTGATTCTGACTTTTTGTCAGCAAACGAATTATCAGCATAGTAATGCAAAGCTGTGGACTGCATTTGACTCATAATCAATTTGGTTTATCATGGAATCTGTCAGTGAACTCGTTGTTCATAAAGCAGCGATCATTCATTTCCTTTACAAATATGCCTTCAAGCAATGCTATATGAGTGATTACCATATATTACGATTGTGTGTGTCCACACAAGCCATTTGCAGTTTCAGAGTCACTGGCTTATATGTTTTTGTATAAATCCGTATGACTCAGGCATTGGTGTACTTGAAAGAGCTGGTGGGGTGCCCACACTTTTTAGGGGCCCCTCATGATGGTATGAGCTCATTAAATTTGCATATCTATGAGTAGCCTTTTCTAACTTTTTTTTGTGTGATTTGAAACAATGATTTTCAATTGGAACTCTCCTCGTCACTTAACTCTTACTTTGTCACAGTACAGATTATTTCATGTTAGTTTGTTTGCTCAGTTAGTTTGTTTTCATGGACTTTCAGTTGGTTTTCATCAGTCACGTGTTCTTTGTCTTTGTTTCCTTCCAGTCATCGGTTGTCATGGACACTCATCAGATCATCACACCTGTTCATTATCTCCTCATTATCACTGAGTATTTCAGGGTACGTTTATGCGAGTTCTCTGCGTATAGACGACACCATTGTCAAAACGATCCCCATTCACACGGATCCGCGTAAACAACTAAAAACGCTGTAATCTGCTGCCAGGCCATTAGATGGCGATGAAACACTATAGCCTGAACATGTAATATGCATGTGCATGACGTCATCGTCTTCAGAGATTCGTGTTTTTTGTTGTTTACAGATCGTTTTCAAAAACGTGCTCTTTGAAACCCGTTTTCGGGCACCCAAAACGCTGTTGTCGGGTAAATGAGCGGCCAAAACGCATACAAAGTTTTACGTTTTTAGCTGAAAACAATATTGTGTAAACAGCCTTTAAGTTCCTCCTGCCTGTTTGCCTGTTATTTGAATTATTATTAAAACTTTGTGTTTGGAAACATTATCTTCATCTGCCTTCCTGCAACCATCCGTGACAATATTAAACGGCTGATATTAAAATGTATATTTATTCTATTTTGTCTAGAAAAATGAAAATGATAAAGCACTAAAATCAATCTATTTAAATGTTACAAGTGAGTTCAGGCATCACAATATTGTAATGTACAGTTATAAAATAGATATATTTTTATTATTTGCTATTCCGCTATTTGAATATTATTCATGTTTTTATAATAAATACTGCAATTCCATAAAAAATAAGAAATGTTGATTTTGATTTCATGGTGACTTTAATGAGATAAACAGGGGTTTGTATCTCTTTCATGCCGTATATACGCCCACTGAAATAACCAGACCAGACAACTCAAAACAATGTCCACATTAGATTAATGAACAGTAACACACAATTACTGAAAGATTGGCTGCCCATGTTTATTATCCAGTGAATTGTTTTGGAAAGCGGCTGAGAGTGAGATGCCGTGGAGTCCTGCAGGTGGTGTGATTGGGAACAATTTTTTTTAAAGTGGAACTGGAGTAGCAATAAGCAAACACTGTAATTGTGTTTGTGTAAGGGGCAGTGCTTCAGTTTGGCCATTCTGATAAAATTTAAAAAAAAAAAGTCTGCATAGAGATGAAATGATTAGCACCCAGCTGGTGTTAAAGTGGTTTGAACTTTGAATCAAATATGAAAATTATGTGATCTTATTTTATTTAGTTTTAAAACAAAATATGTGGTTTAAATTACAGCAATTGCAAATCGCAATAATTATTTACTTTTCTAAAACAGTCAAGAGCATGTGCAATACAAAAGTTTTTTTTCACCCCCCTAACCTTTCATGCTTAAATGTCAACCAGCCATTATAGTCTGGCCACAGGTTCCAGTGGCTGTTTGCACTTGATACATTTCAGTTTTACTCTCTTTGCATCGGCTGAGCGTCTGCACAATAAATGGACACACTGGCATTTGGAATCCAGCACAGAAGTTCAGTGGTCATGCTTTCACATGCACTTCTTGTCTAAATGTCACTCTGCAAGAGCTTGTCTTGGAGCTCTCGCTAGCCATATGGAGCCGGGCTTGTTCTAGAGGCTTTCACTCACGCCTTCTTCCTGGAGCTTTTTACAGTCACCTCCAAGAGAAGAACACAGCGTTTCTGTGAGCTGCCACCTCCCTCCCGATGCATTAACTGTCCTGCTGGAGAAGACAAGAGGACAACAGCTCCAATTCTTCACAAGCATATTCTAAAGATATTATAAACCTGTTGCTCTTGTCCTCATATGTTCTGGTTATCTGTCTTAAAGGGATAGTTCGTTCAAAAATGATTATGTCATTATTTACTCATCTTCGTTGTTCCACATTTTGTTCCGTACATATTAGCTGAAATTGGATATTATCCAGGCTTATTCCCCTTATTTGAAAATTCAGGGCCCTATCTTACACCCGGCGCAATTCAGCGGCAAGCGCGACGCAAGTATCATTGTCACGTCCTGCGCCACGTTGTTTAAATAGCAAATGCATTTGCACCCATTTGTTCGCCCATGGGCGTGCTGGTCTGAAAACGAGGTGTGTTCTGGCGCATAGTTGGCGCGTTGCTATTTTGAGGCAACAGAAATAGACTGTGCCATTGACCAACTGGTCTAAAGTCAATGGCGCAATATGTATTTTTTTATTTAAAGAGCGCGTTAGTAATGTGCGCCTATAACAACGCGCGTACATTCTGCTTATTAAACACACAGGGATGCACAGCAGCACACAATCATGCCAAATATTAAAATTAAAAGGATTACAATGTAAAAGATTATTATTGTTTGCATAAAGATATGATGGAATCCGACTTGATGAATGTGTATTTAAATTGGGTCATTTATGTAGTAGAAATGTGAAATTATTTTAGAAGTTGGTGCCTTCTAGACTGAGAAAAGCCAGAAAATGTATTTTTGGCTCATGTGGATGAAAGACAACAACTCCCAGAATGCACTTGCTTGATACAACTAGGCTACTAGTTGACTCGAAACTGAAAAGACGCCGTTTTATCGTGAGATCCCACCCCCTATGGGCGGGTTGAAAACATGCAGAACTAGCTCCTACTACTGACAGCAGTCTCTCGCCTCTGGCCAAAAAAAAAGCTCTTGTCTCAGGGGGACATGAGGGAGGGAAGCATGGTCATTCGAAAATACTACCGGGTGTCTACTGATACAAAGCTTAATGCTAATCGGTGAAGTATCCCTTTAAGTATTTCTTTAGTTGAACTTCAGCACTATTTCTGCACAGTGCATTAAGTACAAAATTAGCTGTTCCAATTTAGCAAACTTTAAGTATATCAGTTTAGTATACCAAAAGTACAGTTGCAGTTACATTTTACTTTTTCTTCTGGTGATTGGATTTAGGCTTCAACATTCATAAAAGTTGTGTTCATTAGTGAAGATTGTCATGATAAACAACAAGAATCAAAAGAATGTGTTGGTCACACAGCTTATTTTCGGCAATATTCTCAAAAGCCGATGGAAGAATCCTATTGGTTTTTTGTCTAGGGAACCAGTGTGATGCCGACTTCCGGGTCGCCTACACTAATACGTCATCACCGCAGCGCTCTATTTGCAGACAGCTGAGGTTTTTTAGCTGCGTGGCTGTTGGTGCTTGGCAACACTGATGTGAACAGGTTCGCTGCCCTCCCACTGAAGGGTCTAATTGCATGTGCATGAGAGCAGGTGGCACCGTTCTACACTTCAATAAGGAAAACGTCAGAGTAGCTTGACTTCACCCACTAAATGACAACATGGATGACAACTGGAACCAGTATCCCATGTGGGTGTGAAGCCTCCGTTGTCCAGGTGCGAAGAATCTGTCATGCGTATTATAGTGGCCTCCATCTTCTAACTTCAGGCAGATGTGACGCTATATTTAGCATCCTGCTAGAGTGCTGTTGAATTATTCTGCTTTTTTTAATGCCATCAAGCTAAGTGGACTCTTTTTAAACATGTACATGTTATAGGCTTTGAGCAAATGGCCCATAATTAATATTAGTATTTGGTTCCGTTGCTTTTAAAGGGATATTCCGCCCAAAAATGACAATTCTCTCATCATTTACTCACCCTCATGTCGTTCCAGGTGTATGTGACTTTCTAGACTTTTTGGAGTTTGAAAAAAATAATCCATCTCTGTGAGTCGATATAATACAAGTGGATAGATTCCTAAAAGTTGCTTTCAAAAACAACACAAAACCAACACGACAGTAATCCATACAACCCCGGTTGATAAATCGGTGCGTTACGTGTTGTGAAACTCGTGCAAAAAGTGGCGTCTCCTCTGCTTCCACATCACTTCTTGCAACATGCATCACTTCTTGTGCATGCATCACAATTCACAAAGCGACGGTTTATTGTTGAAAAAGTAAAAAACATCATAATTTTTAGCTTCAAAAGACATTGATTCATCAAGTGAGGTTGCAAGGATGACTGTTGTGTTGGTTTTGCATGGTTTTTGAAGCGTAATCTTTGAGGGTCCCATCCACTTGCATTATATGCAGATGAATTATTATTTTTAATCTGAAGAAAGTAAGTCACATACATCTGGGATGCTATGAGGGTGAGCAAATGATGAGAGAATTTTCATTTTTGGGTGGAGTTTCCCTTTAAATGAACATCAGAAGCTGGACCTTGTTGAACTATCCCTTTTTAAAGGCCCGTTCACACCAAGGATAACTATACTGATAAATATAACTAAAGGTTTTATAATCATTCTAATTCTATCAGAACAACTATAACGACAACGACTCAGAGTAACAATATTGTTGGAATTACTGGCTAGAAAGTTACTGATGAACCCTAAAATCATTGACAGCCAATCAGAATCCACCGATTTTAAAAAGCTTGAGCGTTTAAAGTGGCAGACGACATAACTGCTTATAATAAACAGAATGTTATCACGTTATAGTTATCATTCTTGGGATGAACTGGCCTGAAATCTTTCTTTAAGATATCAATTGTCTGTTGAAAGCTAGCCGAGAGAAACCGGCAAACTATTGCCTGAAGGAAAAGCAAAAGGTTAATGTGACTGGCCCGATTGTAGGGTACTGACCTTGCAAGACAGCTCTCGTATTCTTCTGCTTGAGATAAATAACACTCGTATTATTCACGCCAAGCACTTCAGCTCAAGGAGCTAACTGTCTCCCCAAAGACCAGCTGGGTTTTTAATGCATGTCTGAAAAGATTTGAGTGTCCTAATCAGAAATAACCATTAGCAAGATGTGTCCTTGTCTCTTGTGACTCAAGTGAGAAAAAAACTCAAAACGGAATGCTAATCTGCTGTTAGCATTAGTATCGAAGCATCATCAGCAGGCATAAAATGGGTGACATGGAAAGTGACTATGACCTCAGTAACCACAAAACTGAACCGCCTGCTTGTGCAGTGACATCATGACCACATGACACAGACCAGGGCGGCTGAAACAGACCAAATGTGGGATAGAGCTTGAAATTTGAGAATTTCACTTGGGAAATATTACAGTTAACCTTCCAATGCAGAGACAACTGGCCGTTCCCTCGTGTGTAATACAGTATGAAATGTGTTTTGCATATTGTTCCAGGCTTTGTTTTGCTGTTGGGGATTGGAACAGGACCAGTGTGTAACTCACAGTTTTAGCACAATTTGTATAGGCGTGCATGTCGTTGATTTTTATGAATAATATTTTAACGAGATGATAGTTTTTTTTTTTTATAGTGCCCTGTGAAAAATAAGCGTGCTTAGTTGAATTTAAGTATAATAATGCATAATAAGTGCATAATAATGAAATTAAGTGTACTTAAAGAGAGTACACTTTCATGACTATAATTCTTATACACTTTTAAAAAGTGAACTTTGTAATGTACATTTTTACTTTAAAGGAATAGTTCACTTAAAAATGAAAATTCTGTCATAATTTACTCACCCTGAAGTTGTTTCAAATCTGTATGAATTTCTTTCTTCTGTTGAACACAAAAGAAGATATTTTGAAGAATGTCAGTAACCAGACAGTTGATGGACCCCATTGACTTCCATAGTATTTTTGTCTTACTATGGAAGTCAATGGGGTCCATCAACTGACATACAGGTTTGAAACAACTTGAGGGTGAGTAAATTATGACAGAATTTTCATTTTTAAGTGAACCATTCCTTTAAAATACTTTTTAAATCATTACGTTTTCATAATCTTTGTCATGCTTTAAAGAAGTACACTTATTGTATGCACCCTAATTGTGACTAACATACTAATGCACATGTAAAGTACTTGACAATAATCTTAACAGTGGTGTTATTCAACATGACATTTAAAGTAAATTTATTTTAAAAAATATATTAAATTGCACATCATTACAAATGTGCAATTGCAAATATATTTAAATACATGACATGATTCAAGTTTCAGTAGAAATGACATTAAAGTATATTTTAGTTTAACTATAAATGCTTAACAATATTTCAAAGACAGTAAAAGTAATTATTAATTTACATTTAAAGATGCACTTAATCCTACTTATGTAAAAAAAAAAAACTCAAGTTCTAATAAGAATTTTTCATAGAAAAAATTAAGTATATATAAAAAAATGAAAAAAATCATTTCCATTACAAGTACTCTTTTTAAAAGTAAAGTGTAGTTCTTTTTCACAAAGGTTGGCAGAACTGCTGTTAATCCTAAAAATACAGTTGGATGTACGCCCCAGATATTAAATCTCATAAATTAATAAATCTCTTACGTCACTGCAGCGAAGACATAGTGTCAATTCATGTAATGGGATAAAACGGACAATGAGTTCTAAACAGGACATTGCATTTTGTGGCCTTGCGTGGAAGGACGTGTTTTAGTGTCTTGAAACCTGATTATCCAAAGGGAATTGGACAATCATTTCTTATGAAACCTTGCCCAGCCATTGTAAAGTGAAGCCGGCCTTTTCCAAAGCAAATGAGAAGCCTCAGGTTAGCTCTGTGACGGCCTTCTTGGCAACAGCCTGAAGACAAGCACGTCAGCTTGGTTTTGTTTGCCGATTGAATCCCCAAATCTTGTTTACAGCTGACCATCTGCTGTTGGTAAGGCTGCGACATATCCTGGACATTTCAGCGGTCAGTTTTAGTTTTGACACTGAAAGGGAGAACAGTCATGCTGTCTCCAGAGCAACAGGAAGCAGAGGGAATACACACTTAGAAGCGAGAAACTCAGAAATCGCTCGAGGTGATAAGGCAAAATGAAAATTACTGCCAGAATAAACTGAGAGTAAGTAAAACATACGAAGGACAAGAAATGTAGGGTTGTCACAATAGCAAAACTCTGAATTTTATGACACTCGCTACCAAAATGAATTTGCTACTGCATGCACTTCTTTGGCCCTGTTTACACCTGGTATTAAGATGTGTTTTGGTCAATCGGATCACAAGTAGACGATGCTAAATACAGGTGTAAACGGGGCCAAAGAAGTGCATGCAGTAGCAAATTCATTTTGGTAGCGAGTGTCATAAAATTCAGAGTTTTGCTATTGTGACAACCCCAAAAAAATGTTTGAGCTTGTCCACTTTCGACCACTTCCAGAGGTAGTCGAAAACGCATTAGATAATGTAAACGCTCATGTCGTCGAATGTGTTCGAACAGCCACAAAAGACCGCCTACTCTTCGCTACTGACCTGATGCGTAAACATTATTGGAAGTCCGTAAGCCAGACAGGATTTAAACTTTGTCAGATGGAGACCCAAGTTTGATTTGAAGATGAAAAACGGCTGTACAAAGCACAGTGTTCTCTCATCAATCCTGATTTCTAACGCACACTCACAGTGTTTGGTGTGGTCTTGCAGCTGTCAGAGCAGAACCGAAAGCTCAGATGAAAATTATTTGCTGTCGCCTTCGATCGCGTTCATATGTAAATTGCATGAGCTTATTTGGTCAATTAGATCGAAAGATCTGAAAAAAAACGCACATTTACCCGCCCATAAACCCTCCCCTCGAAGACATCAGGACAAAAGTGGTTAAAAAAGTGGACAAAAGAGACAGATTAAAACACCAGGTGTAAACGGGAATCTGCGTGTGATCAGAACAACCAAAACGCATCTTAATACCAGGTGTAAACAGGGCCTTTACTTTACAGGGCCATGTACAGTAATGATTAAAGTATAATTTTTTTCTTGCTTGTTTGAGAAGTATTAACAATATTATAAACAGTGGCATGTCTTTTTGTGCTGCACTTTATTAGGCTACTAAAAATTCACTTTTTAAATAATTATATTTTAATATTTTGTCATGCTTCACAGAAGTACACTTATTTTGATGTGCTGACTAACATAGTAAAGCACATGTATACTTGATTATAATGTGTGTTATTTGGTATTACATTTGTACATTTGTTGTTACAAGTTTATATAGCACTAAATAGCAACTTCATCATTACAAATGTGTAATTACATATATATTTAAGTTTCAATGGAAATGCCATTAAAGTATATTGTAGTTGACCATAAATGCTTGCATTCAGCAGTACACTAGACATATTTAAAAGACAATAGAAGTATTTCTGAAATTACATATGATGTATAGTTAAATATAAATATGTAAAGTTTATTTTAAGTTTTCCTTATAGATTTAAACTATAATCATTTTCATTGTAAATAGAATCAAATTAAGTGTCCGAAAACATTACATTCAGTTTGCA
This sequence comes from Leuciscus leuciscus, assembly GCF_965113295.1. Lineage (NCBI taxonomy): Eukaryota > Metazoa > Chordata > Actinopteri > Cypriniformes > Leuciscidae > Leuciscus > Leuciscus leuciscus. The sequence continues at coordinate 13,423,767 of NC_138740.1, forward strand.
CTTAAGTATATTATTTTAAAGTTTAAGTATTAAACAATAATATGGACACTTTTTAAAAGAATTCTAAAGTGTACTTTTGCCACAAGGGTTCTACAACCTCAGATATGAGACTTTTATGAAAGAAGAAATAATTTTGGTGAATCTCCTTGATCTTGAATGACGTTAACTTCAGCATTCAGACAAACAGGCAGCTGTACCCACAAGGATGGAATTAACATGCACTTTAATCACTTTCTTTGTGTTTCCTTCCATGTGGCAGTAGCACAACTTGTTTAAATGAATTGTGGTGATGCTCTTTTATGCAGACAAGCAGCCTCATTTAAATGACAATGTGAGTTTGTCAGCTGTGATTGGATGCAGTGGAAGTTACGCCTAAATTATCCTGGACTCACAATTAGACTTGGCATCAAGCGACTGACATCTTTCTCAAATGTCTTAAGTTAGATTAAAGTGCGTTTTTTTCTCCAAATCTTTTGTGGTTATGGTACATTCTGTTTTTTATCTTTCTTTTTTTTCTTTTGCTAGATTAATCCACACAGCTCCAAGAATAGATTTTCATCTTTCACTTTGGATAACTCTACATAAGGCCCTTGACATGAATGATTTCAAGCGTTTCTTTCTATTTCAAATCTATGCAATTTTCCTGCCGGTTCTACATTAAATAGGCCCTTCGAAGAGGCGTGGGTTCCCTAATTATAGAAACTCTTGAAGAATAAAGTTTTTTTTTTTAGTTATCACTCATCCCTTAGCTGAATGAAACAGATGTGACTGTATGTTTGTGTGTGTGCAGGCTTGAAAAATCTCAGCTGTTAAAAAGAGTAATGTAACATACACTGTGTATGCGTGCACAATGTGTGTAGTATTTCTGAATCTAGAGAGCTTGAGTAAGCATTAAGTGCTGGAGAGGGTATTTATGTCTGACAGAGTTTGAGTCAGAGCAGCGCTGATGCTGGATGGGATGTGACCTGATCTCCATGAGGACCCTGTGACCCCGTTTCTGCATTAATGCATCTCTGTATGCTGTTATTTGTGTGTATACGTGTGAGCTAGGGTGGATGTGTTTAAAGTTGACATTTTTTACATTTTACTTCTGTATTGTGATGGATTTCAGGATATGCAATGAGAGCAAAAGTCATGTAAGAGGCAGAACAACTTTTTTTTTGCAATAATATGCACTGATGAATCATGTACAGTAAGATCAGGAACATAAATAGAGCCAGTTAAGGCTGTATAATATTGGGAGAAACATTCTTAGTGTGAAGAACATTTTAATAATCTAATGGAAAGCTTCCATGGATGTAAAAGGTTCTTCTTGTAACCATAGATGCCAATAACGAATCTTTATTTTTCAGAGTATAGGCTCAATGTCAGCATGTTTGTTATATGTATGTGGGTGTGTAAGTTCCACATCATCATTGTGTCACATGTCGATCATTATTGCTCACCCATTATTGCTTCACAGTCACTGGAATCTATGGAAGCTTGTTTCCGCCACAGAATGAAAAATAAAAAAGGTAATTGTGACTTTTTATCTCCCAATTCTGACTTTTTTTCTCCCAATTCATGTTCGCAATTTCAAGTTATAAAGTCAGAAGTGCGTGATATAAATGTTTATATCTCGCAATTCTGACTTTATAACACGAAATTGAATATAACACGAAATGAAGCTTTGGCGTCCCCATCTCTGAGTCCCCATTTCTACCTTCTAATCTAACCTATTACTCGGAAACTCAAAAATGGAAAACCTTGTGGAACCCGTGTAATCACTGCAATTACGTATAATTATTCCTCAATGTTGCACTGAAGTGGTAATGAAAGCAGATAGCTCTGCAGGTGGCTTGTATTTCCTCTGAGGTTGCCCAATTTATTGATACCAATAGCATTTTCACCAGCAGCACATGGTCATTTCCTCATGGATTCCTGGGTCTTGCTGTACCAATGACTATATAAGGGTATTTTCCCAGCTTCTCGACCTCCTCCCAATGCTAATACACCGCCACATACTCCCAACACATTCCCAGACTGAAGAAATACTTTCGGTTATTCGCCACCCCTTCTCAGCCCCTCTAGTTTTACAGAACGATGACTAACCAAGCCGAGGGAATGATGTCACCATGTTCTAGCTGCGGGTCAAACGGCGACATAACTCAGATGCCCCCCCTCACGTCTGGTCGTCACAAACAACTCTTTGCCAATTAAGTTCACTGCGTTCTTTTCAGGCCTGGTAGAGCGGTTGATCTGCCTCTGGGATAGTTTGCCAATGTACCATCTAGAGTCATGTTGCTCAAATTCCTTCTTCACCGCACTTTCGAAACAGACTGCTCCTGATTACAGGCCATAGATTTTCCAGAGATGTGCATATGATTCATATGCCTCATAGACAGTCTCTAAAGCCTCATCAATTCAAGTTATTTATTTTTTTGGCATGTCCCTGAAACAGGAACATAACATGTGAGGTATTTTAATCCAGGAAGAACTCGAGAGTTTTCGCTGTAGATATCTGGATATCCTGAGAAAACTTTGTCTTGGCTGATCATTGTGGTAAAAACCCCTATGGAGAAGAGACTTCTACTGAATTTATCTGATTTTCAATAACCTTGAGGATGCCATATGAATAAGCCTTCACTCATTGTTCTCCCAAGAAAATGTCATGCATTGCCATGCTTGATGTTGAGGAGGTTTATTCATACTCGTACAAATCAATTATTGACTTTTAAGAGGTTTTGCTCTTGTGTTTAGACTCTTTTGCGGTTTTGTGATTTTGTGCTACAATTTATTGTATTTTCCATTACCTAGCAGCACATGGGTAAGAAATGACAATATTTGCCCTATGGAATTGATTGCCATGGCCTTTGTAAGGCCAATTTGTATAATTAGCCTACCTTATTAAAGTTATCTCTGTTGTCTTCATTTATTATTAATTAGATTGTTTAATGCTGCTCCAATGTTGTATACATGTATATGTATACATACAATAATTGCATGATGTAAATAGCCTACATAAAAACTATAAATTATTACAAAATATATTCATTATTATTACAAAAACAGGAACTCATTAAAGTGTAAGGCAGCAATATTATGACAAAAAAAAAAATTATTGTCGATTATTGCAGATTAGAAAATAAAGACTTTTCTATTTTAGTAGCATATTCAAACTGGGAATACATTATACACAGAAAGTGAGCAAAGAATGTTCTTCATCACTGAAGTGTTCATGAATGAAAATGAAAATTCTGTCATTAAATACTCACCCTCATGTCGTTCCAAACCCGTAAGACTTTCGTTCATCTTCGGAACACAAATGAAGATCTTTTTGATGAAATCTAAGCGATTTTTGACCCTACAGTACATAAGTACATACGTTCATAAAGAGATCGTAAAACTAATCCATATGAATTGAGCGGTTTAGTCCAAATTTTCTGATGAGACGTGATCACTTTATATGATGAACAGATTGAATTTGGATTATGGCAGCTGCGTAACACGAGAATGAACCTCATTGGTTCTCGCATGTCAAGCGAATATGCTTGAGCTTCCATTTACCACAACTCATGTATGAGTTGATGAATGTTTATATGTGAATAAAAGCCTAAATTCAATCTGTTCAGCGTATAAAGTGAACGTGTCTCTTCAGAAAAGTTCAGAAAACGTTTTTTTCCCTAAACATTTATATAGGAGCCACTGGATCCTATAATGAAACAGAGCCCAGGTCCATCTGTCTTAGGTTGGGCCATAGAGTTGACACTAGCCACTTAAAAATAAAAAATAAAAACCTGCTACTAAATAGTTATAAAAAGGACCATGGTATTACACGAAAGCATCTTATAACGGTACAGTAATCATTCAGGTCGTTCATGCTCACATTCCATTGCAGTGGTTGAAGATCCACATTTTTTTCTCATTGAATATCCTGTTTCACTTGGAAATATGTCAGGTTATTGAAGTAAAATGGTTTGTGAATGTCATTTCATGTTGACTAATGTTTCAAACATTTCAAATAATTCTCACACTTCTGGTAACTTGGTTTATGCACGTTCACAATTCGAAATATTTGAGTCGCAGTCTGAAGGCCTTCATTAAACACTTTTCACGGAGACGCTGTGTGAATAAGCTCCGACCCAGCATGTCCAAAACAGGGCGAACAAATCTGCAGCCCTCAGCACAGTTTTCCAGAAACTCATTTCCTTTGCAACAAGGATCTTTATGCAATTATGTGCAGAAAATGAACCAAGTTTTGTGATCGTCTTTCCTGAAGGAATATTTGTCTTAGTCAGCATGAGGCTTTTCCACGCATGAGGACTTGTGCAAAATGTTTTTTCCATATGTGTGGCAAATATGCTCCAGTTTTGAAAACACGTTTGCTTGGTTTGTCAGGAAACCACGGCGCATCAAGATCTGGAATGATCATTAGCTGAGCAAAACGCTATTGTTTTTACTAGGGCTTTCTCTTTTGTCACAGTCGTAATTTCCAGAACATTAGCAGATAAATCTCCAAAATATTCAGTCTTGAGAGCAGTGAATTATGGTAGCTCAGCCATTTTAGATGCTGCATAGAGGGACCATACTCCCCTATGCATTTTATGGGAATTTTTGGTTGCCATGACAACAGTGTGATATGCCTGTATATCCTGATATTCTGTATATGGCTGTGTAAGGGTAAAGTCACCTCTGTATTTTTGCACTTAAACTCAGAGCTTTCTAGAATCACAAAGTGATGTTTCATCAAGCAGTCTCATTTATATTTGAAAGTCAAATACATATACTGTACTTTACAGCTGTAAATGAGCTAGAGCCTCTGATTGGATTTTGCTTGACTGGACCGAGCTGTGACAAGACAACTCAAGATGGCAGCTTGCACTCAAACTGACAAATAGACATTGACATGCACATGCATACACACAAATGTCGTCCTCAAATGAAAACGACCTACTTGTGTCAGCCACTAGAACAGTGTGACAGTCATTTCTGGGGACATTCCATGTTTTCACAATACATGCTTTCACACTGACACCGTTTTGTCTGGGCTGGTATCGTTTTGTCTCTCTAAAGTGAAATGAAGGCACAAAGGTGTAAAAGGTATTTAACTTCATTAGCAGTTTAACCTTCCTGCTAGTTATTTAATCATTTGAGCATTAAACTAAACATTATTGCTATTTCCCATTGATATTACAGCCAAACATAAAATGTAATATTGTATGTGTTTATACTAATATAATATATTAAAGCACAAAGATATTCAAGGCCATGCGTTGCAGTGATTTTACCAGTTAAACATTATAAAAAGTATTACAAAAAGTGCCATAAAATAAATAAAGTGCCATAAAACTGCAACAATTAAAATGATCATATTATATTATATTATATTATATTATATTATATTTTAATATATTTTAATATATTTTATTTTATTATATTATATTATATTATATTATATTATAATCACTCGAATGTGAGAGCAAAAGAATAATTTTAGTTCTATTTTCTATAATATATTTATTAGATTATATTAGATGATATTATAATCACTAGAATCTGAGGGCAAAATAATAATTTTAGTTCTAATTTTTGTCAGAAAAATATTATATTATATTATATTACTCGAATGTGAGAGCAAAAGTTATTCTTTCTATTGCATGAAATTAAGTCGACTGTCCAGTTCCACACACATAATGGGTTTAAAACAGGTGTTTCTGGTGTGTTGAATTGGCTAGTCTTATCTTGCAAATGCACTGCGTACTAGTTTGTGTGTGTGTGTGTGTGTGTGTGTGTGTGTGTGTGTGTGTGTGTGTGTGTGTGTGTGTGTGTGTGTGTGTGTGTGGACCTCTGTGGAACATCCTAATGCAGTGGGCACAGACTAGAGCATGAACACACCCCTCCAGCAGAGAGATGCCCGTGGACCAGCGTTGCCATGGTAACGGCAGGGATGCTGCTGGCTGTCCTAATGATGCTCTGCTGGGAGTGGAGAGGGCAAGCTTGAACTTGTTCTGAAGTGAGGGTAGAGAAGAGAGCATGAATGTGACAATATGTGTTGCTTTGTGTCTGCATGTATGTGTGCACAAAATCAGCTCATCTTGCATAACTGATGGACTAAGATTATTGCTACTTAAGTGTGTGTGGTTTGTGTGCACACCGATGTAAATTTGTCATGTGTGCCGTCCCTCTCTGAAAAGCTCTCTCAGCAGTCAGCTGGGACAGTTCGGCTCAGGGTAGCAGATGTCTGCACTAGTAGTTCACCTCTATTTCAAATCCTGCTATTGATTTTCCTTTTTTTTTCACCGTCTCATAACCCCCTCCCCCACTTCCCCTTCCCCATCTTTTTCCTTTCTTTGCGGTGGAGGGAGGGGGCTTCCTGTCATGAATAAGTCAGCAGCTTTTCACTTCTAGCAGTGAACAAGGTTAAGCTTAAATTATTGATTTGGGGATTTTAAGATGGTCTGAGGAAAACTGTCCGGGAAAAGAGGGAGTGATGACAGACGGTAAAATCCACTCCAGATTACAGACTCACACACACGTTCAAACATATGCTTATATTCATGTAACGGGCAGTTTACATAAATCAAACATGAATATTTTAGGTTAAAATGTATAAAAGTACATTTACATCTTGCATCCTTTTTTGTGTATGTGCGTTCACTAGTTTGTCTTTTTATTTGATATATAATTTAATTGCAATGCAAAAACGATACAATTTACATTTAGCAATACAATGTACAAAATACAATGCACATTATACAACACAAAATGCAATTTTATAAAAAAATAAATAAAAATGATTTTGTGTATCCAATATCATCTTAATTAGTCCACAATATCAGTCCTCTAATATTAGCCGATACCAAATTGTCTAAATTGTGCATTCCGATTGTATACTGGAATTAACTGGTGAAGTAAAATAGCATGTGTATCCTATTTACAGTGAAAACAAGCAAATCTGCCAAAAAAACATTGGCACGAATCTCCATTTTCTTTTTTGAGAAGTGTGAATAACAGGACCCTATGTGTTAGTATATGTGCAATCTTCACACATTATATTGAGACTTGGTTCGGAATCCCTTCGTCATGCTGTGTCCTGCTGACATCTGTCCGTGTGTCGGCCACGTGTCGCTCTGACCCCTCGACTCATGACCCTTCCCCCTCGACTCCAGCCCGCAGGCTTACACTGCCAGATGCGTCCATCTGCTGCTTTCTCAAGCCCTTTCTTTCCTTCTCATTCTTCTCTTCTTCCAGTCCACAACCCTTATTAAGAGTACATGCCATATTTAATTGTCTTAAAACGAATAGTTCATCCAAAAATAAAAAAATTCTGCCATTAAACTCTCCTTGTTGGAAATGTAAATGGCTTTATTTCTTGTGTAAGACAGAAAAGGAGACTCTACACGAAATTTTCAGATTTTGTGGATTGGGGACCAGGATCTATTCTTCTATGTCTATGGCAGCCCTTAGAACCGCTTGTGGGAAAATTATGAAATTTGGCACACAGATAAAGGACAGTCTGAACATTAACCACAGCAAATTTGGAGTGTCTAAATCAATTGCTCTAGCGCCACCAACTGTCCAAAGTTGCACTCATGTTTATGTTAATAGCTTTTGAACTGTAAGGGCTAGGAACAAAACATTTGTTATCTAATTGACCGTTCGCAAAGACCCGCCCCCTTTAGTTACTGTTGCTACGTCCGACAAGCCACGTCGCTCTCACGCCACACCATGTTCTCACGCAGTGAAAAATACATCGCGGAGCAGAGAGGACACTGATAACGCACTGACAGACAGGACAGACCAGGTTACTTTTGATATAAATAAAGTCTCAACTTTCAAATTTGGTCCTTTTTTTTTTACAAAATATAAACAATAAATACCGATTGTGGCTCTTTAATGTGTCTGACAGATCGCGGTAGAGCCTCTTAAAGCTGCTCGTGAACCAATCATCTCTTCCTTCTAGTTAATCTATAGCAGTGGTTCTCAACCTCTCCTGCAGGGACCCCCTGACAGGCCATGTTTCTGTTTTAACCCTGAAATGGCACACCTGATTCAATTAATGAGTAGTTATTAGTCAATTAATCAATTAGTCAACTACTCATTAAGCCTTTAATTAATTGAATCAGGTGTGACATTTCAGGGTTAAAACAGAAACATGGCCTGTCAGGGGGTCCCTGCAGGAGAGGTTGAGAACCACTGATCTATAGCATCAAATAAACAAATGAACATACGAAGGAATGTTGTTTTAACCGTGGAAAGACGTCAGTACACACCGTTTTTCAAGTTCAAATCCTCCAACGTTAATCTACTATCTCTCCTGACTGCTTTGTCGAACAAAAATGGCGGATTCGGCGGATGGCGGATTATGATTGGTCAGATCGCCTGTCAATCAAACTCCCTGCGAAGGGTCAATTCCTTGAAGGGTCAATTCCTTGATTTGACGATCTTTAGACAATGCCTGCAAAAAGTTATGGATTTCATTTCATGTCGATATATGAAACTGTTTTTCAACAAATTAGATGGCATGATGCCAAGAGGCTGTATCGCTGCAATTCTTTGGCATATTGACACCAAATTTAGCATGTGTCATTGTCACCTTACTTTGACCACACCACATCAATTTGGTCACCTTTTTTGCTCACCAGTCACTGTGGCTAGTGGTTTTCCAAAGTTACTTGCCACTCAGCATTTTCACTGGCCACAATTTTGACATCGATACCAAGTGGAAAAACTGCAATATAGATCTTTTTAATACTATCTCATAATTTGGCAGCAGGTATATTATGCTGCTATCACTTTACAGACATCCCAACCTGCAAAAAGTCATTTTCAGGGAGGTAATGACCCATATTTCAGTGTCGATATGTATCGAAAAATCTATATTTTTTGACAACACTTCATTGCACTTAGTTTATTATTTCAGATGCCTTTTTAAAAGACTACAATTGAAAAATGTATATAGATTCAACCCGCTAAAGTGGCGAGTAGGAGTGACTGCGTTACACGCCACTGCTGAAATCCACCGGCATTTGCGGGTTGGTGGGTGTTAATGTCAAGCCCTGCCATTAAATCACATTACTAGTGATTGTATTCATGATTTTTCAGCCTTTTCACCTAAAATCATCTTAATATATCTTTAATTGCTCATTGTTGCATTTGATCTGATGCTCCCAGCCATGCTGGCACAACTTATCGTGCCTTCTTTGTGCTTATCCCATTAATTACTGCTTGTATCTATATTTAATATTATTATTATATGATAATATACTGCTTATTCAAATGTAATTATATTTATTTATTTTGTTTACTTTAAGAAACAGGTTTTCTTTTTATCAAAGCTTTTTCATCAAAATTTTCAATGGCTCTGTTTTCTGAGGCTACACAGATTATTTGAATGAACATCTGGGCCGTGTGTTGGAAACCTGCCCCGATCTGGCCCCGGGACAGAGGTGATGATTTAGTGCTGGACTATAATCCAGCATCAGCCCTAATCAACCGTGAGCCGAGAACGAGAAGTACTGTTCTATTTCAGGCCATTTCTTTATCTTTAGCACCTCCTTCGCTCTTTGAAGTGCATGTCATTTTCCCCTTTAATGAGCTTTTCCTTTTTTCTCTCATTTGTGTTCCAATTAAAACGGCTGTTCTTCAGTACATCAAACGTAGGGCATATATATATGCACAGGGCTGATGGTGCTCAATTTGGCCTATTAATGGACATTCTTAGATTGTTGTGTATTTCATAGAGGCTGTCAGGTCCTTCCATGGACTGTGAGAGTTACATCAAGTCTCATTTATGTTGTTTCTCCCATTATTTCTCTTGGATGTGCGTCTCATTTTCTGCAGTTAAACAGCGAAGTATGTGGTATTATAAAACAAAAAAACAAACAAAAACACTTTTCAGTACTTTTATTTTGAATTGATGTAATTTTTAATCCATTTATTTTCACACAAATTTTGTTACTGCGTCAATATTTTTGGTGCAGAAACAGAATTTGTGTGCAAATAAATGCATGTTCTATATTAGGGCGAATGCGGGATTGAATTTTATACACTACTACTGGACCTGGAAAACACTTTTCCGTTAGGACATTTCCCACTGTACTGTAATGCAGATTTCCAAGTGTTATTAGTTTACTGACTTGATGGGTTTGAAAACTATGATTCAGGATTGCATCCTTTCTTTCTTTTTTTTTATTAGAACTGGCTGTATTGGCCAATTATATTTAGATAGCATCTGCCTCCCACCGTTGATTTGCAATCCACTGAATTTAATTGCATGAGCTCCTCTGTGGCTGGACGTTTTGCTGAGCTTTGTTATTTACAGAGAGACAATCTCTTCGCAAGAGAATAGCTGGGTGAAGTGTGTGTGTGTGTGTGTGTGTGTGTGTGTGTGTGTGTGTGTGTGTGTGTGTGTGTGTGTGTGTGTGTGTGTGTGTGTGTGTGTGTGTGTGTGTGTGTGTGTGTGTGTGTGTGTGTGTGTGTGTGTGTGTGTTTTGTTTTATACAAGATGATCTGTGCATTTTATTTTGCAGTTAATTTTGGGGTATGTAAGATTTTTTGGAAAGAAATTATTACTTTTATTCAGCAAGGACTCATTACATTGATCAAAGAAGTTCCACTTGAGAAAAAGTAACTAAGTAACACAATTAGTTATCAATATTAAGGCATTACATTTAAAAGTAACTTTCCCCAACACGCCACACTACTACCTTAAGGGTTCATATTATTAGCTTAAGGTACTAATAAGGTAGTGCCTTATTGATAAGCTAATGGTTAAGTTTTTGCATAGGGTGTATATCTATATTTTTCATCTATGTACTTTATTACTATGCTCTATTATATTGGTTATTGGACACCGCTTTGATAGATATCAACACAAGGCATTGAATAAACCATGTTCGTCTACAATCTTTTAACATCAGTTTCGGTGCTTCCCCAAAGCACACCTGATAATATTTAATAAAATCTGTTATCACAGCCATTTCTCTCCCTGATCAACATATTCCTTCCCACACAAAACACATGAACTACAAAACCCGTGACCTTTTCTTTCCAATGTCACAATACTTCCTCTTCTGCACAACAAGAAAGAGACTTTCAGTACTGTGCATATGCATTCACTTTAGAGAAAACTACCTGTGTCTTGTTTCTCATAGAGGCAACACATGTGGAATCAGTTTATGAGGCTGTAGGAAACATTTCGGAAATGTTTGATTGCTTTGGCTTCCTGGAAAAAAGAGCGCAGTCATGGGTATGGGGCAGATTGGACACGGCGACCCTCGGAGAAACAATCAGATTACTAGTCCCTGCTTAGGCGTGCGGCGGAGTAATCATAATGACACGGTCGAGAACGAATTCCGAAAGCCAGAATGGAACTAATTGCAGCTGTGTGGAACTGACCAAATTCCGTGCACATTCTTTTCTCGTCCTTTGGCATACCTTTTAATTTGGCCATTTTTGTATGTCTGCTATGTAATTAACAATGAGGAAGGTCACTAGCCGATACTTTTACTTAAACCATTCACATCTTTGTAGCATCAGGGTCAGTGAACTTCAAGAGTGTTTTGTTTCATGTCTTATTTTGAAGTTTAATCACAGTCTTATGTGATCCTGTCATGTGCTTCCATAGTCTCATGTGTCACGTTCTCATTGGTTCATTCATTGTTCATTGCTCTCAGGTGTGTCTTGTTAAGTCATTAGTCTTTAGGCTTGTTCGACTTCATGCAGCGCTGTGCAAACTGATCGGTGTCTGACTTAAAGCAGTGCATGCCGGTTCGAAATTTTGTCCGACTTGAGACAGAGAGCAGCTTCTCCAGAGCAGATATATATACACTCACCTAAAGGATTATTAGGAACACCTGTTCAATTTCTCATTAATGCAATTATCTAATCAACCAATCACATGGCAGTTGCTTCAATGCATTTAGGGGTGTGGTCCTGGTCAAGACAATCTCCTGAACTCCAAACTGAATGTCAGAATGGGAAAGAAAGGTGATTTAAGCAATTTTGAGCGTGGCATGGTTGTTGGTGCCAGACGGGCCGGTCTGAGTATTTCACAATCTGCTCAGTTTACTGGGATTTTCACACACAACCATTTCTAGGGTTTACAAAGAATGGTGTGAAAAGGGAAAAACATCCAGTATGCGGCAGTCCTGTGGGCGAAAATGCCTTGTTGATGCTAGAGGTCAGAGGAGAATGGGCCGACTGATTCAAGCTGATAGAAGAGCAACTTTGACTGAAATAACCACTCGTTACAACCGAGGTATGCAGCAAAGCATTTGTGAAGCCACAACACGCACAACCTTGAGGCGGATGGGCTACAACAGCAGAAAACCCCACCGGGTACCACTCATCTCCACTACAAATAGGAAAAAGAGGCTACAATTTGCAAAAGCTCACCAAAATTGGACAGTTGAAGACTGGAAAAATGTTGCCTGGTCTGATGAGTCTCGATTTCTGTTGAGACATTTAGATGGTAGAGTCAGAATTTGGCGTAAACAGAATGAGAACATGGATCCATCATGCCTTGTTACCACTGTGCAGGCTGGTGGTGGTGGTGTAATGGTGTGGGGGATGTTTTCTTGGCACACTTTAGGCCCCTTAGTGCCAATTGGGCATCGTTTAAATGCCACGGCCTACCTGAGCATTGTTTCTGACCATGTCCATCCCTTTATGACCACCATGTACCCATCCTCTGATGGCTACTTCCAGCAGGATAATGCACCATGTCACAAAGCTCGAATCATTTCAAATTGGTTTCTTGAACATGACAATGAGTTCACTGTACTAAAATGGGCCCCACAGTCACCAGATCTCAACCCAATAGAGCATCTTTGGGATGTGGTGGAACGGGAGCTTCGTGCCCTGGATGTGCATCCCACAAATCTCCATCAACTGCAAGATGCTATCCTATCAATATGGGCCAACATTTCTAAAGAATGCTTTCAGCACCTTGTTGAATCAATGCCACGTAGAATTAAGGCAGTTCTGAAGGCGAAAGGGGGTCAAACACAGTATTAGTATGGTGTTCCTAATAATCCTTTAGGTGAGTGTATATATATATATATATATATATATATATATATATATATATATATATATATATATATATATATAGTAGTTATATATAGTAGTTATATATGTTTGTCGTCATCAGAGCTCGTGCTGCTGCTCTGGAAAAGCTGCTTACAAATCCTTATTTATGAATATTAAAATCGTTGCATTCATATTTTGATTCTATTGTATTCAGTTGTCATATTAATGTAATTGTTTTCAGTCGCATTTATTAATTGCAGTTTACATATCTACTTAATATGAAATGATAACATTTCGCCCTGTACTGTTTGACTTCTGCTGCAAACTTGTTTCGAAGGATTGCATGATGTTAAACAAGATTACACTTCAAAGCCTTAAAATGAATAGCATTTATGTAATATTTTTATTTTGTTTGTCGTGGGACACAAAAGGTGTTTTCTCAGTATAGTTCCATGCTGTGACTGACAATAGAACCATGAAATACACCAAAGCTGCAACATAAATTCACAAAAGTAATCAATTGCCTTAATTCAGTGATCTTAATCTCCATTCTCAGCAGCGACTGTAAACATCAGATCCCGCACTCATTATATATTTAAAAATGGCCACCTCAAGAATTTTTACAACACGTTTTTCAGCAGTGATATCAAACTCTCATTGGCTCTCGCCTGCTTCGTCACAGATAGCAACATTCTGTGTTTCCGATGATGCGTGTTTGATTTGTGCGCCTTCATGGAATGAATCAGGATAAGATTTTTCAGCGATTAATAACTTACAGTAAATTCTGCTCTGTCTCTCATACAAAACTATTATATACCCACAGAGGCGACTGCAACATATCATCATTTGGACTACTTTTGGTACCGCTTTTGGCATTTTTACAACGAATCACCATAATTATATTGTATTCAAGTTATGGTTTGCATTGAAATGTGAATAAATTAATAAAACAGAACGAAACAAGCACTGCAGGAGGTCATGTAGTGTTATTAAGGTAGGAATGCCTCAACGTTTCACTCACGCTAAGGGAACGCTTTAATTAGCATGGCTATAGAGAGTTTGTTCGCATGTTTCCCACCCTGCGAGACAATAGAGGAGCCCCCCAATCTGGGGCTTGAGCAAATCGCGCTCAGCTTCTCCCTGGGCTCGTTGACGCTCTGAGCCGCGTTTCTAGGTCATGAGAGTCTGTTATGAATAATAAAACGAGTCAGATTTAAATGGAATATTTATAGAAGCGCACAACAGCAAACGCTGCACCTCCTCCCTGTATTATTTTCTCTGATGTCTGTGGTATTTCTTATTTACTAATATTTCCTCCATCTTGTACTCTTTACCATAGCATATTCAGCTGTGTGTGTGTGTGTGTGTGTGTGTTTACCGTTATGTTAGCCAGGGGGGTCGTGAGACAGACTGTGAATGAGCCAGGGACCTTATGACTCAGGCTGAGGCCCCTGACGGGAATGGTGATATTTGGTTGAGGGGAAATGTTTCGGTGATGAAAGAGGAACTCGGGAGAAGGAGAGGTTTTAGAATTCTGCCCTAGATGTTTAATTGTGGGACCACTCAGTTGGAAAACAATTAGAGCGTAGTCAAGTAGGTCTATTTTTGTGCTGTAGGCTATATATTTTCCAGTGAACTTATTTTCAGCTCCTCTATAATCAACATAATAATTGCAGGTTCCGAGTAATCACATGCGATGGATTGGAATCTGTCAAATCTTTCTGTACTGGATACTCATAATGCATGGCCTTGCACTGGGGGCCAGTGTTATTCTTCTTCAACATTATTGTGTCTATCAGGCTCCTCCGTATTCTGTGATAAACCACAAACTAAAATAAACTTTAAGGGTTGCAGCTGAAGTTTCAGCAAAACCATATACACTCACCCTATGAGCGAATCTCAACTCATTAGTACACTTTTATTAGTGTAGCCTTCTGCTTAGGGTCTCCTCCAAGCAACCCCCTAGCAATGATGTGGAAAGCACCTACAGCCGCCGGAAAGGGTAAATATGGAGTTGCCTGCTGAGTAGGGATGCACTACTATTAAAATACTATTTTCCTCTTATGGCTGATATTAAAGAGTATCTATTGTGCTTTTTGTGTGTGTGTGTGTGTGTGTGTGTGTGTGTGTGTGTGTGTGTGTGTGTGTGTGTGTGTGTGTGTGTGTGTGTGTGTGTGTGTGTGTGTGTGTGTGTGTGTGTGTGTGTGTGTGTGTGCTTCTGTTTGAGCATGAAAAAGGTCTGCAGAGTTACAAAGCACAAAGTCAGTAAGCACAGTTTCTGATCTCCCTGAAACGCCTCCATCGTAGTCTTGAGTTTTCTTCCGGGAACGAACACATCACAATATTCCTCATTTAAATAATTCCCACCCAAGGTCTATGCAAAATAAAGGGGGCAAGGCCTGTTTTTTGTTCACCCCAGATCGAACTCTGTTATGGTAAGGGGTGTGTTTCTGAAGCATGTTTGAAGCAGTTGACCAATCACAACACACTGGTCCTGCCAACCAATCAGAGCACATTGTGCTTTTCAAAAGGAGGGGCTTTTGAGAGACTGGAACAAAACAGGGGTGCGTTCCTCTAAGCATAACTATGCTCGCAAGTTCCGTCGTTACCAACATAGTTCATCGATTTGTCGTTTCCCAAAACCATAGTTCCAACGAACATTCACAAACAGCATCGCAAACTTAAGAGGTTGGAACTACAGCTCTTGGGCTGATAATGTTTTTTTTTTATTTTTTTTTATCAAGCATGAAAACCTATTCTAGTAGATCCCAAAAACAAAACAAAATCAAGACTGTGTAAAAAGGGCATAATATGTCCCATTTTTACCATTTTGTCTGAATAAATGAAAAATAATAATGCTAAAACCAAGAATTTTAAATTAGACAAGTGAATTTAGAGATGCTGGAGATTTCGTTTAGTGTTATTCAATTATTAGTGTTTTAAACTTTAAATAGTTTGTTCACCCAAAAATTTTAATTTTGTCATTATTTACTCACCTTTATGTTCCAAACTCATATGGCGTCGTTCACCTTTGAAGCACAAATGAAAATATTGAGAGATTGTGTCTCTTCATAAGACTTTCTGGATTAAATAGCTAGATTATTTTTGGAATACTTTAACGCTTTTCCACGGCGTGGTACGACTCGGCACGACTCGGCTCGCTTTACTTTGGCTCGGTTTGCTTTCCCACTGCAGTTTAGTACCGCTTCAAAGTGGGTGATGATTCTCTCTGACCAATCAGTGATCTGCAGTGTTTACACGTCACATTTTAGTATCGGACGACTCGCTTGGAACCTCAACCGAGGTGGTACTAAAAAAGAAGTACCAGGTACTAACCAGGTACTACCCCCCCAAAAGTGAGTTGTACCATGCAGGGGAAAAGCACTTTATAATTTGTTACATTTATATAGCGCTTTTTCTGAGACCTCAAAGCGCTTCACATAGAAGGGGGGAATCTCCTCAACCTCAAGTTTCACAGAAATCTCTCAGGTTTCATTTAAAAATCTCTTCATTTGTGTTTCAAAGATGAATAAACAATCTTATGGGAGTTAATGATGACAGAATTTTCATTTTTGAGTTAACTACCTCTTTAAGTGGTCTTTAGATTACAACAAATGTTATCTAATTGCAAAAATAAGGTACGTGCATATGCACAATTTAATATCCCATATCAACCAACACCAATGCATTTATAAAATCTGTAATAACCAATATGATACCAACATTGCTTTTAATACTTGTTTATTGCGTTAAATGGCATATTACATTATTTTCAGACAAACTTAACGTTAAGAACATCGGATGCTGATGCACAAGTTAAATTGTAATTGACGAATGAATGATGGCAGAAGCCGTTACGTTGCGAAGAACGGATACTGTCCTAATGCTGTTAGTTCATTTGACAAGATGAACTGATTTCTGGTAGATGTAATTTACCAAAGCTGATTGGCCATTGCACACAACATTCCTCTCATTATGACACACAGGCAGATGAAATCTACATATTTCAAACACATCCATATCAACCCCGTGGACCTTCAGCCACTCTGACATGCTTCTCTGTTCTACCCCCATAAACATGTGACAACATAATTATTATTTAAGAGCTGTAGCGTAGTTTTACCCTTGGCTGCAGCCAAACTTTTTCTCTGCCAGCGCTCCAGAATATTTGCATGTGATTGTTTGCATTATAATAGGGGTCTCTTTGTAAGCCTGTCAGTATAAAGGCTGATAAAGGCTGGAAGATAGTGTCAGGTAAGGGAAGTCCTCACTGTTTAAATCTGCTTGTTTGTGCTTTGGACATGTTTTTAGCCTTGCGAATTATAAAACTGGCAGAAAAGTTCCACAGACTAGACTTTGATTAGAGCAACCACCTGACAACCATTCACAACACCCTTGCAGATAAATAGAAATGCACTAAAAAACACTTAGAACAACCAAAAAGCAACACCCTATACACAACATATCACAATGGCACTGGCACATTTTAGCATACTTTTAATGAGTACTTTTTGCTAAAAATAATAAACTTTTAAACAAAATGCTTAAAGGGATACAGTAGTCTGTATTCTGTCATAATTTACTCACCCTCATGTTGTTCCAAACCTGTATGAGTTTCTTTCTTCTGTTGAACACGAAAGAAGATATTTTGAAGAATGTCGGTAACCGGACAGTTGATGGACCCCATTGACTTCCATAGTAGGAAAAAAAATGGCCACCATCAACTGTCCGGTTACCAACATTCTTCAAAATATCTTCTTTTGTGTTCAACAGAAGAAAGAAACTCATACAGGTTTGGAACAACATGAGGGTGAGTAAATGATGACATCATTTTCTTTTTTTGTGTGTGTGTGAAATATCGCTTTAAGTGGGAACTACTGTAAACCTAATGTTTTTGTACACTTTAATTGTATGTTATTTAAAATGAAATAAAAATGTATTATAGTTTAAATTATATTTAATGCAATAAATCGAACTTAAGAGTTTTTTTCAACACACTTGAGTGGGAATTAAGTATATCTTTATATGTAATTTCATAATATTGTCTTTGAAATATGGTGAAAGTGAATACTGCCGAATGTACTGACAGGGATTTATGGTAAACTAAAATATACTTGTATGAAATGTAATTTCTATTGAAACTTGCATGCCATGTATTTAAATACATATTTGTAATTACACATTTGTACTGAAGTTGCAGTTACTGTTTTTATTAGACTTTAGGACAATATATTCTCAGCATTGTATATCAGTTCATCTAAACAGCAAGACACGCCATTTTAATCCATTTCCCATGCTTCATGCGGTAGCTTACGGCAGTAGAACTTCTGTTCCTCTCTTTGTTGTCTTTACTAGCGTAGCACCAAACTCCCACTCATTATTTTTGCAGTGATGGGGAATGAGATTAGCTGTGCACTACAGTATGTTAATGATTATCTCCATTATTTAAAGAACGAAACATCAAAGCCTTGGCATGTTACAAATGCCGGGATATATTTTATCTGAGCGTACGCAATTCATTAATATCTCTAGATATCGCTTGTACCAGAATCCTTTTCGCTTTTGCAGGTAAGCGTGAGAAAGGATGAAAAAAGCAGCAGATGCACTTTTATTAGAAGCATAACAAGTACTAGTGCTCCATATTTTATCCTCCTACACACACACAGCTCTCAGATGACAGAGGATAATGCCTTTTTCTCCTCGGAGCTAACAGCACCCTTGTCCCAGAGTGCACTGCTTTGGCCTTCTGGATAGAACGCATTCCAGTCTTTCAGAGATGAGTTTGGCAGCACTTTATTTTATAGTCCTGTTCCCCATGTACATACTATATACTTATAATAGCAGAAAGTGTAATGCATTAAAACACATGGCAAACAACCAATTTTAGATTTGCATTTTGGTTGCAATTATTTATGAAAAGATATAATGCATTATAATATACATTATGAATACTTTTATAATGCATTATGCAGAAGGGCTTTACGTAAAACCAATATTTTTGTGCAACCTCCTTCATAACTGTTATTATTCTTGCATTGTATTGTTGTTGTTGCTGAATTCTTTGATTGAACAGGCATTTACTGAATTTTCTCTTCTTTCTCTGTTCTCCAGGGCCTTATACACATATGAAGACGAGAGTAATGATTTGATCCTGTCTTCATCGGGAGGTAGGCTACATCTCAACATACCTCCTGTACAAATATAGACGATCTAATAATAACCGACCAGAATCTAGTCATGCACTAGACTGTGACTGATGACATTCATTTGCATTGTTGATGTACCATGATTATGCCGGTGAACGCCACCCTGCGATTATATCGTGACACGGAAGCCAAACGCATTAAATGTGATATTAACACTGTTGGAGTTGTGCAGGGACAAACATCTTTATTGATTTGCAGCTTATCTAAATAATCTTAAAACCCAATGGACTGTAATCCTGCCAGCTATGAACAGAACAGATCCCAAACACTGGCGTCAGTAACCGTCACTCAAATCTCACTACGTTTTCAAACTATTATGGTGCATCAAACTGTACGGTCTGTATTTTCCCTCAGAGCTGGAGGAGGGAAACCTGTCATTTCTCTCTGATGACAATCATTTAGTCTGTGACTGAGGGAAGGTTATTATTAAGGGCTGTGTTGATTAGCACAGAGGATTTAGAAGTTCGATTTGTTGTGGGAATTCTGTTTGCAAGAGATTTCCCGCAATGTTTATTTACAGTGAACAGTTTGATTTTCTTGTTCCTGAAGTATTTGTTTCTAAAGCCATCATTTTGCTGCAGTTTTCAACATCATATCTAAGCATTGTTAAAAATGCCTGTAAATATGACAATATGAGAGTGATGCAAACCATCCATCCAAACTTGAGATATTTTGTATAACGATATAACAAAAAATAATAATAATAAAAAAATATATATAGCTCAGCCAATCAGATTTCAAAGCAGAAAGGATCCAATCTATCCAATTGCAATTTCAAATGATCCGTTTAAATGACCAGGATTGGTATTATATTTAGATCAGTTTAGTGTACACAGAGTTGGGGGAAATTGGACATTGAAATTAAACACATGGAATTAAAATGTTTTTATGTGGGCAGTAAGTAGTGGGCTTATGTGTCTGCTACTTTGTGTAATTAACTTTTTCCGGAGCAGGAAAGAGCTTCCACCAGACTGTGTGTGTGTGTGTGTGTGTGTGTGTGTGTGTGTGTGTGTGTGTGTGTGTGTGTGTGTGTGTGTGTGTGTGTGTGTGTGTGTGTGTGTGTGTGTGTGTGTGTGTGTGTCTGTCTGTCCAAACCCTCTCCAGAGATTTGTTTCTGTCTATTGGCACATTACCTCTCATGAGAAGCAGTAACTAACCGATCAGTCATGGTTGGCATAATGGGCCACTTAAATAAGAAACGTTTGCAGCTAATATTACAGAATTGTATTATTAAGAATTATTTTGTTTTAACAGTTTTATTAAAAAACATTTATATATTTATAAAAAAAATACTACTACTAATATATACAGTGTGTGTGTGTGTATATATATATATATATATATATATATATATATATATATATACATACACAAAACTTTTACATTTATTTCAGAAGCAAAACTGCAAGACATTAAGACTATTACATTATTTAGAGAATATCTTAAAGTATTTTGAATTGATAAGTATTTTCTTATCCCAATGGAATTTTTAGTGAAAGTTTATGCTTAAAAAAAGAAAAATACTTCATTTTATTCTCTGAAAAGAAACTTAATATCTTATGTCTTATATCTTGATATTTTTGTTTTGATATTTTTACTGGAAAACAAGACTTTATTTAATAGCATTTTTTTTTTTTTTTTTTTTTTTTGCAGTCAAGCACAGTACTGTACACTACTAACTGCTATAGAAAAATGTCTCTAACTATCTAACAAAAGCAACAAAAAAAATTCTGATGGTGGTGGTGGCCAGACCCCACACATATCCCCCACAATCCTATTTCCTAAATAGTAGTTAAGAAATGACTACTTCACTAAAGATCCAACATTTAGAAGATTAGACTAGAAAGCATGTTCTATTACTGTGTGGTCGGCCAGTATGGGCCATATTTTGACTGAAAAACAAGAAAAAAAAATACACTACTAACTGATGGGAAAAAATTGACTTTTCTTTCTAAACTCTGTGATTGTTGTGTTTGACAGATGGCGGTCTGGCAGAGATCGCAGTCACCTTCGATAACACCCGGATCATGTACGGTTTCTGCAGTCTGAAGGAGCCCACGGCAGCCCTGCCGCGCTACGTCCTCATCAACTGGGTGAGATGACGTAACAACCTGCGCTCAGTGACACTGACATTTTGCAAGCCGTTAGCAAGAACACTTCAGCTCTAGAGGTCGACAAAGACAGAGCAGTCAACATAACCACAGTCAACCGACATCAGTGCCGCCCTTTAATTATACATGCATTCTTTTATCTTACAAAAGCAGGAAATAATTTTGATATGGTGGTGGGAGCGAGACCCCAAGTCTAATCCATATATTTAGCCCCCACAATCCTGAATTAGTAGTTATGAAATTACTACTGTATTTTGCTAAAGATCTAAGATTAGATTAGATTAGAAGATACATTTTGTTACTGTGCACAGCCTGATATAGGCCAGTATAACAGTGACTTGAAGGCATTTTGAATTTTGAACATGAGTTGGAGGGCAAAAATTATAGATGAATCACTGTATAATCTTGCTTAGAATAAAGAAAATGTAAGCCTCCAGTCATTTATTTTAGCTGTCCAATTAAATGATTTACACTACTGGTCAAAAGTTTGGAATAATTACATTTTTTGTTTTATGTTTTTGAAACATTAAGTCTTTTATGGGGGCAGTTGTGGCCTAAGGGTTAGAGAGTTGGACTTGTAACCCAAAGGTTACTGCTCAAGAAACATTTCTTATTATTATCAATGTTGAAAACAGTTGTGCTGCTTAATGTTGTTGTGGAAAATGTGATACCCTACCATTCAAAAGTTTAGGGTAAATAAGATTTTAAAAAAGAAAGAAAGAAATTAGTACTTTTATTCAGCAGGGATGCGTTAAAATGCGTAGGATGCGTAGTTTCCACAAAAAATATGAAGACTGTTTTCAACAGTGATAATAAGAAACATTATTAATAATAGAGTACCAGTAATATAATTGGGCATTATCATTTCTGAAGGATCATGTGACACTGAAGACTGCCGTAATGATGCTGAAAATTCAGCTTTGCCATCACAGGAATTAGTTAGAAAATAGAAAACAGTTATTTAAAATTGTAACAATATTTCACAATATTACTGTTTTACTGTATTTTTGTTTAAATAAATGCAGCATTGGCAAGCATAAGAGACTTAAAATAAAAAAAACATAATTATTCCAAACTTTTGACCAGAAGTGTAAATCATTCAATTTGAAGTTTGCACCAGTATTTTTAAGTGCATACAAATACTGCATAAAAAGCAATTGCGCACAACTCATATGAAAGACACTCTTAAATACTTTCATTATTTTCTTATGTTCGTTTAATTACAAGCATGTTTTGTACTTTGTATTTTTAGTACTTATCTCTTTATGTCACACTCACAGCAATTATTTTAAATTGTGTGAGCTTCTTTATTTTGAATGGGTGCTGATCAGAGAAGTATCTCTATTGTTAGTTGAATTATTAAAGTGACAGTCTCTCTTTAAATGTATTGGCGCCTTGAAAATGCACCTAATGGTTGCAGTGGAAGACAATGTTCACCTCAATTTTAGGTTAAAGGATGTTATTATATGTTATTATTTTTGGTTTTCTGAATGCAGTGGGAGGTTGTAACTACCTAGGGGAGCAATCTGAGACCATTATGTATTGGCAGTACTCTGAAGTGTGCTAGACTTTTAAAAAAAAATTTATTCACACTGCAGTTGAATTCTCTGAATAAACACAGACTTGACAATGTGTGTTCAGGTTGGTGAAGATGTGCCCGATGCCAGGAAGTGTGCCTGTGCCAGCCATGTAGCCACCATAGCCGAGTATTTCCAGGTGGGTCTCCCCAAGGTAAAACAAACATCTTTTACTTCCCTTTTAAATTAGGTAATGACCCATTTCAATGATATATGAACCCATTGTCACTCATTTTGACATCATCTATCCTCTGAGCATGCGAGGAGTGTTAGCTGTTAGGTTTCATCTTTTCTAACTTTCCTGAAAAAACTGTCTGGAACGAAGGAAATGTGATTCATCCAAAATAATTTTCTTTGTTAGTGTCGGGGTGAAGCTAGCAAAGCAGGTCTAGTTCACCACAAAATCAAATAAAAGAAATAAGAAATTATATTTTGCATGAAAAAATAAAAGATCATAATGTGACATTATTTTGGTGATTAACCATGTTCCCCTCCAATTCCCATTTCCTTAATGTTTACAAATCTATTTACAATCTTATTATCATTATGTAAAAAAGTATTTCAATTAAAGTCTTAACTTTTACAAGGTATTTACATTTCATTGAAGTTCATTTGACTGCCTTTACATATGCAGATTGTGTCCAGACAATATGATCTTCATTACTTAGTTACAGTAATGAGAATCAAATGGGAATCATCATTGAGAATAATGAAGTTTAAATAAAAAAATAAAATATCTTAATTCACAACAATGAGAATTGGTGAGGAAATATGGCAAATTGTCATTAAAATAATATTCATTTAATAAATCGCCTCAGGTTAATATGTTACCCGGCTCCCTGAGAAGGGAATGAAATGCTGTGTAATAGAGTTGTCACAATGGGAGCGCTTCTGCGCGACTGATGTCTGAAACACATGTGTAAATACACCAATCTTGATTGGCTAAGGTGATGTCAAGTTACGTAGCAAAGCACGTAAGCATGACCATAAAAGGGCACCTGTGTCACAGAATCTCCAGATTTTAATTGTCTGAAGGAAGCCACAAAGGCACACCCGAAGTGTGGCAACGCAGCGTCTCGTTCCCTTCTCAAGGAACCGGGTTACATACGTCATCAGAGACGTTCCCTTTTGAATGTAACTCAACGCTGCGTCATGTCATTGCCCCAGTGGGAATGTCAACAGCCCACTGAGGAAAGATGCCTGCCCATCAAAGCCAAAGTTGCCAAGCTGCCGCAAAGTCTGACAGAGGAATAATTTTTACGACAGTATCGGTTTGTTCAAGGCCCTGAAGCAGCGAACTTGAGGGACCACCCGAAGTAACTGAAGGGAAGATTCCCTTGTGAGCGAAGATGGGGCAAATGGCCCGTCGGACACCTCCACCTCCTGAATCACCAGGGGTGGCAGGATAAGTAGAGACACCCCCTGAGAGCCCCAAAGAAAATCTGGTACACAATATTGAAGTATGCCCAGATTCCCCCTGGGAGGGGACGCTCTTAGGGATTTTGGATAGTGCTTTGTAAGATGCTACATACCCGGGTGGAGTGAGCTCTGACACCTAGAGGCGAAGCCATTCCACACGCCTCATAGGCCAGAGAAATTGCATCGGTTATTCAATGCGAAAGGCATTGCTATGTGAACACAGGTGCTGCGACCTCTAGGTAGACCAGCATTTAAGTGCATAAATGCCACTGGCCTGAGCGGTACACGTAAATCCTAAGAGTGTGAATAGGTGAAGCCTTTCTTGCTCCAGTGATTCATGCAGCGGAAGAAGACATGAAGTATGACCAGATGTGCAGTCACATAAGCGTGACTATTTCTAACTCCTCTGAGCCAGATGCGGACAGCATTGGTTCCTCGTTAGGATCAGAAGAATTCGCAGGATTCTCAAAAGATGCTCTGAGTCAGTGGATATAGCAAGAGAAAGAGGGACACCTGTCTTAAGCTCCTCCAAGTCCACCTGCAAACCCCATGATCTAAGCCGCCGTGCTGCCTCAATAGGCACAGAACCCGAACCAGAAGCCTGACTCCCATCCCTCGAGAAGAGAGCCAGGAAGGAGCGGTAAGCCTTATGGAGAAATGCTCACAATGAATACGGTCAGCCCCCTTCAAGGACTGACCAAGCATGTTTTGAATGTAATCAGGTCTGGGGTCCAAAATCCAAGCAGGAGGAGGTTGTTCTAAAAGGTCCTGCAGATCTTCTGCTCTTCTAAAGAAATAATTTAGTAATTGAATTGAAGAGCCACTTAAAAAAAGTCACAGCCTACTCTGTGGCTGACTCTTAAGGGTTCAAATTGAGCTTCTGATAAACTTTTCAGGACCACAGGAAGGGGAATGCAGTCAATGCAATTCAGTACACGGATGCCCATGAACAACCTTAAATGTCCTGATGCCCTCTGAAGAGGGAGGCGGGTGCCACACTCCGGCAGAATTTCTGAGCAGAGTTCAGGTGAGATCCCGCTAGAAACTGCTGCTTCCCAAAACACTGGTTAGTAAAACAGGTTCTTGAGGGAAGAGTGAGCACCCAATACTGTGGTGTGACACTTACCTCAGAGGGAACTTGCCCTCAGGCCACTGAAAGCCATAATAGATGAAAGAGATAATTGCTCCATTCAGCTCCCTGAACAGCTAACTGGCAGGGAACAGCCAAATTTTGCAACTATGTGTCACGGATCTATGAGAGAGGACTCAAGCGCAGAATGACAAGGGTTTTATTGATAAGACGAGAGATGGTGGGTGAGGAGGTGATAACAGTCCAAACTGTAGAAAGGGAACGAAGTACAATGACAGGCAAGCTGAGAGGGTGGCCGCCGAGACCAGCCCAAGGTGAGCAGGCTGGTGTGCTGTGGTTGATGTGCAGCACAAGGCCAATGGATGCAGCGAGAGACAGACAGGATCATACAGCACACGTAGATAGACTCACAGGGCATGATCAATCACTGCACCGGTCTTGCTGCTTGGCAGAGAGAGGAAGCAGCTAGAGAAGCTCAGCTTGCAGGGCTTGAACAAACAGGAGACACAACAGACACAAGACAAGGTATCCAGGCACTATCTTCAACTTGAACAATGAAAAGCGATGCACAAGGCAGCACACAGAAGTACACTGTGGCAAAGTAGGCACACACAACGAACTGGCAAACCAAGAGGGAAAGAGAACTCGTTGTAAAGGGAGCTGAGAACATGAGGAACAGGTGTGCACACTTCGACAAAGAACAGGGGAGCACACTCAGACTAACAAGGACTCATCAACAACCAAACAAGGCGGCGTGGAAATTGGTAACAAGGATGCAGGAACAGCAGAGCACATGGCCAACACAAACAAAGACAGAGCCATGTGCTCAAGCACAATACAAACAAAGACATATTGAACAAAGACAGGACTGTCAGTGGAAAACTCTGACACTATGGGACTGATGGGACAGTCTGGGCAAACTGCTGTAACAACCTTACGTGTGTCCACAACACTCCGGCAGCATTGCTGGGTGGAGATTGGCTGAAACCCTACTGGAGATTGCTGTTCCCCCGAAACACCATAGGTGTTGAATACATTCTGGGCATAATCCCTCAGGAGACTGCTTCTTCCCGTAACACGGAACTTGGTGGGATAGCAAGACAACTGCTTGAGGGACATCGAGGAAGAGTGAGCGCCCATTTTATTGTGGTGTATATTTATATTTACAGTATATGCATAGAAACACAAAATTGTTCTTTTTTTCCACTGAAACGACTTTAATTAGAAAACAGTACATTTATTTGCAGTATATGCATAAAATATCTTTTAAATAAGTTTTGTTTTGTTAAATGAGACTTGGTCATGTTTTCGTGAGATTCACACATCGAAACATAATTGGTGTTTTCAGAAGTGCATCAGAAGTGTTCATTTCAAACATTGACTCATAATGCATGAATTTTTTACTAATATGTATTTTAGTGCTTTTCAATACCACCTCTGTTGTTGTTTAGGCTTTCTCTATGGCTTTGTTTAAAAGCATGCCTCTTTAGTTCTGCTGTAATTCAGTCCTGTGCTCCAGCAGATAAGAGTAAATCTAGTCATGTGGGTGGGCCACAGAGTCTTGTTGGGTTTGTTGGATGTGTGTGTGCTTCTGAGTGTATGCACCTAACTGCTGGTATTGAGCAGCAGAAGATGTTTTTAGATGACTAACTCGCTCCTCTTCATGGCTATTGTGTTGGAGGTGTCTGTCGGTGTGAGGCATCTGAATGGGGGGCCACTCTGCTTTTCAAGCCTCTCAATCTCTTCAACGTGGGTGCGTGGGTGAGAAAGGGAGAGAGAGAAAATGGAGGTATTGAGGTAGAGAAACTCCATGATAAACATCAGCGAGACAACCAAGGCCGCCGCAGAGATTGTGCTTTTGGGTTGAAAGAGAGACGGTGCTATCAGGAATGAATTGATCTAAAGTGCCAGTCAACTCACCGGTTGCTCTTTTTGAGCTACTGAAAACATTGATGGCAGTATTCATGTGGCTATGTCAGAGAAATACACAAGAACTAGATTCAGTCGGTTTGTTTGATATTCTTACAAAAGCTTAGTTAGAGGAAGAGCTCTATATTCTGTGATGCTCGCACAAGCACATTGAAGACTTGTTTTGTCTTGCATGAAAAGCCTAATTGCATGTGAATGAATCATTCATACTCATTCATAGTTATTCCTTCATATGTTATTAACTGCAGTTATTCACTTTGGACTAATTCTTTCATTAATTATGTTATTGATGAGTTGATAATGCACACCACTGTTCAAAAGTTTGGGGTTAGTACGAATTTTTTTATTTTATTTTTTAAAGAAGGTGATACTTTTATTTATCAAGAATGCATTAAATTGATCGAAAGTTACAGTAAAGACATTTCAGATAAATAGTATACTATTTATTGAAGAATGCTGAAACTCACAATTTCACAACAGTATAAGAAACAGCACAACTTTTTTCAAAATTGATAATATTAATAAATGTTTCTTGAGCAGCAAATCAGCATACTTTAATGATTTCTGAAGGATCGTGTAACATTGAAGACTACAGTAATGGCTCCTGAAACAAATTCCATTCCAATTCCAATGGAATTCCAAGTCCATATTTAAAAAAAAAAAAAAAAAAAAAATGTTTTCAATTGTAATAATATTTCACAATATTATTGATTTAAGTGTATTTTGATCAGATAAATACAGTCTTGGTGAGACTACATTACAAATCAAAACATTATAAATCTTACCTACCCCAAACTTTTGAACAGTAGTGTAAATTTTGTTGCAGTTGCACCAATTGAAATTATGACACGGCATTAGCTAGAAAAATTATATCTTGATATTTTATAGCCTTATTTTCAATATATGTGTGTATTTGAATAGAAAATGCCACATGAACATCAAAAATTCTCTTAAATGGACAACTATTACCATATTTTTACTGGTTTGCGGAAATGAATCAGACTTCCAATCTCCCAAACCCCTTCTTTTTAATGGTGGCACAAACAAGTAACTGAAGAAGACTTGTGAACCAATCCCATTAAATAGACAGTTTGAACTGATTCACAGAAATGAATCAAACTTACCAACACTGATCAGACTTTTACTACTGGACTGTAATTTTTAAACATTTCCCTCACAACAGTCTCATACAAAGTCACGTGACAAGGTAGAATCACAAAATGTCTTTAGGAAACCTGTCAAGTAGAGTCGGTCAATGCAGCCTGATGCTTTTGTGACTTTCTTCTTTTGTCTGACTCTCTTGTGACAGTTAAAAGAGTTCTCGTCATTTAAATGCGCGGTTGATGCTGGTTGCCAGGTGACGTGTGTGTGTGCGTGTGTGTGTGCAGCAGTACTACTGATGAATTTCTTCTCTTTCTTCAGGGTGTTGACGTCGTCGTGAACGCTAGCACCATAGACGACATCGACCCCTCAGCCATCGGACAGAGGCTGACCAATGGGACGGCTCCAGTGGCCAGCCCAGTGCTGAGCCGCCTGCGGACGAAAGACGAGGAGAACCCAGAGAACGTTGTGCGTGATTTTGTTTGCATGCACACTGGAAAGGGGTCGACTCAAGTTGTCTGTGAATGGCTCTCTAATAGTGTGATGTCTGACACAAGGGCACAGCCTTGTTGCTGTTTTTAGAGGAAAGTGCTCTTAGAGCCACATTGTTGATTCAGAGGAACTGAAACAATGATTGCTTATGTACCATACGAAACAGACTTTAAAATAACCTAGATCCTTCCTGCTGTTTTGCTCACTTATCTGAATGATAGTCTCTGCCAAGTATACACTACGTCAAAAGTTTGTAATAATTATAATTTAATGTTTTTTAAGAAGTCTCTTTTTCTCACGTTAAGTAATATTGTGAAATACAATATGAAAGAACTGCACTGTAAATTATGATCAATAAGTTCTACAATAATGTTTTTACATTGCTTTAACTCATCAAAGTAACTTTTTTTAAAGTTATACAAGATTCATCTAATTTTTAAGTCAGTTTAATTCAGTTTTGAATATATTTTAAGTGTAATTTATTCCTGTGATCAAAGCTGAATTTTCAGCATCATTACTCCAGTCTTCAGTGTCACATGATCCTTCAGAAATCATTCTAATATGATGATTTGATACTCACGAAACATTTCTTATATTCAGTGTTGAAAGCAGTAAAAACTTTTTTCAACATTGAAAATAAGAACTTTTATTAATAAATAAGCACTAATTGGTGGCAATTGAGCAGTAAATCATCAAATTAGAATGATTTCTGAAGGATCATGGGACACTGAAGACTGGAGTAATGATGCTGAAAATTTTGCTTTGATCACAGTAATAAATTACATTTTAAAATATATTAAAATAGAAAACAGTTCTTTTAAATTGTAATCAACAATTTCAGAAACATATAACATATGCAAATTGTATGCTTTATTGTATCCCCTAAAATTTGGTATTAACCAATAGCATTTCAACCAATAAAATTCAAGAACCAAGTGATGTTGGTATAATCTAATCACAAAGCCAGTTTGTTCTCCACAAGGATAGTAATGGCAGAATTTTTTGGTCTTGTGGGGACATTTTTTGGAAATTGTTTTTTTGAAAATCTAAATCTGTAGAAAGTTTTCTGTGATGGGTAGGTTTAGGGTAGAGGATAGAATATATAGTTTGTGGAATATCCCCATAAAACATGAAAACCCAACATATGTGCTCTCTAGCTGACTTTATGTTTGGAGAAGAAACAAACTGTCCCCATAGTGCCTCCCTTGGATCAACATCTTTGTCCTTAGCTGGCTGTCCAATTAAAATGGCCAGTACTCACACTTCCCCTTTCCTCCTGACCGCAGGGCACCACCTACCAGAAAACAAATGCAGAGATCGAGATGAAGAAAATCAATCGAGAGGAATTCTGGGAACAAGCCAAGGTAGAAATGTTATACTTTTGTGTTTCTGCTGCTAAGATGCTTGATCTGAGACGCTGAGGATGGCAGTGTGAACCACTGTAACCAGTGTAAGCACAATGTGACGCTTCATCTGACTAGCCTCTTTGTTTTAACATTAATGAGGAAGTGCTTCTGTCAGATTATATTTCAGATATAAATATACTGTAATTTTTTATATATATATATATATATATATATATATATATATATATATATATATATATATATATATATATATTACATGGCTTGGTTGAATTCTAATGTAGAATGTGGTCTGTTATTTCTTGATAACAAACCGCTGCGAAGTATAACACACCGTTGCCATGAAAAACAGAGCGTTGCTATGGACGCAGGATTCTAACCGTAGAGACGGAACGGACTATTTTCTTTAGTGGAAGCAATACAATCGTTTTTAAATCAATAAACTCCTTTTTAAATCAATATCTTGTCTCAAATTATTGATTTATTTGGTAGGTAGCCATGTAATAAGCGGGATAATGTAGGGCGGGTTGTTATAGCGAATACAACCCCGACAGGCTGATCAGGACCCCGACGCGAAGCGAGCTCTACATTATCCCTTACATATACACAGAATATCAGAACATCAACATTTGAAACATTTATGTAAAGAACTGAAAGACTTCTTTCAGACTTCTTTATATATATATATATATATATATATATATATATATATATATATATATATATATATATATATATATATATACATATATATATATACTACTAATTACAATGGATAAAATGGAGGCCCAAAACATTGATTTACTGTTCAGTATTGTGTTGTACAATGTTTAGATCTATCTATCTTATTTAAATACATTTTACTCATATTTTTCTGATGTGTGTCTGTTTAAAGCGGGAAGAGGAGTTGAGAAAGGAGGAAGAGAGAAGGAAGATTGCGGAGGAACGGCAGCGCTTTGAAGCAGAGAGGATGGAGCTGGAGAGAAAAGAGCAAGAGGATCGAGAGAAGCGGTACCGCGAGAGGGAGCAGCAGATCGAGGAACACAGGTAGGAATGACGCCACAGTCGCCAATACCCATGACCCTCAGCCAGACATTATTATGATGCTATCTGTGTTTATATGCGCGGTCACAGGAAGAAGATGCTGGAGGACGAAGAGGCCAAAGAGAGGTCAAGGAATCAACCCTTGATTGTAAGAGTGCGTGTGCTTTGCATACAGTAAACCAGGATTTGTGTCTTAAAAGATGTTCTGGCCTGAAAAATGCAACGAATGCATGATAACCAATGGGTGGTAAGACCTATGACCCATGTTTCTTCAGTAATATTGTGCCTGTAATAAGTGGCTGCTGAGTGGCCAAGGGCAGTACACAGGCTTCAGAAGTATTTACACAAAATCTGTTCAGATTTATTGCACCAGTCATTTGTAAAGTAAATAAGTTACAAACATCGGCATGTGGAGGAACCCACATTTAACTGTTATAAAAACTTTTTGCTGCCCCCTGCTGGAAATAAACGTGCACTGATTCTCTTTACAGACAGAGCCCAGCTGTGAAGACCCGAACCTGGAGAAAAAGGAATCAGAGGTTGAGGTGGGTTGAAACAGAGCTGTTAGAGCCACACTAACATCGCTTCATTTCTCAGATAAGTGTATTAAAAAGGAGAGCAGACCCTAACAAGCTGAAATGTGGAGCAGATTTGTTTTATGTGTTATGATGACAGATATTCTGCTGGGATTTACATGTGGGTCAGTGGGATTCCTCGGGCTATTTAAAGACAAGTGTGTTTCTGTGTGTGTGCAGTCGATAGGATCTTCGTGATGAGAAGGGGCCAAAAAATCCTAATGCAAAACTATCTTACCTGCGCAGCATGTAATTATTACATTTAATACACTACCGGTCAAAAGTTTGGTATAATTAAGATTTTTTTAAAGGGGTCATGACCTGCATTGTTTTATTATTTTATAATGTTTCCTGAGGTGCACTTATAGTGTTAGTATGATTTTTACATCAAAACTTGTCATCATTTAGAAATAAAATGTCATTTCCTACCCTGATTTTACCCAGTTTTAAGGAGCGTGCCTGCTGAGAGACTTCAGTGTAAACGCCCACTGCTGTGATTGGCTGACAGCTTTGCATAAGAAATAGCTAGTATTACATGTGGACGTTTACTACGTTTTTACTATTACAGCTCTCAAAGTTATCTAATCATGAAAAGTGTTAATTATAGCATTATATTTAGATCTATAGCATTATATTTAGATTGTGGCATGAAAGGTTGCAGTGATGAGCATTGTAGCCAATCACAGACATGTTGAGTGCATGAATGCAGTGATCTCGTCATTGCAACTGCTTTCATCATAACTAACAATGCAAACACAATGTAAATAAAAGAGTTTTGGCGAGAGTCCAGAACTCAGCCACTGAAAAACATACGCTGTTTGATTGACAGCTCCAGCAATTGTGAAGGGAGCGTAATTTGATGGCTTTCTATATATACCGTGTTTTCCATACTATAAGGCGCACCGCATTATAAGGCGCACCTTCATTGAATGGCCTATTTTAGAACTGTTTTCATATATAGGGCGCACCGGATTATAAGGCGCATAGAATAGAAGATACTGCAGTCAAACGTTTGACTGGGTTTGCGTTATGCAGTGGTCACCAACC
This sequence comes from Leuciscus leuciscus, assembly GCF_965113295.1. Lineage (NCBI taxonomy): Eukaryota > Metazoa > Chordata > Actinopteri > Cypriniformes > Leuciscidae > Leuciscus > Leuciscus leuciscus. The sequence continues at coordinate 13,456,736 of NC_138740.1, forward strand.
TTTTCAAGCCTAAGATCACATCCAAAGTCCAAATGTAAACCAAGATCTACCACTTGCAAAAAAATATGAAAAAAACAAGTGGCTGAGCTGTAAAACCTTGTTTATACTCGACGCGTCCGCATGAGCGCGAAGGTAATAAAAAACTAATATCCGTCTGCTCGGGCAGATTCGGCTCAAAGTCGTGCATCTTCGGATGCGGAGGCGCGCGCGCGGCAAAATGACGTCATTGTGACAGCACGCGCGCCTCCGCATCCGAAGATGCACGACTTTGAGCCGAATCTGCCCGAGCAGACGGATATTAGTACATCTCATCACACCGGCACCCAGTTTGCGCGTCTAAATCAGTTGTATGGTCTGGTGTTCAGTCTAAAACAAAACAGTTGCGTCAAGTATAAATGCCTCGTCTGTTTGGGGAGGTGCGCGCGCAGTCAGCGGAGGCTCGCGCTACGGTGCCAGGCGAAAGTATAAACAAAAGGTTTAAGTCAGCGGTTGTTTTACAGACATTAATATAAGGCGCCAGATCCATATATAAGGCGCTCCGGATTATAAGGCGCACTGTCGTTTTTTGAAAAAAATAAAGGCTTTTAAGTGCGCCTTATAGTGCGGAAAATACGGTAATTTAATCACAGTTTAAATAACAGATTATTTTCATCCTACTAAGAGAAACAATGTGAAGTTGACCGTTTAGTCACTGGTTTGATTTACTGACACATAAACAAAGAACATCTGACAAGTACCTACATGAATCATTTCATATCAGAAATCACTGGTCACAGATCAGGCATTAGAATTAACACAGTTACTTACATGTTGTGGCAATACTGTCGAGTCCATATCGTAAAAGTCTATTTGCAAAGCCTGCGCCGAAATTGCGACTGATTTACCAAAGAATCCACAGTGAAATGTACAGAATACAAATAAATAATGCTCAACTGAGACATTCACATTGTTGAAAATAAATAACCCCATTCCTAGCATTAGGATCCTTTGGAAGGTAATGTTATTATAGGCATTGATCTTCTTCTGAGGAGTCTGTCTTTTACCTGTCATAGATTGGCTCATTCCACAACGAGTTGTTATCTGGTCTTGGTTACAATAAAAGCTGTTTTTGGAGTAACAAGGAAGTTTTCAGTTCTGAAACTTACAGGATATTCTTATAGAATGATGATTATGATGATATGTTAAAAGCTCAAGGGAATTTTGATTTCTTGATTTTTCAGCATCATTACTCCAGTCTTAAGTGTCACATGATCCTTCAGAAATCATTTTAATATGCTGTTATGGTGCTCAATTAGGCCTATTATTGGTGCTCAATTATTAATAATTTTATTAGGATCATGTGACACTGAAAACTGGAGTAATGATGCTGAATTCAGCTTTGCATTACAGGAATAAATTAAATTAAAAACATTTGACCGATAGCATTATGTATTAAATATTAAATATGTTTATAGGAGGCAGCAGCTATCATTGCCCAGAGGCCTGATAACCCACGGGAATACTTCAAGCAGAGAGAGAGAGCCATAGCCAACAGTGTGGACATCTCACCAGTCACCACGCACAGGACCGGTAAGATCATAGTGAATGGTGGAGAAGAGGAGGAGGAGATGCTACTGATCCTCTGTTTGTCCTGCTACTTGCTCTTCACTTGTCTCTCAATCTGTCATTTAACAAGAATTGAACAACACAACTCAGGAGAGACCATCTGTCTGAAATCTCTGCTCTGAATCACCATGACCGATTTCTGAGGGTCATAGACAGATTATTCATATAGTTAAATTATATAGACAGATAGATATTGATATGTTTATATAGAGAAAAGAGGTTAAAGAGAGAAGCATCTAAACTTCATATATGCTGGCTGGCTACAAGTTACTGTAAACCACAGTTATAAATGTGAGAATGTCTTCAGAATTATAGAACATGATTATGTATGTGCTAAAACATGCTGGTCATTTTGATCAATATAAATACCCAACATTTCTGTGTTGTATGTATTTTTTATCCTTAATCCACATGCTAACACTATGCAATCACGTTTGGAATGAATTGGTTGATTGTGCTTTGCTAAGTCATGGAGTTTGCTGGTTGATGTTGTTTTTAGTTGAGAAAATACTTTTTTGGTCCAAATTGTTGTTTTGCTTCGTACTACAACTTATTTTCAACTTTATCACAATAGCTTCAATTGTGCCTTTTGGAGGCTAAGTGAATCAATGCTATTTTAGAGAAACCATCTTAAACCAGCAAACCACCTTAACCTAGTTTTCAACAGGGATGCTAAAGCAAAGATTAATTTACTGTCAAAAAGCTTTATTAGTGCCATTTTCCAACAGACTGTATGATCCTGCTGAACAATGCAATATTATTTATGGGTGATTGTCTCATTTCATTGTTTATTTAAGATCATAGACTTTTCAGTGTTGGAGTGAATGTCAAACTCCTCACTACCATCTGATGTTGAAGGGTGTGAGACCATCACACTAACAGCTGTTTTCTTACCTCTCTCCTTCTACCTTACTTTCTTTCTCTCTATTTCTTGGTAATTTCTTTTTTTTTCTTCTGCTCACTCCATCCTTTTGGTTGTTGACATTTCCTTTTTAACCATCCGTCCATTCCATCTCTCCTTCTGACGATCCTGGATCATATTTACCCTCTACCCAATTGGTGCACATCCTTCATCACTTCTGTTTTGAACTCGTGCTTCTCTGTCTTTCTGATCTTTCACTTTTACACAAATTTCCTCCCCTCTCTATCCCTGGATTTATTTCCTCATGTCTATCCGGTTTGGTCTTCTTCTGTCACACCTGTGTACGTCGCTCTTTGTGTGTGTGTGGGTGTCCATGTGTCCCACACGATGGTCCCGTCTCCTGTTTACCAGGCCGCTTGGACAGTCCATTCTTGAGGCAGCAGCACAGTCCATCCGATTGCAGCCCGCCCCCTTCTCGCACTCCGCCCCATAAGCGGCGGCAGCCAGGTCCACCTGGTAGGTACTGGACAGATCTTGCTGAGGGCCACTGCATCAGCGTAGGATCACCAAGTCACCAGTCTAGCCTGTAGCCACTCTTCTTACTGAATTACCGTTTTTCTTTTGGCTTCCTCAGCAACACTAATCACATTCACTGTAGCTGCACTGCACTGGGACGCACTAGGTCTTCCAGGGTTAGTATGTGCTAGTATTAAAGGGATAGTTCGCCCCAAAATTAAACGTCTGTCACTATTTACTCACCCTAATGATGCCCCAAATCATTATGACTTAGTTTCTTCTGTGGAACACAAATGGAGATATTATGCAGAATGTCCAAGCTGCGCTTCTCCATACAATGACAAAAAAAATATTATTTTCTCATGTAACACAAGCAATCAAACCAACATTAGGCATTTTGAGTTGATGCATTTAAGAAAAACTTCTTAAATGCCCAACATGGTAATAATTAAAAGAAAAAAAGATGAGAACGTGCATCCGTCGTGTAAACAATACAAAACTTTTGCCTACATCATGTGAACAATCTGCTCATTCAGGCTATTTTGAACAAATGTGCATACATCACACAATAGGTTATACAGACGCTTAGAGGTTTAAAATTAAAAGAACAAATAGCCAAATATGAGCAATATACTGCAAATTAGACACCTTTGGTGGTCTTCAGACTACAGAGCGTGAACACAAATGATTTTATCATGATTTTAATGTTTTATTAACAAAGTTCGGTAGGAGCACGTTCAAATAATCTATGCAATCAAGTCGTCAATCACAATTACCACTTCTATCCTATCAGCATGAGAGGAAAACTTATACACAGTTGACTCATCTACATTCCTCGACAGTTTTCAGCATCCCTCCCATCCCTACCACAGTCAGGAATACGGGGGGAGTACTCTGGGTTTCGGGCCAAATACCGAGCTCGGAGCGCTCTCCTCGGACAGCACGCAAAAATACACATACCATTTATTCTATCTGACTTATTTGTAAGTGTGAACTCATGAAATAAGCTCGGGACCATTTTAAATCAGCTGCCTATCAGTGGGTACCGAATTGAGTCGAAATGGTCTTGGCTATCGGACCCGCAATCCGCCCATGCCTATTGATTCTCGACCCGCACTTGCACTGCAGATGACAACGTAAATATTACTCCACCCGTTACATAAAATATTAGCGGTTCACCCATCGGATACCCTCGGGCACCCACCCACGTGCAGGACTCGGACTCCCAAGGCTTTGGGGCCAACAGCCAGGGTTTTTTGGCCTGCCGAACACTTTGGTCCAAAGCCAGCCAATAGAGGCTTAATGCGTTAATATGCTGGTATTAGTACGCAACACATTTTTGTACATTTGGATAGATGCTGCATAAGTAGTCCAAATGATGATGTGTTGTAGTCGAAGTCCTCTCTGGCGAGATACAATAGTTTTGTATGAGGTACAGTGCAGAATTTAAGTTGTTAATATCTGAAAATCTTATCCCGATCCACTCCGTCAAACACACATCACCTGAAACAGGGCATGTCGCGATCTGTGACGAAGCAGCAAGAGCCAGTGTGCGTTTGATATCACTGCCATAAAACATGTCATAAAGCTTCTTGAGGCAACAATTTTGGAATTAATCATTTATAACGAGCTGCTTGGATTTGTCTTTTATGATCACTGCTGAGAATGGAGATTAATATCGCTGAATCAAGGCTTGAATTTGGGTCTGTTCCTCGCAATCGTATTGATTCTGAAGATTGGATAACAGCGCACAAATAAAATTGATTACTTTTTGTGAATTTATGTTGCATTTTTGGTGTATTTTATGGTTCCACCAGCACTGATCCTATTCAGTCAAAGCATAGGACTATACTAAGAAAAAAACTTTTGTATCCAACGACAAACAAAACAAATATTACATGATAAATAGTGGTTAAACGATTACAGAAATGTTATTAATTTTAAGATCTTAAAGTAGTCTGGCTATCACCAGACCAAGCTCAATCTTTTAAGATTGAACATTGGTCTGGAGAGTCTGCTCTGTATTTTCTACTGCACAAGAGGCGTGATCAACGGGCATAGTTCAAATTACTCTGTACGCAATTGGATAGTCCTTCAACCAAATCAGACCAGGTGACTTTGGAGAGCTACGCAAAAACTCCAGGCAGGAAATGTGTAACCAAACGTTTGCAGAAGCAGCAATGGAATCGAACGATTTTTGCAGGTTATGCAAAAAAAACATGAAAGTTTGTGGTATTTACACCCACTTGAGCGATTTATTTGCTAAAAAGAAGCCATTGAGCATCGTCGAGAGGTTAAAATAATTGGACAGAGCCGTAACAGCTCTGGGATTGGATTGGATTAAACCCGCCAGGTGGATAAGCCAGTTTGTGATTGGTTCCCACAAATTTGTAAAGGAAGCAGCAGAGATAAATGTACAGGTTTTCAGCCTGAGCTGCAGGGCGAAATCAAATCGCCGGCAGATCAGGCTGGATTTACCCAGTCTAGTCTTAAAGTGTAGTCTTGTTTAATATTATGTAATTCATCGAAACAAGTCTGCAGCGGAAGTCACACAGAACAGAGTGAAATGTTATCATTTCATATTAAGTAGATGAGTAAACTGCGCTTAATAAATGCGACTAACATAATGGCGTCCTGATGATGACAGACCCACAACAGTCAGGTCCTCAAATCTGTAAAGTAACCATCTCCCGTCCTGTATGTCCCATCTCAAGTAACCTGCTGTAGCCTACTAGCTAACTGTACTACGGCCTTCTCAGTGTCACAATCCATTTCTTTCTCAAGACGTCTATTTGATCCACATTGCCATCTTCTCTGGATCCATAGTCAGTTTATGTGTTCTATACTTGTTGTCCTTTGACTTTGTATTTTGCACAGGAAACATTTAGCATGTGTTATTTTGAAGCTAAGCCATGGACGTTTGGAGGACTGAGACAAACTGATTCTTTTGGTTAGGGAGATCTGGTTGAATCTCACCAATGTTACTCCCCTCATGTCCCCCTTCCTCTCCTCCCATGCTCTTTCTGACGGATAACCGGTGGCCCTGCCTGCGCTCCCTTTCGTCCTGTTGACCTGTGAGTGTACGCCACGCTGCACCGCATGTGATTGTGGTCTCTGAGCCCTTGGGCTTGCGCTCCGTGGACCTTGTGTGACTGTACTGTTGTGGAGCCGACCTTGTGGTGTGTTCAAGTATAAAGTTAAATAGCAACACGAGGACAAATGTCGCCCGTGAGGACTAAACACTGGGTCTGTACTAAGACCCAATATAGAGAGTTTATGTAGAGTGATACTATGGTTTTCTCTTACAGAAATGGGTGAATTTGAATTGTGTCACTTGGCATGTGCAAGCAGTTTTTACAATGGTCATTGTGGTTTCACGAGTTGTGTCTGTTATATGTCGTGTGAGGTCTTCACTAAAGCTGTATCGTATTAATCACCAAAATTTGCTTCTCAGTGTTTTTGTTGCATTTCAAATTGGTGACTTCCATATGAAATATTTCCCAGCTATCAGGGAATGTTCTCAGAACGTTCTGACAAAGTTATGAACAAGCATTCTTTCTAGTAACATTAATATAATGTTCATTCAAAGTTATATGGTCTTTAACACTGTTCTCAAAACGTTAGCAGCACAAAAACATTGTTTATATGTTGTTCATGGATTTTTTCCCCTGAAACAATTTAGTTGGATGTTCATCAACATTTTTTTAATGCTAATACTTGTTTTAGATTGTTCAAAGAACATTTCAAAAGTAACATAATGTTTGCAAAATGAGCAAATGGAAGGTTTCCTTAACTTTTACATAAGTTTATTATTATTATTATTATTTTTATGTTCTTAGAACATATTTTTGTTAGCTGGGTTCATAGTTCAGAGGTTGCTCTTTCAGAGCTCAGGAGACATGACTTTTCAGAATGTTTTTTCAAAAGTAATTTTGTCTCAAATTTATGAAACAGAAATAAATGAGATGATTGTTGATCATTTGATCTTGAATAAATTTGATTACTGTTTGAAATCTCTGCAACCCTGAGCACAATTTGTGATATTTTACTGTATATATTTGACTATATTTGCCCAGACAGCAACATAGTGTCGGCCCAGATCTGGGCCACATCTGGTACATGTGGATTCAAAGCGTACCAAATGTGGGCCGGATCTGTGCCGACACTATGTTGCTGTCTGGGGAGATAGTAAAATTGTTTTAATTTGTTGTCGATTAAATATCATTACTGTCCAGGAGAAATAATTGAGATTTTAAAGAGAACTCATCTTTGATTGTTCTTTCCAGTGGGTTGTTATCATTATTAAGATATTTCCTAAAAATTGCATGAACAAGTCAAATAGATTCTAGATCTGTTCTGCATTATTACATTGTAATTTTAAAATCTTGTCTTATATTGACCACCTGTCACTTATAAAAAAATATTTTTTAACCTGACAGCTTGCTTTAGCTGTTTTGAGTATAAGACATTTTTTTAATAAAACATCATTCTTGAGTGCATGTTCAGAAAACGACATGCATTTGTAAATTTGTGAACTCATTTTCTGTGCTGCACACTGTGTTGTGTCTTCATGGTCACAGCGGCATGTCTGTGTTTTAATGTCGCAGTCGTTGATGAGAACGCTGTGGACGATTCACTTTTTGACAGACAAAACACTGCTTGCTGTTGTTTGGCATTGATAGCAATCCTTTCAGACTGTTTGTAAATTTTGTCATCTGTGTTGTGATTGATATTTTGTCTGGCATGTGTTGCTTGAGATCATCAAACATTTACCTTCTTTTTGATGTCTCAGATGACTCTACCGAAGGAATCCTCGAGCGCAGCATGACCACTGGATGCACTCCCATCCCTAAAATCGCCATTCAGGAGGAAAAAGATGACTTCTTTCGAAAGGAGTTTGGTAAGGCCTTAAAAACAAGGGAACTCTTTTTGATATTCATATAGGGCCAGATTTACTAACAGCTTGCTCCAGTGCAAACCCTCTTTTGGCGATAAAAAAACGACTGTCCGGATTTACTAAAGACATGCAGTTAAAAATTTGCCGTGGACAGATTTTTTTGCGGCTGACCTTATTGCATATGCATTTGTAAGAGTTTCCCTTTCAGACGCAACATTTATGGGTATTTAAATGAATCATGCAAGGTGATTTACTAAAGTTTGCGCTAGTCAATTTACTGGTATTTGCACCATTATTTACCACCCCAAAAAAAGCATGTCTTAAACCAGACGCTAATTTGGCTTCTCTTGGTAGATTGTGTCGGTCATTATGGAAATGATCCGGCTGCGTCTGTGTTTTTTTATGTGCACTTCTTCAGTAGATCACATGCAGAACTTTCCACTCCCATCTCCCATTTTTGGGGGAATTGCACTAATGCTTATTTACCCTGTTTAGTAAATCTGGCGCTTAGTATCATCTTTTTTTATCCTTTTGTTGTATTTTACATGCGGGTTTATGGCGCGTCAGTACACCACAGAAGTTGAGCCTTTTGGAGACAGAAATAAAATGATCAACAGACCTTTAATATATAAAGCAGCAGTGCTATTTTAAATAATAAAAGTTTAGATCCCAAAAAAATAATCTCCCACCATGTCCTCCAGAAAACTAGTTAATAAGTCAGCAAAGACTGTTTGGGATGTAAAATGTTGAATCTCATCAGCTCAAGAAGTTAAGACAGATGGGAGGCTGTTATTGCTCCCACAGAATTATCTAGCGCATGCAGACCGGCCCCTGTGATGCAGCCTGGGGCTCTTTTGTTTGTCCAGGTTGTGTTTGCCTTCACAGCTGACTGACTTTCTCAGCTCTTGCGTGTCCACGCTGACTGCACTGAGTATGCTCAAGAAAAGCACTTCACTGGGGCGCAATTTACTCATAATCAGAACAGGAAGAAAACTTTTTGGTTACACTTTATTTTAAGGTGTCTTTGTTACAGTGTAATTATACATTTAAGTACTGAGTAAAATTAAGTAACTACATGTACTTACTCTAGGGTTAGGATTAGGGTTTGGTTTGGTTTAGTTTAGGGTTAGTTGCATTGTTCACAATTTATAGTAACTGCATGTAACACTTTTTAGGTACCATAACCATAAATAAGTGTAAATAGGCAATTGTATATTAGAACTGCATAATTAATTACATATTATGTGGGGTTATGAAAACCTTTATATATTGTAAAAGGGTGCAAATGGGCAGTTGTTGCCTAAATATCTGATTTGACCCTTAAAAATGACTTTTGTTGGCTTCACTCAATATTGACAGATTGATTTCAAATACTTTATCACATGAAATATTTTCAGATTACCCAACTCTCTGATGCCAAGAAACCCCAAATATACCTCAAATATTTAATTTTTACATATAAGGACCGACTTTCGGTGAATTTTAACCAGATTTGACATTATTATAATGTCATAAATAGATTTTCAAAATACGTTATTACAATATTATCTGTAATATTATCTGTAGATTAAAATAATACATTTTCTTTAGAAGGCAAACTGCAACAGTAAACATTTAAATTCTGTAAATGTTTTACACTTTTTTTTCTTCTCTGAAATGTTAGGCCCCTGGTGTAATGCATTGTAGGTTTCATAGAAAGTGTTATTGCAGTTCTCTCCAAATAAATTGTTTATAACATGAACATAATAGTCAAGTCACCTTTATTTATATAGCACTTTATACTGTAAAGATTGTTTCAATGCAGCTTTACAGTGATAACAGGAAAACGATGCATTTTGGGCTGTTGTTCAGCTGAAATCAGATCAGTGTTGATTCAGTCCCGTTGTAAAGATCATCAATTATTAAATTAGTTCATTTCATATATAAAGCAGTAAAAAATGATCATCGTCCAGCTCAGTTCGGTTCTCATACTACAGCGTCAGTGCAGTCAGATATTAAGTGTCCCCAACAAAGCAAGCCAGAGGCGACAGTGGTAATATAGTTCTATATGTTCATGAGTGTTTCCTAAATGTCCTTTTCCCTCCCTCAAGCCTTTGACACTCCCAAGCAAACTCCAGTGCAGGAATCCGGCTTCAGCAAGACCTCTCCGAGTGTCTCCCCCCAGCCCCGCAGCACAGATGACACCCTGTTAGACTTGTGGGACAGCAGCCCAGCGCCAGCCTCGGCCCCCTCCCAGACCCCCGCCCACATCATGGACCTGATGGAGGACACCCCGGAGCCCCATCGCCCTGGCTCCTCCCCTGCTCTCCCGCAGCCGCTCATGAGCTTCGATGAGGTGCCCGACACCCCCTACTGCACCGGCCCCGAAGACGAGCCCTCCAGCCTGGTGGACGTGTCGGGACCCCACCAGATGACCCTGAGTTACCAGCAGGCCCTCCAGCACGCGTCCGGCTCCGACAGCCAGGACCTGGATGACGGACAGCTGCTGCTGACCAATGGAGACTCGCTGCTTAAAGAAGGGACCCAGGTCTGTTAAAACAGCCTATCAATCTTCTAAATGTTTTATTTCCTTATGCATGATATTTATTTTGCCACTAGGTGGCAGCATATACTTTCTATATTTGACATTATCATAATGCCAAAGACACATATTCAGGACTCTATGCTTGCATGGAGCTTTATATGTTTACATATAGCCATCATATGTTTGCATTTATGCAGGCGAGTGAAGGCTACTTCAGCCAATCACAGGAGGAGGATTTCGCCCAGTCAGAAGACTGCACTGCAAAAGTCAACCCAACACCAGTTTTTTATAACAAACCACCAGGTGAGATCGCCACAGATTGAAGCACATCAAATGGTTTAATGAACGCAATTCTTGTTTCTGTTTTGATGGGAAACAGGAAGTTTGGGTGGGACATAATGAAGGGCTCGTTTCTTTTTTTTTTTAAAGTAGCCAATAACCTTTAGTTCACATTTACATTCAACTGATAATCAAATATAAATGGTATTTACAGTTAATGGGGAGGACAGTTATCATTTTAAAGAGATTTCCTGGACAAATGTTTGTATCATTGTTATTTTAGTATCCCTTGAGTCCCTATTATTGTTTTATGTTTATATTTTCTGTTTTCATTATTTTACAATGTTGTTGTGTTTTTGTCATTTTTTTATAAAAAATATGTCTCTATAGTTTTTATTTTTTTATTTCAGTTTAAGTTTTAGTTATTGTAGTATTAAACTACTGTAAATGAAAATGAGAAACTAGCTGAAATGTTTTTTAAAATATTTTATTTCAGTTAATGTTTATTTTAAGTAACAACAAAAATTCAGCACTTCATGTAAAAATGACATTGACACGGCACCATAACGGTGTGTATATGTATGTGTGTGTGTGTGTGTAGTATATATATATATATATATATACAGTGTATATATAGTTTCATTTAAAGGTCATTTTATTTTAAACAAAAGTTTTTTTTTTATGGTTTTAGTTAACTATAAAAGGCCTGGTTTGTCTACACCCCCTTAGTACATGAGGGGACATTAATATTTTTGGTCCATTTTTCAAAAAGAGAAAAACTGTCCATTTTGCATGTGTGCGGGGCTGTTCGCTGTGTTACAGCAACACTAATTTCTTAATTGTCTGTCGTTACGGTACATCCCACCGTAAAAAAAAACATCCTAATATAAGGTGTTTGTCTTATTGTCTTCTGCAGAAATCGACATTACGTGCTGGGATACAGACCCCGTGATGGAAGATGATGATTAGGAGCGACCGAGGGAAACCGAGGCGACGCCTCGACGAAAACTGATTTTACAACAGTTACTGAAGTCTTGCATCAAAATGTTTTAGAGAAAAAAACAACAACAATGTTAGCCACAGAAGGACTCGGGTTATTGTTAAAGATGCCAGTGGGTATGAGCGCTTTCGGTTCGTGTATGTGAGTGAGAGTGTGTTTATTATTTATTTCGATCTCTTTTTTTTTCTTTTTGCTATGCAGAGTATAGCACAGTGCGTCTCTAGCGCTCACCTGTGTTGTATGGATCCCTGTGCCTAACAGGTGTGTGTAGTAGCAGATTAGATTCCGTTTTAGTTTCTATCTCCTTAATCAACGCCGAGCTTAGGTCTGCTCAGCGCTTCAATCAAATTCCCCACAATCCTAGTTGCTTAGTTAAATCACTTGTGTTTGAGTGTTATGCCCACAGGGGTCTTTGCTTTGATGACTCAATCGGTCAGGGACGCTCGAACCCTCACCCCTCGTCCAAGCAAAGGCATGTCAGAACTCGATTTTAGCTTCAGTTGAGTCAGTCGTATTTAGCAAACGGAAAATGAAGGGGGTTTATATGTGATTATGAAACAATTTTGTGTTGTGCCAATTATTTTGAGTATGACGTGTCGGTGTAACGGCCTTTTAGGACTTTAGCGCCAGGTGGCATATGTATATTTTGACTACATATGAGACAATGTGTATAAACAATGGCTGAAACTGACGTTTGGTTTTTTTTATGAACAACTGCAATAGAGCTTTGATTTGTTGAGAAACTTAGGCAATAACAATTGTAGTGAACTCCTTTGGGAATTGTTTTAGTTATATATGCGGTAGTGTGTGCACATAAACTGTATGCGTGTACATCTAGTTTAAAGATAAAGGGAGAAGAGAGTCCCTTATTATTGGGGAGGTTCAGGCCTGAAAGATATTCTACATAAGTACGCAAGCGTCGACGCCAATGCAAGCTCGCAGTCCCAGATGTTAGCATGCGGCCTTACTGTGGCGTTAACAGACCTCAGTACTTAAAAGGATAGTTCAGACAAAAACTCGACCTTGTGTCGCTTCAAATCTATGTGACTTTTTCTTCTGTGGAGCATTAAAGAAGATATTTTGTTTTATGTCCAAACAGTGGAACAAGCTGTTTGGTTACCAACATTCTTCAAAATATACAGAGCCCCTAAGGGGACATGGTGGTGAAAACAAAATATATGATATGGGAGGAAAAATAATAAGTCAATGGTTTTGCGTGCACTCGCAAAACCTTTGCAAAATGTCTGCGTTCGCTCGCAAAACGCAAAGTTTCTTGGGGGAACGCAAACATTAGCGAGAGAACGCAAAAGCATTGGCAAATAATTTGTTCTCCCATCTCATATGTTTTTTTCTTCACCTTGTCCTTTTAGGGTGTCCGTAAATAATATTATCTTTTGTGTTTGTTTTACAGAAGAAATAAAGTCATACAGGCAACTACGACATGCAGATGTCGTAAATGATAGAATTTTAATTTTTGGGTGAACTATCCCTTTAAGAAGCCAAAATAATTCCCTTCACATTGCTATTTTCCAAGTAAACATGCTTACCAGGATTCAGTGTCTTACAGAGGATGATTTATGCTGATGTTGGCTATAGCGCCCCTTGAGGCTGAATTGCATTCTTTTAACATATTTTAGCGAATGAAACCGAAGCATTTGTGTTTGTGTACTTGCGTAGAGTATGGCCTTGACCTTAATTTATCGTGGATGTGATTTGGAACCTTTTAGTTCTACGCTCCAAGGGAAGGAAACTCATAATAATTACACACTTCAAACCCTGGTACCCCCATTATTGAAATACCGTACAATAATATTTTTTTTGCTTGTTAAAAATGCTTTATCCAGGACTCCGTTTCAGAGTGATGTTACCCTTATGGACGTCTACACATTTTTTTTTACCTACAATTATTACAACCCAATCAAATTTGGATTTTGTAACTGACTTTTACTCAAGGACTAGTGCAGGGACACATGGCCTTGCTCAAGGGCAGAATGGTGAGAGGTTATCTCACTAACTCAACACTGACTCAAACTGTAATCTTTGCTGTACCAGCCCACATCCTTAACTGCCAAGTTATCACCACCCACTGTCTTCCTCATACTTTTAGTCATTTTGAAAAGCCATATCACAACATCTTGGCTTTACATTACAAACCTTTTTTTTTTTTTTTTGAGTGGAAAGGCGAGCAATAAGACTAAACCAATAGTATTGTTCTGTAAATAGCTTTAATTTTGTTCTCATGTAAAATGTACTTCAATAACTAACATGTATTGATTCACCACTCATGAAAACCGTGGGGTGGCGTACGTTTGGATTGGGTTTCTTGCATTTCTTTGGTGAGAGAGAAAACATGGTTTCTCAGTATGAAACCTAATAGGAAGTAACCCGCATCTTTAACAGTAACTTAGCCCCTTTTAAAACGACTTCCGTGTATTCCTGTTCACCCTCCAACCTCCTTAGTAGTGATTATTATTCTCTTTCTCCCTCAAACTACTAGGAGACTACTACTACTACTACCACCACTACTATTATTACTATTACTACTGCTGTTCTACTACAGTAATTTCTTCTTTGCCCCTGAAGCAAGGCTTAGCGACTCCTGAAAGTTCTTTTTTTAATTATTTTTTTCTATCTCTTCCTTTTTTTCCCGTCCGCTTCTCACACGCTGTTTTTGAAACAAGCACAAGATCTTTTGTGACATGCTATGTGCTTATGTATGTTAATAAAAGACTTTAAAATCCTTCAGAAAACTTGTGTACTTTCACGTTTTTCTGTCTGCAACCAACTGGACACAGAAATGTTTAAACAGTGTCCTATAACTTGAGACTTTGCACCTCCCTTAAACGCATACCTTGGGTCATTAGTGACCCGGGACGTCATTCACTACCCTCCTCATCATTCATTTTTTCAAGTTAGACATCAACCTTCTTAGTATTCCTTAATTCATTATACACAATATAACAAGAATAATAATTAAAAAAAAATTACAAAAGAATGCCTGTTTTCCAATTCATTTTTTTGAATCACAACAATAATTGAATCTTTGATGACTGAATTAAGTGCAATTAACCTTTATTCCACAAGGTGGCAATGTCTGATACACAATGATGGTTTCACTCATAGTAAAGCAGGCAGAAAACAAAAGAATAGAACGTATCATCAGCAAATCTTGAAATGGCTCAGCGATTTACTTCAGGAGTAAATACTGAACACAATCAAATTTTAGTGTCACTGGTGGATCTGGTGAAGAAGCTGCGAGCGATCAAAATATTGATTTTTAAGGCGGTGAAAACGATAGCTTTGAGAATATGGTTGGGATCGCAAATATGATGCTGAATGTACTGAGAAAAAGAGCTCTGACGAGGACGGTGATGGTATAAAACATCTGCTCTAACTGAACCTTTCCAAGCTCCAAAAGGTAACAAAATATACTTTATTTTATTCTTCTGTAATAGTTACTCTAATATCAGGAGAGTTCTATACTACAGCAGCAGTTAGAGATCCATCCGTGTTAGACATAGATCCGGGTTGCTTAAGACCCGAATATGTAATAATGATTGGTGAAACATTCATGAATTTAAGGTTTAATCAAATACGTTAGGCATTCACTGGCGCTGTTTGTGTATCGTCTAAATTTTCAGAAACGAACCGAAAATCCTCAAATGAACATTGAAATATATAGCAGCTGTGAATTAGTACAGCTCTGATTATTGTGTCCGCACACGCAAGCACACTTTGCAGGCTACATGAACATTGCATGATACACTTTCACAGTTTGCCATTCACAGTTCAAGTGACAAGAAAGAAAATGCGCTATAGAAAATCTGGAGTGTAAATCTAGTGTGAAATAGGAACAAAATTGGGCCTAAATTGAGACTCTTGCCAGATCAAAAGAGATTTACTCAACATAAACCCTTTGGATTGATGCACCAGAGCCTCTTGATGACGGCTTTCATTGAAAATGGCATAAACGGGGTACATTTGGTACATAATATGTCTCGTACACTGTATGCTAATTTGCAGTCCACAGTCCACTTATCATAGTGGATGTGAGAAGGCTGTGTACCAGAGCAGTGACGGTACTGCTCACTTCATCTATGCAAACAGATTCACACGGCTCTGCTACGGTCGCATAGCAACACATTGCTGGCAGAGAGAAGGTAGTTTACATCTCTGTCTTTAGCTTCGGTTGTGATGTAACTGAATATATAAAACAGAGAGGGAAAAGCATATACAGTCATTTTAATACTTCCCAAAAGAATAATCAAACCTTTCCCATTGATTAATTTGAGGGCTGTAGTCACGTTGAATGCCGTAACTTGCTGTAAGAGGGTGCTTTTGAAATGACATTAAGGTGCAGTAAATTTCATTGATTGTCTTTGTACAATTTTGTATTTTGGTCTGTGCAGAATATGGATATTTCCCCTGAATTGATCAATATTTGGCATTTAAGGTTAGTTCTAGTTGTCATTTTTTCAGGACATTCTTATTTTTATTTAAAAAAGAGAATATGGTGTACTTTTTGAGAAAGTATTTTTCCTCCTCAACCTTTTCAAAAGAATTCATTTGTGATCCCACCTTCATTCTGTCATTTAAATAACAAGAAGCAGCGCTTGATTTACAACATTTGACATGGGCATCGTTTTATCTTTGTAGGGATAAGTAATAAATATATTCTTTATTTAATTGCATTATATAATTTCTGCACAGGTTATAATGAAGGAAGGAACACTGCCTCATAAACCAAGTCTTTATAATGTGGGTTGTGGGAAGTGCTTTTCCTTTATGCTTTTGTTATTTTCAGGCACTCTAGTAATGGCTGCGCAATTAAAAAAAAAGGATGAAGCAAAGACATCACTATGATGTAGTAAAAGCATTGTGTGCCCACTTACACTGTAATTGCTTTCTCACATTTCCAAAATAGAGCTTATTTTAATCAAATGTCATTTGAAAGCATCCAGCACATGCATGAAAGCAGTGTTATACGCTGGGAAACTGACAAAGACAGCCATTAAATGGATTTGAGGTAGAATCGTTTAAGGGCACGGAAACATACGTAAGAGAAATGATGGCAGTAAAAGGGAAAAATATTTGAAATCAAGCATTTTCACAATGCAGCAATCACCACATTGATTACGAAAGAATACAAACAGCCTAGCAAAAATGTATGCGGTTTGTTAAATAAATGCCGGAAATCCCACATGTGGCTGCAACAACAGCAGGAAGTACCGTGGGCAACATGGTGATGCTTGAAAATGTTGACAAATCCCATTCGCAGGTCATTACAAACAAGGTGCTATCATCAATCTGAGGAGCACTTCAGGAGGATGGATTTAATATATATATATTTTTAAATCATTATTCATACAGAGATTCAGAATCTGTAAAAAAAGAGAATGGTACTGCTGACATATCATTAAAGGCAGTTTCTCAGTGTACCCGCATGGTAATGTATTAAAAGCTGTGAGAGACAACTTTCTCCAATGGAAACTACAGACATCTTTCCAAAAATTGCAACTCCTCAGGCAACAACTTACTTTGGAGGAACAATTTGAGAATACTTTGAAGCTTTTCCACCCCCAAAGTTCAGACTCCTTCCCGAGAAAGGAACTGGCACAGAATCCAGAAAGAGATGCCAGGTATTGTTTTCCAGTTTATGAAACAACATTTTGTACAGCTGAGCAGCATTGTGTAGCTACAATACGGAGCAACCACTGTCATTTCGCTATGTCGCACTTCTGCGTTTTACCCTGTTTCACAAAGTCAGGGTTTGAAACGTCATTTGTATTATATCAGTGAGCCGCAGATGAGAGAGGACGTGAGGGGCGAGGTGTTGGTGGGCTACAGACAGCTCCTGGGAGCCATGGCAACAGCGTTCACATAATAGCTGCTGCTCTGCATCAGCCGAAGATGCCACGGAGAGCAAAGAGGACGAGAGAGAGAAGCGAGTGTGATGGATCTGCAAATTAACCCCTGAACAAAGCTGATTCAACCGATTCTGCCCCCAAAAGACAGCAATCGAAACGCCTCTGGCAGTTCTTCAGACCACATATGACTCAGCATTGTGAGGTCTATTTTTGTGGGCTCATACCGCTGTGCTTCGACCCAAAAGGGGAAAGGCGGTGGGCAAACCATAGTGTTGATCCAGACTGCGGAGTCCCCGCAAGCCCAAGTCTGTGTGAGTCCGGCCCTCGCGAGGCATGGTGGTGATGGCAGAGGCCTGGGGCTCGACTGGCAGGTTGTTGTGGTTGAGGTCCATGGTGGACAGGAGGTGCCCCAGCGAGTCCCAGCGTCTGGCCGAAGGTAGGCGTATGAGGGACGAGTAGCCACGTTCGGGAAACACGGTCACGGGGGCCATCTTGCTGGTCTCAGACTCTTGGTGCTCCCTGGAGGACCTGGTTGTAGGTTTGGTGTAAGTTCCTCCCCTGGGGTCCGACAGAACTTCACTGTAAGGGGGCGGTGGGTCCTCCATCAATACGGCCTCTTCGTAGCATGGAGGTTTTCCAAAGACATCTGTGTCTGCTGAGAAAAGCCAAATGGTTCAACAAGGAACAGAAAGAACACTGCAAGCTGCACCAAACATGCAAGGTTTTAGTTGCTTATAATCACTGTTGCCTCATGACCCCAAAATATTGTGGGCCTTTCTTTTTCCAAGTCAGCCCAGACATCATTAAACATACATAATCACATGATTTATCAGATAAAAAAAAAAACTCTGCACTAAGTTATCAGAGGACATTAAACAACATAAATAAGGGCTTGGTATATTTTATCAGGGGAGGGTAGAAAAACTGAAGCTTTTATCATTTCCTCCAACGTCACCTCTCACTCTAAGATGAAAGCTAGGATAGATTTTATTTTGTGAAAAGAAGTTATAACCAGCATATTGAGGTCGGAGATAAGACTGTTTGCTGTTTGACTAGGCAGTGTTTTCCCTCTATCATTAGTGCTTTTACTAGAATGGAAGATGAAAGCTAACCGGAAAAAGTCATAGAGGCTAGCAGTGCTAAGAGGCAGCACTTATTAGTTATCATGTTTTCTGATATAGGATTGCAGCTAATGGAGGCAGTGCTTCTTAAACTGCACTTTTAACCCACATTGTTGAGAAAACCTTTTTTCATTTTCTCAAGACAATGTGAGTGGTGCTTGCCCATCCAAGGAGTGGTTGCAAGGGGATTGCTAGGGTGTTCTGGGTGGCTGTACATGTCGAAAAACTCTAAAAACTGGAATACATTACATGATTTTTGCCCCTATTTGCAGTTTAGACACAAGTCAGAGCCAGTCTGCATATTTTTGTATGTTAAAATTAAAAGATTTTGCAGAAAATCACGTAGTATGATGAACATGGACTGTGATTTTTTTTTTTGCTTCAGACTATGAATCCGTCCAGTCGGAGGAGATCAAACATATTTGATATTTTAAAGGGTCAGTTCACCCAAAAATGATGTCATTAATTACTCACGCTCATGTCGTTCCAAACCCGTAAGACATTCATTCATCTTTGGAACTCAAATGAAAATAATGAAGTGTGAGAGCTTTCTGTTCCTCCATTGACAGTCTACGCAACTGCCACTTTCAAGCCCCAGAAAGGTAGTAAAGACATCTTAGTAAAGACAAAGTAATCCATGTTACTCCAGTGGTTTAACCTCGACTTTATGAAGAGACGCGAGTGCTTTGTTTGTGCAAAAAAACATGATTTACCACTTTATTTACAAAATATGAATCCCCCAACCCACGTTCATGTAACAATGTCCACTCTCACACTTACATATAATTAGATAGAGTAAAGATGCGTATTTGGCGTGCTGTCCGGGGGAGGGCTCCAAGCTCAGAATTTGGCCCGAACCCAGAGTACTCCTCCCGGTAGGAATAGTTAGAACTAAAAGTGTGGAGAAGGGGTGGTGGAGAGAAGCTGATAAACTGCCAACGAACAGAGGTAAGTCTGCTGTATATATACCTCTTATCATTAATTGGATTGATTAACTGAATGCTCTCCACTCGTGTTAATTATGTTAATTATCTGAACATGCTCCTCTTGAACTTTGTTAATAAAACATCATGCATTGTGGTGCTCTCGTGAACGCTCGTTGGAGATAAACATTTTCCAAACAAAGTGGTAAATTATGTTTTTTTTCTTTTTTTGCCCAAAAAGAATTCATAAAATTGAGGTTAAACCACTTGGGTCACATGGATTACTTTTATGATGTCTTTACTACCTTTCTGGGGCTTGAAAGTGGTAGTTGCGTAGCTGTCAATGGAGAGACATAAAGCTCTCAGATTTCATTAAAAATTATTAAATTTTTATAGTTGTGTATTGTATTCCAGCCTTAGGTCTCAATCATATTCTGATACCTAGATATGGCCATCCATCTATCTATTCTTCAAAAAGCTTGTCCTATGTAGGGTCGCAAGTAGATATGGCCAGTCCAGGCTAGCTGAATGATTTAAAATAACATTCATGTCTATGTATTTACTAAAGAAATAGTTGTGTTTGTCTTAGCAAGCACCATTAAATAGTTCATATGGTGGGTCAATTCCAGACATCCTATAGTTTCAGGTCTGTTCACAACATCATCTAAAACTGTATTTTTCTTCAATTCATCTAGCAGAATTTAGTATTGACCTGTAGAAGAGGTCCGTTATGAAGGGGTCAGGCACATGTCAATGATTATACACCCCCACCCCTCTTAAAACTGTCCCTGCTGGTGAAGCTATTCAAGGACAGTGTTACGGCAGATAAGTCATTTGATGGTGACTCTAGCTTGAAACTTATACTTCTCATTAAATACAATCTTTGGGGAAAGTTTACTTGATTAAAAACTTTTTTTTTTTTTTTAAAGACCATTTTCTCATTTGGTGCTCAATGCGTCACAGGGGACATGATGAGTCTGTTGTTGTAAAGTGATACAAAGTCCCTTTAAAGAGCAGAATTCTTTCCGTCTCTTACTCTTTTATGAGCTGACTTATTACTCAGGCCCTGTTTCAATGTGTGGTCATCCATCCCGTGTGTTTGGCACAGGTTTAAAGGGACATTCTTTGCCCATGGCTGGGGATCCACCATCTCTGGCAGCCAAAGCACATGATTATCCCGGCTCTAGCTGCTGCTAGCTCAGTGCTGTACTCGTCTGCCTACACAACACCCCCACAAGACTCACTGTTACCATGTCATACATGAAAGAATGCAGCTCGGGCTGCCAACACTGTGTGAGGAGTCAAGGTTTTCAGTTGTACAGCCCTTAGGAGATGGACAATCTTTGTTGATTGGTAAACAGTGTTAAAACACAACATGCTTAAAGTATTAATAAAAGGTAATAAAGGAGTAGCGTCCTCTGCTTGGTTATTGGATTATGCAGATTGCTATTTGAAAGATGATACTTCTAATTGGAAATGGTAAGATCATCAAGACAATTACTGACACTGTCTTGACAACCCTGCTGAAAAATGTCATGTCTGTTCAGGCTGGTTTATGATGATATTGTGCTGGTCTAGCAGGTGGACCAGTATAATCATTCTGTTCTCAAGGAAAACGGAGCTGGTGTAGCCAGCCATTCCGGCTTCCCATGCTGGTTTCAGCATGCAAAACTTGCCTTGTGCAGGTGACCAGCAATGCTGTGTTTTTCAGCAGGGAAGTTTAAAAAGTTGTTTGGTTTGAAAGTTGTGAAGGCATTGTGTACTTGAAATGCTTCAAATTCTAGCTTATATAGCATTAGTGTTGAAGTGGAAGTCTATAGGAATTTTATAGGAAATGTCTGATTAGTAGTCAGGCTAAAGGACTGTGCTGAGTTTAGTGGATGTAGTTTAGAACCTCTAGGAGGGGTAAGAGTCAGAAAGGTGAAAGGTGTTTAACATACCTGTAACGTCGAAACTTGTTAAAGTCAATAAAATTACAAAATATATTCTCATAGATTAATAACTAAGAGATATTAAACATTAGAAGGAAAGGGTGAAAGAACGATTTGAAAATTGACCAAGGTCACATTAAATTATATGAAGTGGTATTTGCAATTAACCAGGTAGCTGGAGAAGGACATTTCGAAACATTTAGTCATTTCAAAGGTCTAGTCCTTTTTTGAGTTTTATTTTGCTAATATTCTGCTAAGAGTTGTTAAAAGACTTGGTCTAAAAGTCAAAAAAAAAATTTTCATTGGGATTTTTAAGTCATGGCTCTTTGTAAAGAAACGATTTTCTTCCAACAGTGTGGGTGGATGAATGAATGTAGTAGCTTCTACATGCCTCCTCAATCAAAATAGTCCCCATAGCCCTGATAGCAGACAAAACTGCATTGGATGATTGAGCTTGTTTGAACATCCTACCTTCAGAGACAGTCCAGTTTGCTTGAGGGAGAGTGTGTGTAACAGGCAGCTGTGGAGACATCATTTGAAGTGGAAGGCAGAACTGAGGGGGTTCTCTAGGAGGGTATCCTCCTCCGGTGCAGTCCAGAGGCTCCATCTCCAGTGCCCGCAGGCACTGTTCCCTCAGTCTCTCGTCACGCCGCAGCTTCAGCTTGCGCTGGGCGAAGCTGCAAAAGCAGCAAAGCATGACAATGAGAGCCCAGATCAGCCAGAAGCCGGCAAAGCATGCCAAAAATGTATAGGTCCCCTGCGACATCACCATGATGATCACCTTGATAAAGTTTGTGCCCTCCAGGATCCAGTGGGAAGATTTAAAGTCTTAAGGAGACCTGCTGGTTGAGTCGTAGAGTTCACGCACCAAGTCTCAAAGCACACGAACAGACCATAGCTATCATATTTCTATGAATCCTGTTGTTTAAAACCATTACGAGTCTATCCAAGTGTTTGCTGAGCTCATTTTTTTCAAAGTTAACCGACGGAAAGGTTTCCCACTGACCGGAGGTCAAAGAAAGTGACCTGATTTCACTTGAAGCACATTCCACGAAAACGCAAGATGTCCGAAATATTGCAAAAGAGAAACTGTAGGGGCACGTTCCGAAGGTCCTCCAGGGGCCCTTTCCCTAGAAGAAATGAATATCTGCAGATGCTCTTTTCCTGACAGCTGGTGCAATGAGGGAATGCTAACGTCTCACAGTGCCTGGGTCTCCTCCTGTGTTGTGATCCTCCGCTGAGCAGATCAGGGCTCTTTAGATCTCCAGAGGACACCAGCAGTCACGCTGCTCAACAAAGGGAAAGAACATAGAAGGGGGCAACCGTCATAAGTTATGAACTTGTCATATTTTCAAAACACAGACCCTTAATATTTCACACACAATGGCCCATTTCTTAATTAACCTCAGCTGTTCAAGCACAACTCACACAATGACTTTAGGGGGTAAGTATCAATTTCATACATTAAGAGAGTACGCATAGTTTTACAGAAAGATTGTAAAGAAATGGTGTCAACAGAGTAAGTTTTCATTCACTAATGTATTTTGAAAATTAATGATGGCTTTCAACATGGCACCCCTTCAGCTGTTAATGACAGCTCTCGACTGCCGACAAATAAAAATGCCATTTTATAACTAAGATTGAGACAACTTATGTAACCAGTTCTGAGATGATCTAGTAAAAGCTTTATTTCCTACACACATTTACATCTCTATCCGAGATCTTGCTGACCTTGAGGAAGCAGAATAATTCTTTGTCCTGTGTCATTATCACTGATGGCATCTGATGTTCCCATCTGAATGTGGTCATCCATTTCCGATTGCTTATACACACTGCCTTAAAAACGATTTCAGCTATGTCATTTTTTGGAGGACATGACCTATAGATTACCTGAGGAACTACCAGAGCTGCTTTACACTGGGGACAATTCCATGCAAATATTGGTCAATAAATAATGGTTCCCCCAATTCTGATCAAGTGGTTACATTCGGTTTTGTTTAACATACATTGATAGTCATTCAGTTTATAGGAATGGTCAGAGAACACTGGCTCTCATTATATGAATGAGAAGGAAGCTGTCATCACCTCTTACTTAACTGAGGAAGAAATATGACTTTGCTGATGCCCCCTATTAACAAATTGTCATTGATATAAAGAATATTGCATATGTTTCATACAAAAAATATATAAAAAAATCTGTTATCACATAACTAAGAAACATTTTTACAAATAAAATAAGGTCTGTGTTGTTTTTCTATAATTACAACACAGTTTTCAGTGTTTGGTAAGCTATAATATGTCCATGTCCAATCATCACAATAAATGAATAAAGCCATAAATAAACATTAATATAGCAGTGATGATATGCAGCCTCTCAGGTGGGTGATATTTGTGGAGAAATGTGCGCAATTGGTAATGACTGATGAACACCACATTTTATATTACAAAGAGTAAACTACAACATGCAAGGACTTGACAATCTTCACTTGTGAACGCCCGTATCACTAGATAGCTTTTATTAGGCGTATACTACATTTTTATACTACATTTAACCACCTATGTGTGTTCGTAATTTTCAAATAGAAACAAATACGCTGCTTTAAGCTCGTAGGCTACTTACATGATAAGCGTCTTCCAGTCACGATGTTTCAGACGCGTGACACCTTTTCAATGGTCGGGACGTGATTCAATCCATATAAAGTTGCGGTAGTTGTCAGCGGCACATAATGTTAATAGCAGACTTGTCGTTACATGCGTGTGTTTTTTAGTGTCTTCACTAATGTTTACCTGGATAAACAGAAAGCGTTTGGTGTTCCGCCTCATTCCTTGGTCGTGATGCGCGCGATTGTTAATGGACACCTGTAATTGACGCGCGCGCGTCATGAAACACCCACAACGGCACTCCGCGCGAGATGCGCTGCTGCTTTCACGAGGGCTCTCTATATCAAATTGAGAATAACGGTTCTCTAAACAATCTGACATGCTCGCTCCTCCTTTTTAACTGTTTGTAGAACAAAGTGACTGAAGTGGCACGGTTTTGTCTGAATGGGATTATTTGTTGTGTCTGTATCGGTCATGTTTATGATGTGGTTGTGATTGTTTGGTTAAATGAAGTCTAAACGTCAGAACTTCAGTAATGATAACAATAATCTCTTCGGTTTGTTTCACAAATGCTTCTCACTGGATGGAAAGGTTCGTTGATATGACTATTTAAGATGCACTCAATTATTTTACACATACAAAAAAAAGTTTCACATAAAAAAATCTAAAGCACCTTTGAGAAATACAATTAAAATGATGTGCACTCACATAAAATGAAGACTCACTCAAGACACGAAGAATCAGTCGATTAAGAATGTACAAGTGCCGAGTATAGTGATGGCTATATGCTTATTCCTCTTGTGCTGATTGGTTGGATTATGTGAACATGTTGCTTCTGAACTTTGTTAAATAAAATTCATTACAAGCATGCTTAAGAATCCACTGCAAGTAATGTTCTAAGAACATATTGCATAACAGAACATACTCAAGGACATTCTGTATTGGAGAGAACATGGTCGAGAACATTTTGATTGAAAAAAACATGCTCAAGAACATTTTGTGTAGAGTGCAACAGTGGCCTTGATTCCATAAGAAGGCTATTTTTCACATTGGAATTTTAAGTTATAAGCCATGGACCAAACCAACCAGCTCAGAGGTGAATAACAATATTACAAACTTTTATTAGAAGTAATAATGTCATTCACAGTGCATTATGAGTTTTAAGGGATACAATTATTGACTACATTAAGGGGACTTTAAAACATTACCTTGGACTGATCACTTCAACGGAAGTATAGCTATACACGGTACCTAATATATACCTCATAGCTTATGGTATATCTCTCTTTACAGACTTATAAATTAAAAATCAATTCCCCTATGGAGAAATTAACGAATTTTTTACTTCTAGAACCCAATAGTGGCACTCTAGGAAACATACGCAAGAGCACTTAGCATTGAAGACGGTTTTTAAGAACATAATGCATTTAACAGAACATGTACAGTAGTATAGACCATGCTCAAGAGCTTTTTTCCATAGAATAAAATATGCTCAAGAATACTAGAACAGATTTTCCATAGAACATATTGTAAGAATTTTGCATAAGACAGACCTTCTCTTGTGGAACGTATTTATTAAGTGTTGGCTATTCTTCAGGATAGCAGGATGGAACTGATTTGTACTACCTCCTCTTTTAATCTGTGCTACAGTGTTGGACATAAGGGAAAAGAGCATTGCTATGACAACTTGCATGAACACGGCACCAGCTTCACAGTGACTATAAAGTTGTTGCCTATATCTGAGGTTGCCATATTGCTTACCAATATGATTATGCAGTGCTTCACCATACAGTGTAGCCGTGGGCTTCCACTCTTCATCATAGACAAGTTAATAGGATAGGACAGACAATAGGATAAGCCATTATTAGCATGCACAAAAAAAAAATGCTATTTGATTGGCAGTGTGTTATTTACCTCAGAGTAATGCTTGTGTTCATTTTAGACGTAGTCTCTCCACACACTCATCATACTATAGACACCATCAATGCCTGTGTTCATTTTTGAAAGCCCTGGGCAAAACCTCCTTGAAGCATTCTTTGTTTTTCATGCTGAACAACATTCTCTCTCCTTGCTGGCCCTGTGGATGAATAAAACACATCAGAGAGTCTGCTTTTGCCTTTTATTTCCCAGTAAAGAATGAGCACATTATATTGAAATTAATGAATACCATAATTTCATGCCCACATCTGTTTATCTATCTATCTATCTATCTATCTATCTATCTATCTATCTATCTATCTATCTATCTATCTATCTATCTATCTATCTATCTATCTATCTATCTATCTATCTATCTGTCTGTCTGTCTGTCTGTCTCTCTCTCTCTCTCTCTGTCCGTCTGTCTGTCTGTCTGTCTGTCTCTCTCTCTCTCTCTCTCTCTCTCTCTCTCTCTCTCTGTCTGTCTGTCTGTCTGTCTGTCTGTCTGTCTCTCTCATACACATTCTGTTTAAGGCAGTTCAGAGATATCAACCTTGATCTATTATGATACCATTCAGTTCCTTTAGAGAGCAGAAACATGGGAAAATTTTTCCACTTCATTTCCATAACTCCACAATCAGTCCCATACATTTCTTCACCTTACCAGCATTATCTGTCCTTCGGTGCTTCCCTTGTGTTAAAGCTGCAGTATTTTCTGTGAGTCATAGTGTGTTCCATTCAACCGTAAGTGCCCTTTAGAAGTTTACTATAAAAGTCACTGCACATCACTCCATTACTGCAAGAAATTTGAAAATGATTGGTGAAAATGATTTTTGAGGCTCCAGCGTTTTTTTGAGTTTAATTAGTCAAAGGTGTGGTTTGTACATGGTTGTTCTTATAAAGTATGAGAGATGTGACAGTCATAGTGCAACAGTCATGATTACAAGTAAATAAAAGATAAAAGACACATCCAAAAGAACCAAATGTGTTTATTTTCATATTAAGCATTGCAATAGACATTATCCCTTTTTTCAATTATGACAAATCTCAGCAGTTTTGCCATGTAAATGAATATGGCAGTGTTAATGTATTTGGTCTTGGCAGACTGCCTGGTCTACACTAAAAAAATCTACCAAAACTAAAACTTGTAACATACCACTTTCAAACCAAAAATGTATATTTTAGATATCAGATTTCTAGAATTCCTATCATTTTTCATCTTCTATATAAGGTAGCAGCACTAACCACTTTCAAAGTAAAAAATATTCCATACCAATTGAGCGCATTAAATACGGTTAATGGAAGCTCAAACATGCATGTTTGATGCATGAGAACCAATGAGGATTATTGTCATGCATCAAGAAAGCACATTTGAGGTTTAATTTACCATATTTGATGCACTCTATGTATTGACAAACTATTATGTATCAATAAACGGTAATGTTTAAACTAAATTAAAATTGGTTCTTCATCATCTCTTCAGTGTCATAGTTATGTTCAGTTTGTTTTAGTTTTAATAGACATTCAGTTTGTTTTCATTAGTCACATGTCTTCCTTTGTTTGATTTTCCCGCCACTCCTTTGTTACCATGGTCACATCCTTATGAGTTCATTTGTTTCAGAGGTGTATTTTTAATTACCTTTAATTGTGTCAGTACTCCTTTTCCTTTGTTTGTTGTCCGGTCACTCTTAGGCCCCGTTTACACGTACATGGTTACTTTGAAAAACTGAGACTTTTCACTTCGTTTGTGCCCTTCGTTTACACGCAAACTGAAGATTCGCCTCTGAAAAAGATTCTTTCTAAAAACTCCGGCCAGAGTGGAGATTTTGGAAAACTTCGTTTGCACGTTTGCATGTAAACTGAGAAAAACTGAGTTTTAGGCAATCCAGCCTAAATTACCAGGGGTAATCCAGCACCTGGAAAGCGTACCTTCTATGGGGGCATCCATTGGCTAACAAGCCATCACCTGCTGTTAGCATTCCACTGACTCCCATTCATTTTGGCGTCACTTTGACAGCGAATAACTTTACATCTGAGGCGTTTAAAGACTCCATTTGTCTATTGTTTATTTCTAACGAAACACGACAGTGTATAAAAGGCTCCAGTACCTTGTATCTTACACTATGATGAAGCCGTTAGAACTAGAAGCCGATTTTGTAAAAATAGGCTAACGATTGCATCATAATCACGCAACTCTCTGTCGCACAGTAGAAAAATTACCGTAGACAGGAGGAGAAGCTCGCAGGCATTCGGGGGGACGTGGAGGCATAAAGTCCGATAAAGTCAAGGGAGAAGCCCATAGAGAGTCATAAAGTTGCTCCTGCTCCTAGCTCATGGACAGCTCCTACTCACGCTCTCCGTCTCTGCAAGATTCGGAAGGGAATGATTCAGATTTCTCTTGGCACAGCTACTAGAAGACTTACAACTGTCAGACACGTCACATCTACGTCATCAAGCTCAGTTTGAGTCTGCGCAGTACGCTCAGCCATCAGGAAGTGAGTGCTTCTAATTGACTTCACTAGTCTCCGTTGAAGTCTATGGGGTCGCTGTGTCCATTTCTTTTACTGTCTATGGTTTTAGGCAGCCGACGTCACAGTATGCGACAGAACTTGCACCTGCGTCAAAAGTGCGACCTATGTTTACATTTTCATTTGGCTATGGTGATCGTGGATGCATTCAGAGTAGCAGTCGTATTTATGTTGGTGCAAACCCTTTTCGTCTGTTTGCATTTGCAAATACAGCTGCTCTATTATGTCAAGAAGCAGAGATGAATGAGTGCTGTTGTTGCTATTTTCGGGATTCTGATTGGCTAATGTGGGCTTGAGCTTCTCGATACACTGCCACCTACAGATTTGGCATGCTCTTGATGGCATATATATACACGGGTTCGTGTAAACGAATACTTTTCTGAAAACTGACAGGTGTGCACGATGTTATTTTTGAAAACAGAGAGGGCGACATGTCCGTTTATGAAAATAGCCGGCCACGTGTAAACGTAGCCCAACATTGAGGGGCTGTTTAAATGACTAAAACGTAAAACTTTTTATGTGTTTTGGCTGTTCATTTACATGAAAACGCAAACTTTAAAAAAAAGTCTCCATGTAAACAACCAAAAAACGTGAAACTCTAAAGATGATGACGTTATGTACATGAGTATTACGTGTTCAATACATAGTGTTTCAATCTGGCAGAAGAATACTGAGTTTTTAGTCGTTTACGCGGATCCGTGTGAATGGGGATCGTTTTGACAATGGTGTCGTCTGTACGCGGAAAATTCGTGTTTTCCTTTTCGCGTAAAAGGGTTCTAATTTGTATACATTGTACTCTATATGGTTGAATACATACGTATTCAGGAATTACTTAATTAGCATATTACATATTTTAACATAAAAAAGCTTAATGGAAAACCATTTTATACTGTCTTCTTGGGAGAGGAACCATTTGCCACATATTATTTACTCACCAGGGCTTTCAGCCAAGTCCAAGCCAATTTCCTGCATTATCCCTCAGAAGAAAGGCAATGTCATTCATTCTGAATGGGGTAAATGACTCAGGGAAAAAATGACACAGTGATCTCGATGGAGGCAAAAGGTCACTCTTTTTGTGATTGGCTGACCTCCTTCTGCCTCTGTGGTGTGCCCTCAATGACAGGAATTGACCCACAGACGCTCAGTATGACGGATCACATGCCAGCAGACTAAGAGTGTGACACAATCTGGCCTGCCTAGCAATACAGATACAATCAGTGACACATTGACTCAAACACTTGAGACAATGAGAGTCATTGTCCGATGAGTAATACTTTGTCACAAAATACACAAAAACTTTGTCGTCACAGAAGCCTGTTTGCGTTTTTCTCTCTAAGCTTTGGCAATATCCACAGAATTTTTGCATAAGCGTAGTCTTGAGATCAGAATGAAAAGTAAGTATAATATATTACAGGAAGAGTGCCTTCTTCACACTGGTAAATATTTAGACTGCTGGCTTAACCTTGATTTCTTGGGAGACAAAATGTTGTAGTGGCTTCATTATCCTAGGAACAAGCCCATTATTAACTTGTCGAGTGAAACTTTGTTAATGAATGTTAATAATTGTAAAGAATTTCAACATTGTCCATTAGTAGATGCATGATTATGTTGGTCTATAATTTACAAAGGTGACAATGTCTTAAACAGTTATCTCTAGTTCTAAGCTGAGAAACAAAGGATTTTCATGGTTCCTTTTTTTTCATGGTTTATTTATTTTTTCAGTGTATGTAAATAAAGATATCATCCCAGTGATACAGTAATGGAAAAAGTGGCCAAATTGTGCAAAAGCAAAAGTTTGGGTCTCTTAAAGTCTCTTAATGCTCGATCAAAATAAATCAATATTGAGAAATATTACTACAATTTAAAATAACTGCTTTCTATATTTAATATATATTTTAAAATGATTTTTTTCCCTATGATGGCAACATGAATTTACTTGATGAATAGAAAGTTCAAAAGAACAACATTTATTTGAAATATAAGTCTGTTGTAACATTATAAATGTTTTTACTGTCACTTCTGATCCATTACATGCATCATTGCAGAATAAAAGTATTAATTTTGTAAGGCTGGAAGCTTACACTTCTATTTTGAACCAATAATCGGAACAAAAGGCAGTTGAAGGATGATGTGTATAATTCAAATATTTATCTGACTCAATATAATTAATCAGACTCCATTAAAGTTGTTGTTATTCTTTAACCTCTTATTCTTTAAAGGTAAAGGTCTTTCTTAGAAATGATAGGAAAACATAGGATTTAACCTGAACTTTTAGATAACGAAAGTTATAATCATTTTAGCTTTCAACATAATCAGTGATAAAAGGAAAGATTCTCAAAGCCTTTAAAGCAGGCAAAGATATTTATTAAGTTACATGTTTAAATATACAGACAGTAGAATGGAACAACATACTGTATTGAAAACTTAGTTGTAACTCTTGTGCAGAAGAGGCCGTAAAAGCCTTTCTTGTAGTATGAGGTTACGCACCGGTGTGCGGGAGTGGTGGGGTTAAAGCCTTTCTCCCACATCAACGGTTACCTTTCCTTCTTATACCCTGAGCAAAGCATTGTTAAACATGAGTTGAATACCAACACCGAAACCGACCGACAGGAAACCAAAAATGAGGCAAATGGTTAGTGATCAAGAGGGGGAGAAGAACATTAACATATTCTCCTCAATGCATGTTTAACCAATAGTACCTAGATTGCACATTAGGATACTTTAATATCTCTATTAAGTTCACCACCATTCATTTCAGTTTATAAGCTGTCAGATGAGACCAAACATGGCATAGTTACATATTAGAACACACTAGTAAATAAACAGAATATGCTAAAATGGCGTTCGTGTATGGTTCATGCCCTTACTGCGAGGGCATAATTATGTTGACACTGTGGTCACGACTCTACTTCATCGTGAAGGCAAGAGCCCCCTCTGATGTTTCCACAAGAAAGGTGGTGGGTTACGGCCGATCTTGGACCTGCGAGTTTTGAACCGGGCCCTTCACAAACTCTCGTTTAAAATCTTAACACAGAAACGCATTCTCACGTGCGTTCTTCCCCAAGATTGAAGCAATCGACCTGAAGTACATGTACTTCCACGTCTTGATTGTGCCTCAACACAGACCGTTTCTTCAGTTAGTCTTCGAGGGTCGGGTGTACCAGTACAAGGTCCTCCCCTCCCCTGTCTCCCCGTGTCTTTACCAAAGTTGCGGAGGCTGCCCTTGCCCCGCCAAGGGGATGCATAAGAGACCCCTACTGCACTGGCTACGCAGCTGAGTCCTGAGATGGGTATGGTTCCTTGGCACATTGAACTTTCAGCCCTTGGTCAGACCTTGCCTTTCTACGGGCCAGAGTGCCCTTAGAATAAGTGTCTAGGCATGTTGTTGTGACAACAGATGCCTCCAGAACAGGTTGGGGCACTGTATGCAATGGGCACGCAGCTTCAAGCTCCTGGACGGGACCTCAACTGTGGCATATAAATTGCCTGCAGTTGATGACTGCTGCTCGGCCTGTGCTGGCTTCGACTGTTGTATCAGGGCGAGTGTGTGTTGGTCCGGACGGACAACACTGAGACGGTTGTGTATATCAACCGCCAAGGTGCTGAAAACTCACGTCAAATGT
The DNA here is from genome assembly GCF_965113295.1 of Leuciscus leuciscus. Taxonomy (NCBI): domain Eukaryota; kingdom Metazoa; phylum Chordata; class Actinopteri; order Cypriniformes; family Leuciscidae; genus Leuciscus; species Leuciscus leuciscus. The sequence continues at coordinate 13,488,930 of NC_138740.1, forward strand.
CTTAACTTCTCTGCCATCTCTTCTGGAGTCAGCCGCTGCTCAGGTCGCTCTGCGCCATTTACATTCCGGGTGAGCTTAATCGTGAAGAATGGAGACTCCATCCCCAGGTGGTCCAACTGATCTTGAGTCGATTCAGGGAAGCACAGGTAGACCTGTTTGCCTCCCACTGCCAGCTTTTTTACTCCCAGACTGAGGCCCACCTTGGCACGGAAGCTTTTTTCCACACAGTTGGCCCTGGGCCTACGCAAATAGGCGTTTCCCCCAGTGAGCCTATGAGGAGCAGGTCTTGAAGTTGCGCCTTACTGGCCCAACTGGACCTGGTTTTCAGACCTGATGCTCCTTGCGACAGCTTCCTTCTCATTCATATAATGAGAGCCAGTGTTCTCTGACCATTCCTATAAACTGAATGACTATCAATGTATGCAGAGCTTTAGAAGCTCTGAGCAACTCTTTGTCTGCTTTTGAGGTCAGCAGAAAGGGAAAGGCTGTCTCCAAGCAGAGGTTGGCCCACTGGATAGTGGATGCCATCGCCTTGGAGTACCAATCTGAAGGCGAGCAGTACCCCCTCGGAGTGAGGGCTCACTCCACTTGGAGTGTTGCCTCCTCCTGTGCATTGGCCTCTTTGGCAGACATTTGCAGAGCTGCAGGCTGGGCGACACCTTTTACCTTCGCCATATTCTACAATCTTTGGGTGGAGCTGGTTTCTTCCTGTGCACTGGGTACAAACAGGTAATGTGCGGGAAGGCTGGCTCTGTCTCTTGCTTGCAGCCCCATTCCCCTCTAAGGGTGAATCTTGGATTGAGTTTTCTCCAAAGCATACTTCAGCAGTCAGAAGTGGCGGAGCTGTCCAACGCCAGCCCTAGTACTCGAGTGCATCCCCTCTCGGTCAGCCCCTGTACTGGCATAGATGCCCCATGTGTTGTGATTCCTCCTTGGTAATCCCATGTGTGTATTCTTCCACAGTATGTCTTTCCTTGGGCAGATTTTGCTCTTCCTCATCTCTGCAATGGTAGTAGTTCCATCCCTGTCTAGGCAGGACCTAAAGCAGAGGTCATTCCTTATGTAGCACTCCCCCACGGGTTTACATGTGTATTTCCATATGTCCATCCCTACATGTAGGACGTGGCCTCCGTAGCGTCCCTCTCCATTGGACTAGGTATGCTTCCCCATACTGGTCATGGCTGAAAAAAAGGGAAATTAGAACTGAAGTACTTTTCCTGTGAAATAACAAAGTAAAAGGAACAGCAGCTACGACCGTCTCCATGGTAAGCCCTGTCCCTTCCATCACGTTGACATGGAGGACTAACATTCTGGGCCTACGTGAGGCACTGGGTTAGTTACGACTCAATAGGAGCAGTTGCTAAAAGGGCACACTACAGTTTGCCAGGATCTGCATCTCCATCACTCGTAACACAGTTCAGTGGTTGTGGCGCTTTCAATAGGGACCCCCATTTGTCAGTCAACATAACGTTGTAGTACTGACAGATGGGTAACGTCTTGGTAACTGAAGTAACTCTAGCTCCCTGATGGAGGGAACGAAGACTTTATGTCCCCCCTGCCACAACCCTGAACCACCGCTGATTGGCTGGAGCCCTCGTCTTGGCTCCTCAGCATAAACCTGAATGAGTGGATGCATGCTGCTGCTATCTTATATATCCGTATGTACAGGGAGTTGCTTGGCATGCAAATTCCACTTGCCAATTCCATTGGCTGTTTTTTTTTTCTAAACTTTTTTTTCTAAACTGTTTGAGGCCTCCAAATGAGACCCCATTTGTCAGTCGAAATAACGTCTCTGTTCCCTCCATCAGGGAACGAAGGTTACATCCAAAACGATACCGGTAGACTTGAGTTGTCTGCTGCAGGACTTTGTATTTCCAAACAAAGGATTTCCTCTATTTCAGCCGTTTAGATGTCGATTTTTTTTAGATTGTGTTTAGTTGTCTTTGTTGTGTTGAACGACCCACTTTCTCTTAAGCTTCATCTTACAGATGGATTGTCACACAATGTTAGTGTTTTGGTTTCGTTTTCAAGGACTGTTAATTTATCATTATTTCCTATTTTATTCCTGTTTTTGTTTCGTTGTCACCTTGATTCATTGTTTCATTGATTAGCTCACACCTGTTTCATGCTGAGTTCAATTATTCTGTGTATATAATGCCTTCAGTTCTCAGTTTTTTTGTTTGTTGTTTCATTTTACATTTTCATTTCATTTCACACTGTTTCATTTTATTTCCGTTTTGGATTTCAATCTTTTGTGTTATTTAATAAAGTTAAGCTGCAATTAGATCCGCTATGCCTCTCTGCATCTTGATCATAACGTGACAAACTATACTCTTTTGGATATCTGCGATACAATGTAGAATTCCCTACTAGTGAGTATAAATGAGTGTTTAATTAAACTCCTCCATACAAAATACATTTATCCAGATGTCATGATGATCTGTTTTTTTATTTATTATTATTATTAAATTCTGAAATGTATGTAGATGAATAAGCTTTGTACATGTTTAATGAAGCCACAACAAAGTTTTTTTTGTGCTTTTTGTTTTGTCTGGCCTTTTTATGCTTTATAATTGTGCTCACATTCAAAGTGAACACAATGTTTTGATCCATGTTCAGATTTTAATATGTACACTACTGACTATCCTGATTTACAACACCAATAAAAGCCTTCTTATTGCTTTTTTTTTGTGGAGGACTATCATAATTAATCTTTACTTTCCAAGAAGTATATTATTATTAATAATAAGAATCACAAACATCACTCTTGGGAAGGATCTGCTCCATTAACATTATTCTGATAATAAATTAATAAAGCTATGGTTTTCTATGGGAAAGCTGACACCAATAAAAGATTATTTTACGTACTCAGGTTAACCTGACATCATGTCCTCTATGTAAATATGATGATTAATTTTGTTTAAAATACATGTAACAAATCGTATTTTAACGAAAACTATAAATGGCTTACTTAAACACTAATCGTTCTGTTATTTCAATTAGCTTGTAAGCTAACTGGTTAACTGACTAGCTATCTAATTAACCAGCTAACTTAGCATAGCCTACTGCTAACAAATTTACCTGCTATATTAACATACTGCAATACCATTAGCCTACTACTTTAACACAATGCTAGCGAATTAGCCTGCAAGATTAGCATTTACCTTCACATATTTACCTGAACTTAGCTGGATGTTGACACTTTTATCTTCTGTAGAGCTACTTCAAAGCTGAATCGAATTGGTTTCATGATTGATTTTGCAACCGACAATGTTATTGAACAGAATTGAATCAACATTGAACTGACTCGAGCTAAATAACAACACCTTTCCTTCTGTAGAGCTGCTTAATTTAACTACTTTAACAATTGATGAACTTCGCAGATTTACAGCAACATAAGCTGAATTACGACACTTCCGGAACACTGTTGTTTTTTTTTTAGCACGGCCCAATAGCAGAATTTGTCTCATATTTGATGAAGTTTGCATAACTGATTTTGTTATATACTTGTTTATTACTTTGAAGCTGCTTTGAAACAATCTGTATTGTATATAAATAAAGGTGAATTGACTTGACAGTTCATTTAGCAGATGCTTTTATCTAAAGCAACTTACAAATGAGGAACATCGGAATTTATCATATACAAGCCAATTAGCATGTTAGCTTAGCTACTACTTGTGCAAAAGAATAACTGGAAATGCTATTTTGATCATCAAGAAGATATTGAGATAAAAAAAAAAAAAAAAAAAAACTTCTTGCGGTCAAAGCAGCATAAGATTTTGGGCAGAAAAAAACGACCAAACGTTATTAGACGCATATACGTGTGAACACCATCACAGCAGATACTTTTTCGATAGTTGTCCCTCCAGAAACCTTGGTCAGGTACAGCAGAAATGCTCTTCAATGCTCTCATCGTCAATAACAACCCCCCCCATGTTCTCACTGAAGGCCCTTGAGCCAGATGCTACGTCTACACCTCACAGACGGTGTGTGATGGGTTGTTTCGCTCTTCACCAAATGTTAAAAAACCCAGAAGAGTCTATTTGCAGCATTATTTATTTATTTTAAATCACTCTTAAAGATCGTTGCCCAGCAACAGAGGGAAGTAGTGGAGAGGAGAGCGAGGTGTAAGGGAACATCATGTATGGTTTGCACAGGAGATGTGCTAACAGAAAATGCCACTCACAATTTGAGCTATGTAACAAGGTTGAACTGAAACTAGTGTGATGCATAAATGACATTACCTTTCTTTAGGATTGGATAACAAGGTATTGAGCGATCAGATGAAGCCCATCTGCTGTTTATCTGCCCATCTGACGTAAAAAAAGAAGGGTATCAAAAATTTAGTGGCATCTAGACACTGTTACTCTCAGGCACTGGATCAGTGTACAGTTGCGGCTCATTAAAGAGTCTGATTTGTCAGTCTGAGCCGTTTCTTATTGTCAATTTCTGTTAAAAAGGATAGTTCTTCAAAAATGAACATTGTCATCATTTTAACCCTTGTGGTTCAAAACTTGTATCCTGTGAAACACAAAAGGAGATATTTTGAAAATGTCCGTAATAATTTTTTTTAAAGCATTTACTTGAAAAATGTGGTTGCTAACAAGTGTCTAAATGAGACTACATGTTGTCAGGAACATTAAAGACCCCCTGAAATCATAAATGAATTATAAATATGTTAGGCCTTAAAGGGGCTATATGCATCTTTTTCCCCAAAATAAACGTAACAATAGCCTTTTTATTTTACCATTTATGACTCAAACATCTCCTGATGAGCATACTGACACCTTGTCCGCTCATAGTTGGTGCACCTATAAGCCTGTATCCTATTTTTCCTATTTTCTGTCGGGTCGGATTTTTCCCGCGCTGTCTGCGGATGTGACGTCAAGCGCGTTCATGTTGAACGTTTCAGATCACTCTGCCACCACCGCTAGTCAGCAAGTAGCCTACACTCGCAAGCAGTGCAATGGATTGTGCGAATTGTGTATTTGACTGTTCTTACCTCAGTAAACATAATGTTGACCTCCTTGCAGCAGATGACTTGTGAAGTGTGCATGTACGAGCGCGCGTTCTGAAAGAGCAGTTCTGTTTTTTGGCCACAGGTGTCAGTCGCGAGTTTCAATTTCAGAAAAAAGCATATAGCCCCTTTAAGGTTATGAATAAGCTGGTGTGTTCCAAAACAATGACAAAATTCGCATTTAGGAGGTATAGACATTCAAAACTTACAGTCTCTCACTTCCGCTAAAATGGATCACGGATTTTTATGACATCACCACGGACTTCAGCTTCTCATCACATTTTCTGTCCAATCAAATGCTCTCTAGAATCTAAAGCTCCGCCCCCTATGCTATAAATACCACCTGGCCAAAGTGACCATTGACACGTCACGGAGCAACATGAGTTGGAGATGTGTGTGTGTTGCTCAAACGCTCAAGTTTTATTCCGTTTTCCAACTGTACGTTGGTTAAGAATGAAATGGGTAGAATTTGTTCACACCTCTACTATTGAATCCAACGTATCATCAGCGCTCGGATTCGCTTCCATGGTGCTGTCAAGTACGACTTGCAGTCTGTGAGGTAAACCAAACGCTATTGGCTATTGTTTAAGGTGCGGTCACATTTACCTTAACTACATTAAATTTGCATACGAAATCCAGACTTTTCAAATAGGCAATTTTTTTTGTGGAAATTTCCCTAACGCAGATATGTTCTTTATACAAATTCGCAGTGTGGACCACAGAAAGCCACAAAACTTCGTAAATCTGATTGCAAAGGTGTAGTCACTCAGAAAGAAAAGGTCTCAAAGTCGGCATGGAACTGAGTAAAACTACTTCTTGGTAAAGAGGAAAAATGTATGGGCGGGACTTGATTTTGTCCATGGGGAATTGATTGGATGGTTGTGGTTTTCTATTGGTCGATCTCATGTGAGTGACAGGTTGTCCCGCCCTCACGCCAAACACATCATCAGAGAAGAGATGCCACTGCAAAAGGGAGAAGTTATTCTAATTAAAGATAACGAGGGCGCATGTATTTAAAAATAATGATGTGCACAAATAACAAATACTGCAATACTCCATAAAAACAAGAATTGTCAATTGTGATAGATTTAAGATAGAATAAATTCAAATATGAAGTGAGTTTAAGAGCTACACAATATTTAACCAAATAAAAATTTATTGAAGTTGAATACTAATGCAGATAAAAAGGAAAACAGGGAACAAAATTCAGTTTGTTACACAGAAGACCTGCATGAGAGGCCATGCGTAATGTACAGGCTTCACAGGCCAGAGACGGACAGCAGAAACTTAACAGAGAAAATGAGCATCAGTGCTTTGACAAGAAAGAACAAATTCCTTCACTGTCGTCATCATCACCATCAAAAAAAAAAAAAAAAAAACTTTACAGAAAAGTCTATAAACATTCCCAATGGCATGTCTTTTATGCAACTTTAAAATATAAACCAGTAACTTGACATTATTTTATCAGTAAGGCCGTATATATTAAGCAAATAAAAACATACATAACAATGGCAGTAACCTGAGTGAGAATTAACTATTGAGTTCAGCAAAAAATTAGTTTTCAATGTGCAATCCAGGAACCTTTTTTTTGTATCACATAAAAATAAGGCGTCAAGAACAGGGATAAACAGGTACAAGACAACCAAACACATTCATCTGGCCTTAAAGGGATAATTAACCCAAAAATATTAAATTATTTGATAATTTACTCACCCTGTCGTTTCAAGCCCGTAAGGCTTTCGTTCATCATTTAATGAAATTAAGATTATTAAATGAAATCCGAGAAATTTCTGTCCCTTCATGAACAGTCCAACTACCACTTTGATGCTTCAAAAAGTTCATAAAGAGATTGTAAAACTAATTCATATGAATTGAGTGGTTTTGTTCCAATTTTCTGAAGAGACACGATCACTTTATACGCTAGACAGATTAAATTTAGGCTTTTATTCACATAAAAACATTCATCAACTCACACATCAGTTGTGATAAACAGAAGCATGTTCGCTTGACGTGCAAGAACCAATGAGGTTCATTTTTGTTGCGCAGCACGTTTGAGCTTTCTCAAGAACCAATGAGGTTTGATCTTACGCATCAAGCAAGTACGGCTGAGCTTCTGTTTATGTTCGCTGATCAATGTTTATAGTATGTGAATAAAAGCCAACATTTAATCTGTTTATCATATAAAGTGATCGTATCTCTTCTGAAAATTTGGACTAAACCGCTCAATTCATAAGGATTAGTTTTACGATCTCTTTATGAACTTTTTGAAGAGTCAAAGTGTAGTTGCTTGGACTGTCAATGAAGGGACAGAAATCTCTCAGATTTCATTTAAAATATCTTCATTTGTGCTTCAAAAACAAACACAAGTCTAACGGGTTTGGAACGACATGAGCGTGAGTAATTAATTTTTTTTCATTTTTGGGTGAACTATCCCTTTAAATGAAAGGGCAATGGACTTCTACATACACATTAGGCAAAAGAAAAGAAAAGGTGCCGCTTTAAAATAATACAGATATGTTAAAATCTGTTTTAAAATTGAGTCACTATCAGCAAACCTAGACAAAAATTCAATAGAGATAAAAAAACATTAAACTTACAATAGCCAAATCCTCCAGTTACTGTATATATCATACTTTACTCAAATAAGCACATTATACAGTTACTAAAAAGTTTAATTTGATTCTATAGCCCTCAATGGCATGTTGTTTGCTAATGGAAAACGATGCTTAAAATGGCACCGTACACTTTGAGGCTTACAAGATGTAGGAATAATCTTACTTGTTTATACTCTTCAAAACAACAACAAAAACACTAATATGACAGAGTTCATATAATGGGGTCTGCGTTTATTGTTTACAACTAAAATGCATTGATTAATAACACTGACATATGTGGCTAGTTTCCATTTTGACACTGACCTCCAAAGCCACTGGCATGTCTTTTCTCAGTCTTGTTGTCTATGAAATTTATGAGATTCGCTCTGCCTTGAGGTAAACATGAAATCTATGATATTGGTATTACTAATAAATGGACAATATTATTATCAGTAAGGCTGAAGTTCTCCACCTTTCCTCTTGGAAAAGAAAAACACTGAAAGCTTCCCTAAAATGTAACGTTTCATTAGGGCAGAAAATGGCATCCACTAGTGGTTATGATAAAGAATATGGGCACATACAGTGCAGGTTAAAGCACACATACACTCAGACATACAGCATTTAAGCACACATACAGTACATACATACAGTTATAAATTTGCGAAAAAAAAAAAATACAACTGTGACAGAAATGATCACTTCACAGTGTTAAAAGCCTGGCTCAGGAAAACATTGAGTCAAACTAAGTTTTGTCTCGCTCTAGATTTGAAATGTCATTTTATACACATTTACATAATAGTTATACTTATCAAATCCATTATTGCTAAATAAACAACAACAAAACAAACTGAGTAAATTTTACAACTGTACAGTACAGTAGAGACTGGAATGTATTTGAGTTTATCCAAGAGAATTAAAGTAAACTGCAGGTGGATGAGAAATGTGTCGACTTTCAAGGATCCGCCAAGTCATTCGCTGGCGGTGCGTTTGAAGACTTCCTCCAAAGTATGTTATGTTTTACAGACCCTTGAGTTGGCAGGTCACTGATGTTACGCGTTCAGCTAGGCTTCAATATAAAGTCCCAAAGCCTTTCGCGAGACTCTACGATGTCCAAAATAAGAATTCACAAGGTTTAGAAAAAGTTTGAACATCCACAGGGCACAGTAATATTCGAGGTAAAACAACAGCGAAGAAAAGAGAAAGTGTGCGCACAAAACGCTAAGCCAACTCAAAAAATATAATGGAGATATTTGAATAAACAGCCCTAATGACAAGAGTACCTTAAAACTTAAAAAAGGCACCTTCAATGAAGATGGAGGACAACAATTTAAGAAGTTGTTTGGTCTTAAGTGCATCAAGAGATCAAATTTACAACAAAGTTCCCAAGACATCATATTTCCGAGCAACTGAAAACATAAAGAGCTTATTGAGATCGCAGGGGATACGCAACACAGAACAAAACATTTCTTTTTGGCAAATGAATTTTTGTTTGACCTACATGTAAAAAAGCAGCAATTAAAATTGTATGCAGCCCATACAATTGCGCAAATCTACTTATAAAAACATTAAATAACATGTCTATTAGCATGATGAACTGTTAAGCAATGATCAATTGCTGAGAATCGTTTGAGTATTAAAGTTGTTCGGTCTTCAGAGCTGGAATTTGACAAATTACAATGTCATGTTATTATCAGTCATGTTGTGAAATGGAAAATAATGCCTCGTGGTTTGACTCATTATGGACTATAATCAGGATGTTCTTCCCTATTATCCAGAGAAGAATTAGCAGGAAGACGCACTGAAGACTTTACAGATGAGTGTCGCGTATTTACAACATGGTACAACTGTTTGCAGTTGTTATTGTACGTATATGCACTTAAGTCATGCCTATTTGGTTTACTAGGTATCTCTAGCTAAGTAACCTTAGATAACATATTTGAGACTTCTGGTAGCGAATTTATGATCTTAAAATTTCCCTCTGTTTTATAGTCCTTTCCTGTTTTTGCTTCTTTTCTTTTTTTTAAAATCCATTAATGCACACTTATCACTGTTTTATACAAATGGTGCCATTTGATTGTCGAGATTACCATAAGAAAATAAAATTCAAAATATAAATATAAAAATATCTGCAAAAGCAAATTTCCTTTGCTCCCCACGTCTAAAACAAATATTCAGAGTGCATCCTGTACATGTGTGAAATCGTACAAGAACAGAAAAAGAAAAGAAAAGCGCAAAGAGGCTGTGAGACATACCTACGAAATGTACAAGAACGGTTGGGCTCAACCGGGTTTGAGACTTGAGCAGTGTTGAACGATCTGTCCTTGCCATACTTCACACATGATAAAAGGACAATAATTGGGACCCTTTTTTCTGTCCTTTTCATTTCGATGACTTTAAATAAGATACACTGCATGGCTATATAGTGAAAATATACATTCCAATGTTTATATAGAGCTATCTTAAAAATACAAATGTGCAAAAACTGTAAACAAATGAGATCCTCAGTGGTGTAGGGGAGGAGCCCTAGGCAGGCCGTGCCTTCACAGCCGCGTGGGCTCCTCCTCACTGTCGCTGCAGTTTCCACAGCAGTCCTGCGGGGGCAGCATAGACACATGCACAGTCAAACACTGGGATTTAGCAGCATTAAAAACCTTATCAAATTTAACTAACTTTGAGGTCATCTGTGTGCTAATAAAAGTTGAAAAGCAGACATTCTCTTCCTGGAAAACAGCCCCCCAAAATGTATGACTCATCTTGCACTCAGGGGTGTATACAAATCTTGTCCAATCAAATGCTCTCAAAAATAAAAATGCTCCTTTCTCAATGTCACCTGCCACAGTCTAGCATTAACAAGTAGTAAATAACGGTTTTGGAAAAAAAAAAATCCACCCATTTCCCAATGTTTCTACCATTTCACATAGAGATGCACCGATCGACCAGCCAGGGACCGAAATCAGCTGATTTTCCGCCTTCTCGGCCAATAACGTCAGCTGCGCGTTCACGCTCTCTTTTCTCAGACGGCGAATTGACACACACACACGCCTCCTCTAACACACTCACACCAGTTAAATAGTGCTTGTATTGCGCATAATTTGACAAATTTCCACAGGTTTCGCACCAAAAGCACGTGCACCACTGATCTAAATTAGTGGCGCGCAAATAAAGCCGCCTCTCAAACAGCTTGTGAGTCGCAAGTACCAAAATGAGTGGCTTACTGCGCTTAAACGGTCAAATACACACACAGTTATGTCAAAATGCCTGTCTTGGTGAGTATTCAGTTAAACACAATCAGTTTTGGAATGTAAATAGTTGAGAAAGAACGCAAGTTGGATCCGTGCATAAGCTCTTAAAGTGACAGTAGTCTAATTTGTTAATAATACAATTTGTTTATTTGTTCTTCTTTTATTACTGACTTTTTACATGTGGTTTTTTATGAAAAAAAAAAAAATTTGTATTGAAGAAAAGTAAAAAAAATTGTTTGTATATGCTGTCAATTATAGTTCTTAGAAAGAAAATCGGAATTGGCAAAAATCAGTATCGGGAGGTTAGACTTACAAAATTTTTTTATAAATCGGAAAACGGAATCGGCCAAGAACATTGCAATCGGTGCATCTCTAATTTTATAGCAAAAAGCATTTTTTTGTCTAAAACACAAAATTGTGTGCCAAATTTTTTTAACATGCCTTTACATTTAGTTTGCATATCGATTAAAGAGTGACAAGAGAGCCAAATAAAACTGAGAACAAAGGTAACCGGCTCTAAAAAGTTATACATTTGTAATCTGTCTATATTACATGAATCATTTCATACTTAACTAATTATACAGCAGGGAGAGGGGGAAGAAAACCTGCACACTGATATTTTATTACATAACAAGAATCGCCTGCAAACCCGTATACGATTTCACTATCAAACATAATACAGTATTGGCTGAGAACCTCATTCACTAATGGAACAAACAATAATGTCTTGAAACAAAAGCAATGCATTTAAATAATAGAAGAATGTGATGAAATCTCACCTGCCGGCCGAAGAGTCTCTGCAGTAAGCCCTGTTTGGGTGGGGGCGAGGGTTGACCTCTCCAGTCCAGGTCAGGGGGCACAGTGCCATCCAAGTTCAAGATGTTGAGTTCTTTAAAGCACTCAGTCTCTATCATCTGAATGGATCAATGAAATGACGACACATAGAATTAAAGTCAAACTAATATAAACTGGGGCTTGTTGTCACTAGGTCTATATCTCAGTAGTCTTGTGTAGCCAGATCTTCAGAAGTCGATGACCCTACAGTAACAGACTGGCGTGTGAAACTCTTTTTCGCATTTTAAAGAGTCTATGCTGTGAACTACACATACTTCACATATTTTTGAAAATCCAGTTTAGTTGATCATGATAAGCGTGATTCTCACAGTTGTAAACACGACGGCTTTCTTCTTCTATGAGGGGGTTTGGCGTGACGGCGGCTTTGGTTCTAGACAAACCGTTAAAGAACGCGACACACACGTCTCCTGGGAAATCATGTAGAAATCAACCAATCGGATGACGACTCTTTGTGTGAGCTTTTGTGTGCCTCATGCATCAGACTAACCTCTCAGTAACTACAAAAGTTTGAGACAACAGTCCAATTACACTTTTTTTTTTCTAGCAGTGGATGTTAGTCTCATGAACAAAACATGTTAAATTAGAATTTTTATAAATACATTTTTATTATTTTATTTTGTCCAGTGTTGTTGTCATGTTGAAATAAAATTAAAACTATTAAATTAACACAAAAAATTTCAATTAAAATTTAGGAATATTTGTAAAAAACATTACAAGAAATAAACTAAAATAAAAACACAAAATATAAAAATTAATTCAAACTGTTAATAAAAAAAAACTATGATATTCTATAAATAATACTGAGATAAAATATCTTATGAAAAATGAAATAATGCCTTGGAAACTAACTGAAATAAGGTGAAGTTGAAGTGAAATAAAACTCAAATGGAAAGAAAAATTCATTAAAACTGTGGTTACACTTTACTATAAGGTCCCATTAGTTAACATTAATGCATCAACTAAGCAATACATGTTAGCTCATATCACTAAATAATATAAACACACACAACTTTTGATTTTAATAATGTATTAGTAAATGCTGAATACATTTTTTTTTTTTTTTATAACATTAGCTAAGATTAACAAATGCTTTAGAAGTATTTATCATTGTTAGTTCATGTTAACTGCATATCAACGCCTAAATGAACCTGCAGCAGTCAGGTGGTACAGTGGTCACGTGGTACAAGTAGGATCTGTCCTAAAATTCCCAGCTTACAAGTTGTAATATGGAACTCTATGAGGACGTGAACGATTTTTACATATTGAAATTACGTAATTACGGGCATTACAACATGGTGTGAAAGCACCTAAAGGTATAGTTCACTTAAAAATGAAAATTCTGTCATTATTTGCTCGCCCTCACGTTGTTTCAAACCTGTATGAATTTCTTTCTTCTGTTGAACACAAAAGAAGATATTTTGAAGAATGCCGGTAACCAAACCGTTGATGGACCCCACTGACTTCTATAGTATTTTTTATCCTACTTTGGAGGTCAGTTGCTTCCATCAACTGTCTGGTTACCGACATTCTTCAAAATATCTTCTTTTGAGTTCAACAGAAGAAAGAAATTCATACAGGTTTGAAACAACGTGAGGGCGAGCAAATAATGACAGAATTTTCATTCTGAAGTGAACTATTCCTTTAAGATCATGTAGTTAATGAATGCTTATATAGAACCTTATTGTAAATTGTAAATAAAACTATTTAGAAATATTTGTTAAAAAAAGTGACAAAAGCACAAAAAAAAAAAAAAAAAAAACTAATACAAAATATGAACAAATACCAATAGTATATAAATAATAAATACTAAAATAACACACATCCTCCAAACTAAAATGACATTACCTTTCTTCATTAAAAAGTAATTTAATTTCTATAGTTAATTTAGAAATATTTCTAACTTGCATTCTAAGTTTTGATATTGATTCTGCATTAAAAATTTTTTAACAATTAAAAAAGGTTATAGGATGAAAGCTGTAATAACATAACTTTTTCACGTCCCTATTTATTTCATGAAGTCAATTTCATAATGGCAGCATTGAGTGCACGTCCTGTTTATTCTCAAGAGAAAATATCCCCAATTTGTGTTGATTGCAGTCTGTTTGTACACATTATCAAAGTCAACGTTAATTTCCTTTTTATTGCATGCTGGTCATAAAGCAGCAATCAGGGTTCAGAGTAGGCATGTGCCGGTATCAAATTTTCATGCTGCGATTAATTGATTGAGCTTTCATCACGGTATACGGTATTATCACAATATTTTAATTTAATTAAATATAATGTGGTTTTCATCATAATAACAATTATGACACAAGTAAAAATATAATACAAATGTAATATAGTGCACATATTTAGCAAAATACTCCTCTATAGCTTTTTTTTCTAGTCAACTAAGTTAAGGTGCTGGTCATTAAATGGCTTTCCTGAGGTAAATGTAACGTTCTGTGACATAATTGTTCACCTGCAGTTTTATTGATCTCTTTTCGTGGTTAAAACACCAATTGATGGATATTATGTATGAGACATAAATACCTTTCGGTAAGTTGTACTGTATCTTTAAATAAAAAGTAACAGATGATCGGTTTGCTTGAACTGAGGCGCTACAGCGATCTGTCACGTCACATTTACAAGCGCCAAAACGGTATTTATTGTCTGAATTTCGTAATAAAATGGACAGAACATGAGAGCTGAGAATTGTTTTCATATCAAAAGTAGCCTGCTCTGTCTAGTCTGTCGGTGGCAGTGCGATCTTTGCTCCGCGATTTTTCTCTGCGTGAGATAATGGATGTGTGGAGCGAGAGCGTGTGAAAAGTGTCGATTGCTTGAGTTTCACGCTGAATGCGTAGAATTGACAGCCCTGCTTTTAGAAGGGGGATAAATCGTCGGCAGCGTTCTTCATGCTCCGTGCTTCATCTCCATGTGAGGATTGTATACATTAGACTAGAGCGCGCACTGCGCCGCATGCACACAGTGCTTCTACATGTGGGGATTGTTTACATCAGAGTGCGCACGTGTTTCGCGCAGCATATACGCAGTGTTTTTTTAAGCGGTTGATGGAAAATAAGCTAATGCGCGTTCTATAAATCTAAATTCTGATCTATTATTTTTCACGGTATTTTGAAGTGCCCGCGATAACAATATCATGCATATTCATTACCGCGATTTATCGTATTACCGAATACCGGCACATGTCTAGTTCAGAGTAAAGCATTTATCAAGGTTATTCTGGGTAGTGACCTAACCTCATTTTGCCAGGGGATGGGAATACTTCCAGTGGATACTTTGCAGTAAAAGGAGTCGTCTTTGGGTTCCAGCTCCACCCCCTTCACTGTGGAGAACTGCTCGATGTCCAACACGTCCTTACAGTAGATGGCCTGAGGCTGAAACAGAGAAACATATCATGCTACGTTGTCTCATTGAAGAAGCCATGTCTGATTTTATGAACAAATCATTCGCAAGATTAAAATTGTGTTCTTTTCTTTCCCCAAAGCTGATGTATGAATAATAATAAATAAATAAAAAGTAATATGGACTACTTTTATGATACTTTCATGGTGCTTTTGTGTCCTTTTTGAAGCTTGAAAGCTCCAGTTCCCATTCACTGCAAATGCAAGGAAAAGAGCGACTGGTACATGATTCAAACTGTCTCCTTTTGCGTTCCAAGCCAAAAAGAAATTGAAATGGATTTGGAACAACATGAGGATAATTATTTAAAAAACAAAAATGGTGTATTTTTCAGTTTTGGGTGAACTATTCATTTAAACAGTGAAAGAGTAATGGTAATAACAATAGTTGTTATGACTGATATTGCCAATAACAGTTTAAAAAAAGTGGCAATCTCAGAAAATACTTACATCTGGAATAAAGGGCGCTTCGAGCATGCCTGCTGCAAGCCGCTTGAAGTTGATGGAACGGAAAATAGGGTAGGCCTTCACCTCTGAAGCTCCACCCCCCTGACAGCCAAGCCTCTCACAAGGGTCTTTGATTAGCAGCTAAACCAAAAAAAAAAAAATATATATATATATATATATATATATATATATATATATATATATATATATATATATATATATACAGCGGGGGAAATAAGTATTGAACACGTCATCATTTTTCTCAGTAAATATATTTCCAAAGGTGCTATTGACATGACATTTTCACCAGATGTTGGTAACAACCCAAGTAAGCCATACATACAAAGAAACAAACAAAAATAAGTTCAGAAATTAAGTTATGTGTAATAATGTGAAATGACACAGGGAAAAAGTATTGAACACATGAAGAAAGGGAGGCGCAAAAAGGCATGGAAAGCCAAGACAACTGCTGAAAACTTACATTAATTAAAAAGCAATCCAGCCCCCTGTCAGTGGAAATTAATAACAGCTGGTTTAGTCCCAAATGATGGCCTACAAAAAGGTCTCATTGCCAAGGTGTCACACAAGACACATCTCATGATGGGTAAAAGCAAAGAGCTGTCTCAAGACCTTCGCAACCTAATTGTTGCAAAACATAATGATGGCATTGATTATAGGCGCCATTCTAAGCTTCTGAATGGTCCAGTGAGCACTTTTGGGGCCATAATACGGAAGTGGAAAGACAATCATTTCACCATAAATTTGCCTCGACCAGTGCTCCTCGCGAGATTTCTGATAGAGGAGTGAAAAGAATAATCAGAAGAGTTGTCCAAGAGCCAACACCAAGTTGTATGGTGTTTTTAGGGTAATGTGCACTGCCATTTCTCCTCCAAATATGGTGTGTATTATGGCATCCAAACAGTTCAATTTTGCTCTCATGTGACCACACTATATTCTCCCAGTATTTCACTGGCTTTTCCAAATGTTGTGCAGCAAACTTTAAATGAGCTTCAACATGCTTTTTTTCCAGTAATGGAGTCTTGCGTGGTGAGCGTGCATACAGGCCATGGCGGTGGAGTGCATTACTTACTGTTTTCTTTGAGACAACAGTACCTGCTATCTGCAGGTCTTTTTGAAGCTCTCCACAAGTGATCCTTGGCTCTTGGACAACTCTTCTGATTATTCTTTTCACTCCTCTATCAGAAATCTTGCGAGGAGCACTGGTCGAGGCAAATTTATGGTGAAATTATTGTCTTTCCACTTCCGTATTATGGCCCCAAAAGTGCTCACTGGACCATTCAGAAGCTTAGAATGGCGCCTATAACCAATGCCATCATTATGTTTTGCAACAATTAGGTTGCGAAGGTCTTGAGACAGCTCTTTGCTTTTACCCATCATGAGATGTGTCTTGTGTGAACTATATAAGACTCGCCCTCATGTTGTTATAAAACCAACCAAACAGTTTCGGTTCCCAATTAACTTCCACTGTATGGAAAAAAAGTACAATGTAAGTCAATGGGAACTAAAACTATATGGTTACCAACATTCTTCAAAATATCTTCTTTTTTTGTTCAACAGAAGAAAGAAAGCCTTACAGGTTTGGAACGACATGAGGGTGAATAAATGTTGACAGAATTTTCATTTTTGGGTGAAGGTAAACTTGACAGAGCATCTTTAATTAATATGTGGATTTTCTCAGAAATATTGATGTGTTTAATTGCTACACTGTAAAAATAAGTTATGACAACACATGCTTTGCATTGCTTTAACTTTTTAAAGTCATTTTAAAGACATTTTTAAAGTCAGTTGAAATTACTTAAATTTTTAAGTGCAATCAACTTGAATATTTAAAGGTAGGGTAGGTAATCATTTTTCTAAAAAAAAAACATTCCAAATTTGTTTAAACTGTCTTTATATACCAATACATAATTAAAATGTAAGTACTCTGAAAAAGAAAATATAAAAATCGAGTGACTGTAGACCTTTTAATCTGCAATAAACACAGCTCATTATTTCCATTCACTCCACCCCCTCCCTTCTGAGCTCCTTCCAAAGCCACGCCCCCAAAACACATGAACGCGCGACGCCAAACGCTCAGGCTGGAACAAGACGCATTTATTACCTGAGACGAGTGGAGAGGAAGGAGCGCAGTACATACAGTGACATCATGTCAGAATCACATGTAATAAAATACCTAACTTTATCACTATGAATATAAACAAATAAGATTTCTTTTAGTACTCACTATCAAGCTAGCATATCGATAATGGTAAAGTTTCATTCGGTAACGAGCTATATTTATAAGGCAAAACTAAAAACAGGTTGCATTGATACACGTTTTTCCATTACCATCAGTTACACTGTGATGAAGATGAATTTCGTGTAAGATTCATAACATATACGGTGTTTTGCATGTAAGAGTTTCCATGATGAAAACATTGTTGACTCTAATGAAGACTAACGTACACTCCGAGTCCGGAGACAAGTACCGCATCGTCGGTTCGAGGACAGGTCCGGGGTTGAGGGCGAAGCAGAGGAGGTCGTTCAAGAGCGCGGGCAGGGTCCGAGGAAGTAGTTTTTGCCTTGTTTGCCTTCGCTGACTGCATATGCAGGTGCTTTGAGCTGAATATTTCCGGGAACGGTGACATGTGATGAGTGCACGCCGGGCAGCGCGCGCAGTGGGGCTCGGGGCGGGCACGAGACATGAAGGCATCTGATTGGTTCTTTACATTCGCACCGAATGGCAGTGATTGGTCAGAGTTTTTACTGTCCTGCAGCTGCAACAGAGGTCTGATTTTTTTCATTCCTTTTTCTAAACACATAATGTATTGACTACTATCAGGATGGAAGGACCATTTCACCCAGTATAAAAAAAAGTGTTTCTGAACAGGATTACCTACCCTACCTTTAAGGCAGCAACTTTTTCCCCCCAGTGTATTATTCTGATCACTAAATTTATATAACATTAATTATAATTAATAAGTGGATTGGATTAGGGAAATACAGATACCGATACTGAACATAATGATTCATATTCTTTTGGTTCCCCAATATTTTTAAAAATGACAAATGCAATGAAAATACAGGCATCGGTAATCGGTATCGGTGAGTACCAAAATCCCTGGATTGGATAATTAATATTTAACTGGATACTAACCATTTTACAGAGTGATTTGGCATCCTCTGAGAACTTGCTGGAATATTCTTCCTCCACCTCTTTGACTAGCCGCTCCACTTCCTCTCGCTTGATTTTTTTCTTGCGCTGCTGAAAGGGAGACTGACCCTCGATCATCTCGTAGAGGAGACAGCCGAGAGCCCACCAGTCTGGACTGAAAGTGTAACGCTCGTTCTTCACCACCTCAGGGGCTGATGGGAGACAGACATATGCAGGTTACATGGATTGCTTCTGCTGTTGATATTGTTTAGAGGTTAATAAAGGCAAAGACATACCCATGTATCCCACAGTTCCCACCCGGCCTTTGATTGTCTGACCATCTGGTACATGCACAGCCAGGCCCAGGTCTGATATACGTATATGACCTGAGAAGAAACATCACAGCTTTGTTTTTATTAGTCCTTTCATAAACAAGATTAAATTATGTCTGTCAGTGGTTTGTGCCACTAGATATCTTCAAAAGCTTAGTGCATTTACAAAATATCGTTTTTCAATACTAATAACTTATTACAAGTTACAGTACAGGTCAAAAGTTTGGAAACATTACTATTTTTAATGTTTTTGAAAGAAGTTTCTTCTGCTCATCAAACCTGCATTTATTTGATCAAAAATACAGAAAAAAAACCCAGTAATATTGTGAAATATTATTACAACTTAAAATAATAGTTCCCTTTCAAGGGAACTCGCGTTGCGTCGAAATTGACGCTATGGGGAACGCTTTGCGTGATGACGTCTTGAAGCACATGTAAAATCAGTCCAATGGTGTGGCGGAACGTCAGAGGCGGGTGACGTCACGTACCAGGAAGCTATAAAAGCCAGCCCGAAACAGAAAACGAAAGCTTTCTGAGTCTTCAGTTGCGCTCTGTGTGAAATCTGTCCTTGTTATTTGGTGTTGTCTGTCTATATTGTATTATTTATATATATTCAGATATGGCGAGTAAGCAGCAGCAGTTTAGAGTGTGTGTTCACCCCTGCCCGCGTTATTTAACGGGTGGGGACACTCACACTCTTTGTGTTGTCTGTTTGGGTGAAGAGCATGCCCAGTCAGCACTCGAGGGTGCTGGCTGTGAGCATTGCGACGCGCTTCCTATGCGTACGCTCAGATCCCGCCTGGCTTTATTTTACCAGGATCGCGTTCCCCAGGGCTCGGGTCCCGCCGCTGCCGAGGCACGGCGTCGATCCCAGACCTGGGGTTCGCAAATGGATCTATCAGTAGATGTTGAGACAGGCTCTGCCTTATCTCAGCCTCTTTCTGATAGATCCAGTGCCTCTCATCAGGTTGTGGAAGCACGCGCTGCGGTTTCTTCCCCCCCGATAGAGGCACCAATACTGCAATTGTCCAGCTCTGAGGAGTTGGACGTTGTTAGTATTGACGCTGAGTCTGAGGATTCGCCACCTCAGTCTCATGCGTTTGAAGAATTGCTCGATGTTGTTACGAGAGCTGTCGAGCGATTATCTATTGAGTGGCCAGAGGATCGGCAGGGCGCTCGTTCGAAAAGCAAGCTCGACGAGCGTTTCCTGCCATCTCGTGCACAGCCTCAGCGCAGAAGCCTTCCGTTTTTCCCCGATCTCCACACCGAGGTGTCGAGATCGTGGGGGAAACCAGTGTCATATAGAGTGTATACTGCACAAACATCACACTATTCTTCCATTCACAATTATAAAGAGCATGGTTATGGGGAGATGCCGAAGGTGGAAGAGACGCTCGCGAGCTATCTCTCTCCAGCAACGGCATCTTCTCTGAAGGCTCCTGCACTACCATCCAAGCCAGTAAAATTCACATCTTCCCTGGTTCATAAGGCTTATGCCGCCGCCGGCCAAGCTGCAGCGTGTTTACACACAATGTCACTAATGCAAGCGTACCAGGCTGAATTATTGGGTGATTCTGAGGAGGGCGGGGGTATTGGTTCCAATACTGTGTCTGAACTGCGTAGAGCCACAGATTTGTCTCTCAGGGCCACCAAGGAAACGGCTAAATCCATTGGCCGCTCTATAGCAGCCCTGGTGGCCACTGAGAGGCATCTGTGGCTCAATTTAAGTGATATAAAGGACAAAGAGAAACATGTTCTTTTGGATGCACCGGTTTCCACTCAAGGGTTATTTGGAGATGCAGTTAATAGTGCTGTAGCTAAATCACAAGAAGCTTCAAAACAGGCAGCTGCACTTCAGAAACTTCTCCCCCGCCGTTCTTTCATTGAGGCTGCTGAGCGGGAGCAGCCTCACTCTTCTAAAAAGAGCGCTGAGCACCGTGCCACTCAGAAACAGAGCGTTTCCTCACGTGCTCCCCCACAAAAATCTCGGGGACAAGGGATTTTCTGCTCTCAAACCCAGCAGTCTTCGAGGGGTAAAACGGATCTGCGGACCGTTATTACCGCCAAGAAGGCTGCTGGGAAAAAGTCCTGATGTCCGAGGGCTCAGGACAAATGAGGGTAGTCCCCCCCGAAGCAGAGCGGTCAACACCTCTTTTTACGGTGCCCGTCTCTCTTCTGTGCCCTCAGGGGACCGGTCTGCCAACCCTGCCGCCTCCGGTGTTTCAGGGCGCAGCGGTCTCCGGCGAGCACATATCTCAAGGTCCACCCGGAAACGTAGTGGCCTCGGGATGCCCGCCCCCTCTGAGGAGGGTGCTAGAGCAGTCTGTTCGGTCGTTCCCTGCCGGTGCGCCGTTACAGGGCGACGAACCGACTACTCAACAGCAACAAAATCCAGAAACCAGTCTCGAGAGGCTGGTACCTCTAAGTAGAATCTTTGACAGCGTGGAAGCTACTGTCAAATGTTTCTCATTGGGTCCTGCAGACCGTGGAAAAAGGGTATCAGATACAATTCAAGAAACGCCCACCTCGGTTTATGGGGGTCCTGCCCACAGTGGTGGGCCCCGAGCAGGTTCTGGTTATGGAACAGGAAGTAAACACTCTGTTAGAGAAAGGGGCCATAGAATATGTACCTCCCTCCAACAGAGAAACCGGGTTTTACAGCCGGTACTTCATAGTTCCAAAGAAGGACGGGGGATTGCGTCCCATTTTAGATCTCCGAGTTCTGAACGAGTCAGTCATGCAGCTCAAGTTCAAAATGTTAACGTTGAGACAAATCGTGCCACAGATCAGGTCCGAGGACTGGTTTGTCACGATAGATCTCAAGGACGCATATTTCCATATTTCCATCAGTCCGTGTCATTGGAAGTTCCTGAGGTTTGCTTTCGGGGGCAAAGCATACCAATATCGAGTTCTTCCATTCGGCCTGGCTTTATCACCCCGCACTTTCACCAAATGCGTGGATGCAGCTCTGGCGCCTCTGCGCCTCCAGGGTATTCGCATCATGAACTACATCGACGATTGGTTGATTTTAGCTCAGTCGCATCAGATGGCGGTTCAACATCGAGATGTTGTTCTCGCCCATATGAAAGAGTTGGGGTTACGGCTGAACGCCAAGAAGAGTGTGCTTTCTCCACTTCAGAGGACCACTTTTTTAGGCGTGGTTTGGGATTCAGTGTCGATGCAGGCGCGCCTGTCACCGCCACGTATAGATTCCATCCTTGCAGCTGTGAAAAGTGTAAAGCTAGGCCAGCTACTCACTGTCAAACAGTTCCAGAGACTGTTGGGTCTCATGGCAGCAGCTTCCAACGTGATACCTTTTGGACTACTGCACATGAGGCCCCTGCAGTGGTGGCTCAGGACCAGGGGGTTTTCCCCGAGGGGCAACCCATTTCGCACAATCAAGGTCACGCGGCGATGCCTACGTGCCTTGGTTATGTGGAAGAAACCTTGGTTCCTGTCCCAGGGCCCAGTGCTGGGAGCTCCTTGTCGTCGCAAACTGCTAACGACGGATGCTTCCTTCACGGGTTGGGGAGCGATCCTAGTGGGTCGCTCATCTCAAGGTCTGTGGGAAGACCATCATCATTCCTGGCATATCAATCGCCTAGAGATGTTAGCTGTCTTCCGGGCTCTGAGGAGCTTTATCACAGATCTCAGGGGACACCATGTGTTAGTGCATACGGACAACAAGTCGGTAGTCGCCTATATCAACCACCAAGGGGGTTTGCGCTCGCGCCCATTATCCAATCTGGCACGCCATATCCTCTTGTGGTCCCAGGGGAAGTTGCTGTCACTCAGGGCAGCTTACATCCCCGGGGTCCAGAATATAGGAGCAGACACTCTGTCGAGACAGGGGCCGAGGCCCGGGGAATGGAGGCTCCACCCCGAGGTGGTGAAGCTGATATGGAGGGAGTTTGGCCAAGCACAAGTGAATCTGTTTGCGTCTCGAGAGACGTCTCACTGTCCACTTTGGTTCTCCCTCACGCATCCAGCTCCTCTGGGACTGGATGCTATGGTACAGACGTGGCCGAGGCTACGTCTGTACGCCTTTCCCCCAGTTGCTCTGCTCCCGGGAGTTCTGGAGAGAGTTCGCAGGGACCGGGTTTGCCTGCTTCTTATAGCCCTGCGCTGGCCGGGCAGAGTATGGTTTCCCGATCTTGTGTCCCTCCTCGACGGGCATCCTCTGGAGCTTCCTGTCAGGAGGGACCTTCTGTCCCAAGCAGGGGGCTCGATTTTTCACCCCCGACCGGAACTGTGGAACCTGTGGGCTTGGCCTCTGAGGGGGCCCAGCTCATAGAGTCAGGTCTCTCAACTGAGGTTGTTGAGACCATTCTACAGTCCAGAGCTCCCTCCACGAGGAAACTTTATGCCCTGAAGTGGAGAGTATTCACTTCTTGGTGTAGTGACCGTCGGTTGGATCCAGTCAACTGCCCAATTGGTACAGTGCTGGAGTTCCTGCAGGACCGGTTCACTAGAGGTCTGACCCCGTCCACTTTAAAGGTTTATGTGGCGGCCACAGGTGCTTACCACATTCCTTTGGGTGGAATGTCTGTGGGGAAAGACCCCTTGGTATCTCGTTTCCTTTGTGGCACCTGGAGGCTGAGGCCTGCAGTTCGCTCTAGGGTGCCACCATGGGATTTGTCCATTGCGCTGCAAGGCCTTTCCCTGGCTCCCTTTAAGCCTATTGAGGAGGTTCCTGAGAAATTCCTAACTCTGAAAGCTCTGTTCCTTCTTGCTATTTCTTCTCTCAAGAGAATAGGGGATCTCCAAGCATTGTCGGTTGCTCCGTCATGCTTGGAGTTTGCTCCGGGTATGGTTAAAGCTTTTCTTCATCCTAGACCGGGTTATATCCCCAAGGTCCCCACTAATGTGGCTAGACCTATTGTTCTGCAGGCCTTCTGTCCTCCTCCTTTTCAAAATGCGGACCAGGAGGCGAATAATTTGCTTTGCCCTGTTCGGGCATTAGACGCTTATGTCCACAGAGCTGCCCTGTGGCGTAAAAGCGATCAATTGTTTGTATGCTTTGGGTCCCCTAACAAGGGAGGTCCAGTGTCTAAGCAAAGGATGAGCAAGTGGGTGGTTGAGGCTATCTCACTTGCTTATGAGGCGGCTGGGCAGCCTTCTCCTTTGGCTGTCCGGTCGCACTCTACTAGGAGTATGGCGGCCTCTAAGGCCCTTTTATCAGGAGTATCTTTACAGGACGTTTGTGATGCGGCAGGCTGGTCCTCACCGCACACCTTCGTCAGGTTCTACTCTTTAGACCTAGACTCTACTCCAGGGTCTCAGGTTTTGTCTTCCTAGTGCTGCTCACTTGATTTCACACAGGACAGACATTTGTAGCTATGGTGGCGTTGGTATATAGACGTTCCCCATAGCGTCAATTTCGACGCAACGCGAGTTCCCTTGAAAGGGAACGCCTCGGTTACGACTGTAACCTCGGTTCCCTGAAGAGGGAACGAGCGTTGCGTCACCTTGCCATATCTCCTTCATGCCTGTCAGCACGACTTCAGACTCTACGAAGCTTTCGTTTTCTGTTTCGGGCTGGCTTTTATAGCTTCCTGGTACGTGACGTCACCCGCCTCTGACGTTCCGCCACACCATTGGACTGATTTTACATGTGCTTCAAGACGTCATCACGCAAAGCGTTCCCCATAGCGTCAATTTCGACGCAACGCTCGTTCCCTCTTCAGGGAACCGAGGTTACAGTCGTAACCGAGGCGTTTTCTATTTGAATATACTTTATTCCTGTGATGCAAAGCTGAATTTTCAGGATCATTACTCCAGTCTTCAGTGTCACATGTGACATCCAGTCTATCATATGATCCTTTAGAAATCATTCTAATATTCTGATTTATTATGAGTGTTGGAAACAGTTCTGCTGCCTAATATATTTGATGAATTAAAGGTTAAAAAGAACTGCATTTATTCAAAATAAAAAAATATTTTCTAATAATATAAATCTTCTTTACTATCACTTTTTATAAATTTTACACATCCTTGCTGAATACATGTATTGATTTATTTCAAAAAAAATAAAAAATAAATACTGACCCCCAAATTACTGATCAGTAGTGTATATTGTTGTTGCAAAAGATTTCTATTTTTTAAAAAATTGCTTTTTTTATTTTTTATCAAAGTATCCTAAAAAAGTATCACAGGTTATGAAAAAATATTAAGCAGCAGAACTGTTTCCAACTTTGATAATGAATCATCATATTATAATGATTTCTAAAGGATCATGTGATAAACTGGAGTAATGATCCTGAAAATTCAGCTTTGCATCACAGAAATAAATGATAATTGAAAGTATAATAAATTGAAAACCAATTATTTTAAATTGTAATAATATATCACAATATAAAAAAAAAATTCGGTATTTTTGATCAAATAAATGCAGGCTTGATGAGCAGAAGAAACTTCTTTCAAAAACATTAAAAATAGTAATGTTTCCAAAGTTTTGACCTGTACTGTATATGGAAACAAAGCAAACTTTTTATGCTATTTAATTTTCTTTTGCTGTTGTTGCAATTTAATACTTCAATTCTCTTCATTTGAGGGATTTCTAATAACGTAAGGGTTCTCACATTTTGATCAATTAATTTCTGAGTATTCATTGACTTTTCCATGGATATTTCGAGTGGTTTGTGACAACCTGATAAATAACTTTAGTATTATTATGATCTCATAAATTATAAACTCACAAACATTTTAAAAGCTATATTATATTGCATTATATTATGTTATATATTACAAAATCTTTTTTTTTTTATACGTACAACAATATACAATATACACTACTGTCCAAAAGTTTGGGGTCGGTACGATTTATATTTTTGAAAGATGCCTAATGTTCACCAAGGCTGCATTTATTTGATCAAAAAGACATTAAAAATAGTAATATTGTGAAATATTATTACAATATACGCTGATGAGCCAACACATTATGACCAGTCACAGGTGAAGTGAATATCATTGATCATCTCCTAGTCAGGGTAGATTAGATGGTCATCCAACAATCAGTTCTCATAATCAATGTGTTGGATGCAGGAGAAAAGGGCAGGAATAAACGACATGAGCGACTTTGACAAGGACCGAATTGTTATGGCAAGTCGACTGGGTCAGAGTGTCTCTGAAACGACAAGGCTTGTGGGTCGCCCCCGGTCAGCAGTGGTGAGACTACCAACAGTGGTCTGAGGAGGGACAACCAACAAACTGACCACAGGGTGTCGGGCGGCCAAGGCTCATCGATTCACGAGGGCAACGAAGGCTATCCAGCAAACAAACTATCTATGAGTCACACAAAAATTTGAATGATGGTTATGGGAAGAATGTGTCAACACACAGTTCATCGCACTCAGACCAATCAGAGTGTCTATGATGACCTCTGTCCACCGTCGAAAGCGATCATCAGAACTGGACCTTGGAGCAGTGGAAGAAGGTCGGTGGTCCAATGAGTCCTTTTACGTCACATGGCCGTGTCTGTGTCAATTCACCTTTATTTATAAAGCGCTTTATACCATACAGATAGTTTCAAAGCAGCTTTACAGTGAAAACAGGTGAATTATGCAATTTCGGCTGTTGTTCAGCTGAAGATTATCAATTATTAAATTAGTTCATGTCATCTATAAAGCAGTTCTGCAAAAAAATGATGTCATCGTCCAGCTCAGGTCAGATCTCGTACAGCAGCATCAGTTACAGTCAGATCAATAATATTGTTGAATATTAAGTGTCCCCCAACTAAGAAAGCCAGAGGCGACAGTGGCTAGTAACCCAAACTCCATCAGGTCAACTCAAGTCACCTTCATTTATATAGTGCTTTTAACAATATGGACTGTTTCAAAGCAGCTTTACAGTGATAATAGGAAATTAAAGTAACAGAGATTGTTTTGGCTTTACAGCAGCTCTAGAATAAAGTTATTGTCCAACTGAAGTTAGTTTTGATTGATTCACTTCCGTTGCAAAGATCATTAGTTATTAACTTAGACATGACATGAACATGACACCTTTCTAACAGAAAACCCTTAACGCGCTCCGGCCCGCTCATTCGCACAACAGTGCCTGGTGGCTCGAGAACACAAACCTTGAAATAGGTTCCAAGGTGCAAGCCTTGAAGATTTAAAAATATATATTTTTGTATTTCTATGCAAGCTTTAAAAACACAAACCTGTGAAAATGCTGACGGCGTGCACATGCGTATTACGTGTTTAGTCTATAGGTATGCGCGTTTGAATATACTGTATATGTGCGCAGGCGTGTAGTCTTTCTTTACAAATTGGCCTTAAAAATGTATAATACAGAATTATTTAATCGCTTTAGCCATGTGAACCGGAACTATTTTGACAACGTTTTGTCTGTACAGAGGTAAAGGGAAGGAGGCCTTCACAGGGGAGAGACTAGTTGACATTTCAGGACATCGTTGTCGTCATGTCCGGCCGCAGGTCCTTCATCAGATCTGGAGTGTGTGTGTGAGTGACAGAATGGAGAAAAAAAAAAAAAACTTGGAAGAAACCAGGCAGAGTTCTCCTCTGGCCAACAAACAAAAACAGTGTCATTATGATTCAGCCTGCATCACAAGTCAAAATTCAGATTGGGATCGTAGCATTCAATTATTCATCCAGTTCCTTTTGCTTGAAGATCGATTCGGTATGGAGCCGAAAAGCTGGTCATAGGTCCTGGTGCGTGGGACCTGTCTGGTTGACGACAAGCTGGCTGAGGGAGTGAGATGCTCTGGGCAAATATTCTGCTGGCAAACACTAGGTCCTACCATTCATGTGGACATCAATTTGACACGTGCCACCTTACATAAACATTGTTGCAGACCAGGTACACCCCTTCAGGACAATGGTGTTCCCTGGTGGAAGTGGCCTCTTTCAGCAGGATAAAGCACCTGCCACACTGCACACATTGTTCAGGAATGGTTTGAGGAACATGATCAAGGTGTTGCCCCTCTCCAAATTCCCCAGATCTCAATTCAATTGAGCTGATGATCTGAATGTGCTGGACAAACAAGTTTGAACCTTGGTGGCTCCACCTCAAAACCTACAGGACTTGAAGGCCAGATACCACAGGACACCTTCAGGGCTCTAGCAGAGTCGGTGCCTCGAGTGCGTGCAGCGCTGTTTTATCAGCACGCGGAGGACCAACAGCATATTAGGCAGGTGGTCATAGTGTTTTGGCAAATTTTATATCATTAGAGCTGTCGAATAGATTAAACGCATCTAACATAAATGTTTTTGTTTACATAATATATGTGTGAATATATATATTTTTATATTTATATATATTATATATGTGTGTGTATGTATATATATATATATATATATATATATATATATATATATATATATATATATATATATACACATACACACACACATATACACACATAAAACTTTTATGCTAGATGCAATTAATCGCCATTAATCAAAATATATATAATGTACCTAATATAAATAATCTATTTATTTTTTAGGGCTGAAATTATTATTTTTTGATTCCCTGATATTTCCAGGTTTTCCATAAGTTTGGGACCCCTGCAGCATGTCATGTAATTCATTTGATGAAAAAGATTTTATGGCACAAAAACAATATTATACAAAGTACTCCCTCTTGTGACAAACATAAGTACTACAGTTCAGAATGTGATGTTCCATGTGGAATTCCTTTTCTTCGAGAAATTTGTTTTACCATTGTCAAACTAATTAACATAACACTAACCGCTGAATTTGCTGAGCAATCACAGAGAAAACATCAGTCGCCAACTTACCGTGATCGTCCAATAGTATATTTTCTGGCTTCAAATCCCTGATAGAAGATGAACAAAGAAAGTAAGTCAATCAAAATACAGATTTTTTTTGCAAACAGTCCCTTGTAATCCAAAATTCAGTCTGAATCTTGTCACCTGTATACTATCCTCTCCCGATGGAGGTCCTCTAACCCGCAGCAGATCTCAGCAGCATAAAACACGGCTCTCTTCTCATCAAAACCCGCGTCTCCCATGTGGTAGATGTGAAACTTCAGGTCCCCTCCGTTCATCAGCGTGAGCACCAGACACAGGGCGTCTTTCGTCTCGTACGCGTACGCCAGACTCACCTCCACGGGAAAACAGAAAGGTACATCGTTTCATTTACAAAACACAACTCCCATGTTTGATACAGCCTGCGTGGGAAAGTATCTAAAAACATAGGAAGAAATTATGAGAAAATCCTGAGAATAATAGCCAAACAAAACAGCTCAAAATAGCGTGCTCGAGGTCAGGCCTTTGGATACAAACCCCAAACACAAAGTTATAATTTCATTAAACTAGGGGTTACCATCAGACGTTAAGGTTTTGAAAGGCCGCTGAGAATCAGCATCAAAAAAATATTTTTTTCCTGTTTCTGTTGTTTAATAAAATGTAGGATTCTGAATGTAAACATTAAATAGAGAAAATAGCGCAACTACAATTTTTCGACAACAGATCTCAAGATTCAGAATGATAACTCAGACGTGATCTCGCATGAAAGCAGGACATCTGTGATCTAATCAGCCCAAAAACAGAGATTGGAAAACTACAGCGATTTGTGTGTGTGTGTGTGTGTGTGTGTGTGTGTGTGTGTGTGTGTGTGTGTGTGTGTGTGTGTGTGTGTGTGTGTGTGTGTGTGTGTGTGTGTGTGTGTGTGTGTGTGTGTGTGTGTGAAAAACGTGGTTAACAGAGGAGGTGGAAGAATGTGACGCATCTAAATGGGCAAAACAAGCACTACAGATGCTTACAACAAACCGACTGTTGACTTTCTCCAGGATCTGCTTCTCGTTCAGGGCCATGGACTCTCCTTTCCTCTTTTTGATGCGTTTCTTCTCCAGCTTTTTGCAGGCGTACATCTTCCCTGTGGCCCGCACCTGGCACGCACAGACCTTGGGGGCGAAAAAAAGAACACAGTGGGAGAAGTTAGAGGCCCATTTATTAGTAACTCTCTTTTATGCGCATTACGTTAATGATCAGGTTTAAGAGCAACACAATAAGCCAGTTTGTTCTAACCAGTATACAGAGAGATATGTCATGCTATTTTGGGGGATAGAGGGGTAGATGTTACATTAAAGTGATCATTGATAAGTTTGGTAATTGATTTTGGTTTGCATTAAGAGGGTGAATCTCAAATGAATGTACTGTATTCTGTTTGATATGCAAATTTATGAGGCCTCTAAATTATCAACATGATCAAAACTTTGCTGAACAAACTGTTTTTAGCAAGGTTTTAGTATAATTCTAAAAACGCCCCCTTCAGGTCGCGGTACACGTGTCTTTTTGCTGAGAAATTTTTAACGGATTTTTGCAAAGTAAACAGAATAACTTTTCCATCGTTGGTAATATTTCAAGATTAACACTTATTAGACAAAAGCAACTTCAGTTTACCTGATTATACATAATTTTTTAGAAAAATCATGTTAAAATATGATATATCAGGCTTCTGAGGAACAATTAAAACTTTGATCATGAAAATAAGCATTTAAATATCATCTTTAAAAAAAAAAAGACAGAGTGACAACTGATATTTATATGCATTGTATTTAAGTAGTCTGCTATATAGTTATAAAGACCAACTTTTTGCCCATATAAATATCAGCAATTGCTCCAAATTGCATATTTTTGCTCAGTTTGGGACTCTGAATAAAATTGAGTTTTTCTTTTCTTTTTTCTACTTGAGTATGAGCTCCAAATCATCCTATATCATTCTATATGAGCCATAAAAGCCTAAGTTATCAAATATGATATTCATATTTAGATTACATATTTAAACTTGTTTTTTATTTTTTATATTTTGTCTAAAGGTTCAATAAACTGTTCAATTAAAAAAAGAGAGATTTTTCGGACTATTATTTCATATGTAAGGCTTAACAGGGTATTTAAGCAGATTTTTCCCTTAAAATGTTAACTTTCTTAAAGTTTTTGTAGCAATTCTCAATATTTTCTATGATAATTCTTTCCAATACTATAATAAGTATAAAAAAAGTACCATATTTAAAAATAAAAAAATTAAGTCAATACAACATTTACTACCATGATGAAAAAAATTTCAATAAATAAAACTAATATTACAATGCAAAAAATTGTTTTGTTTTTTCTTCATTCCGTCAAATATGACTGACGTTCCAAAAGAAGCTTCCACAGGGCAGCGGAGGGCAATAAAAATACTCAATTTGATTAGATATCTGGTAGGGAAATCAGAATTGGAGACTTGCTTTCTCTATATCTGCCAACATTGACTGGCAGAATGTATGATAATCTGAAGGATTTATGTCTGATAGTGTAACAAAAATAGGATATTAGCCTTATGAACCTGGGAATGGACAGATAGCGTTTGATTTAGTGGCATTCCAGATAATAATTAATAACACCCTGATATGTTTCTGCAATAAACAGAGCAAAATTTCAGACTCACCTCACCAAAGCCTCCCTTTCCCAAAACCCTATACTGACGGAATGTGTTTTTTGTGATTGGCTGTCTGTCAAGGAAAAGAAGAGAATAATAAACAAAAGTTACATTTCAGAAGAACGAACATGACCCAGTCTTATTTAATTATAACATACTTTTACAGTCCTGTTGCCTTTACAAGAAGCTTATATCTCAAGAGACAATGTTAAAACGCATGGCTTTAATCTAATTAAGGGATTTTTTCGTATTCAATAGCTGGATAGTGTACCAGGCCTCTTAAAGTGTACATGACAGTGAAAGTATTTGTTCTGGCATATCATATTCTTCTCTGTAAAATGTCTTGATGGGAACTGTCCAGGCCTGGCTTAGACTTTCAGTCAGAGGACATTTTTATGACTAAAAGTAAATAAATAGCAAGTTCAGAGTTCACATCTGGTTTGTATAAGCTTAGCTTCATAAATAAATCATGGCACCCAATGGAATAATTAGACTCTACTTTGCGGTGAAGAAAAACTTCTTATATTGCTATATATAATTTCTCACATTTAACATCAGAACTACAGAAAATTACTGAGCTCACACATTATAAACAAAACCGAAAAGTTCAAAACGTGCGGAGGTGCTGTTTATACCTCTCAAGCCATTTCCACTGTAAGAAGCGACTGTAGTACATACTATCGAGGTAGTCTGCGAAGGGGGCCACGCTCAGGTAGTCATGGATCAGTCTACAAGAGAACATTGAGAGAAAGAGTTACTAGACTGCACAGTGAAAAAACACACTCTCACTCACGCATCCTGATTTCATTAAAGGGGCACTTTACCGCTGGCAAAATGGACTTTCAATAAAACTTGGCTGCCTATGCAGCAGAAAGGTGTTTTTCTTTTTTAAATCAGTGCTATCTGAGAAAAAAGGCTTGTCTTCACTTTTACCAAATAGGTAGGAAAACTTCAACACCCATACTGCACTGGGCGTGCAATGGATACGCTTACCAGAGTCAAATACTCCCTTGCTTTAGTAGGAAATACCTCTTAGCAAACTGTTAAGCATAATACTGTCAACTTGTATTGTTCCAGCGTGCACAAATTCAAAGAGAAAACATTTAGCAGGAGAGGGTTATTTTAGGTTTCCAGTGAAGGATCCAGCGAGTTGTCGGAAGTGGACGAAGGCTGCAAAGAATCGTAAATGCGGAGAGAAGGCCGTGGTGGAAAATCGGAAAAACCTCAGTGTTTGTAGTCAACATTTCAAAATGGATGACCACGGACACAGTGGGGAAAAACTAAAAGAAACAGCTGTTCTGTCAGTTCCGGCCAAAACCCTGAAGCAAAACGCTGTTGCGTACAGGTAAGAAAGATGTTGCCATTTTTGTACTAGCCTGGAAATCCAGACCTAAATCTGAAGGATTAATGG
Organism: Leuciscus leuciscus; assembly: GCF_965113295.1. Taxonomy (NCBI): domain Eukaryota; kingdom Metazoa; phylum Chordata; class Actinopteri; order Cypriniformes; family Leuciscidae; genus Leuciscus; species Leuciscus leuciscus. The sequence continues at coordinate 13,521,793 of NC_138740.1, forward strand.
TCTGGCATTGACTAATGAAAATCGGCCAGCTCGAGGGGTGGCACCAAGCATGCATTTGAAAATCTCACTGCACGCAATTGGATAACACTACGACCAATCACAACAATAAGCCCCATACGCTTCGCTACCAGCGGAGCTAACTGGTAGATTAGACTCTTGCCGTATACGGTCGGCAAAAAAGAAAAAACGCCCTTCTTGCAAAGGAACGATTCGAGCGCCGTCTTCTGTTCCTCTTTTAGATAAAAAGCCAAGTCTAACTCGTTCATTGTAGCGGCCAAAGCCGTTTCAAACATCTTGCAATGTTTACTAATGACTTCGACGTCACAGCGCTGTCGTCATCTGTTTAGCTCGCCTCTGGGCCGCCTATATAAGATAACCCGATGTGACTGGTGTAGCTCGGATACAAGGGCATATTTAATGAGCATCATTACTCGACGCCAGAGTAACTTTTGGAGAAAACAGAGTAATTTTTTCCCATAATGCTGTTTAAAGAGTAGACATAGTACAAAACAATTTTCTTAAAATAACTGTTCTGTTAATAACCCTCTGTCGATACAGCTGTCTGTGGGCAGGGATACAGAAATGCGGAAGCATCTAAAGTAAATCTTTAGTAAAGTCATCTTTAGTTTTCGTAAAAGTCCTGGAGCTTTCAAAAGTCTGCCGGATAAAGCGAAGCACGTAATCCGGTGGACTTTTGATGACAAATAAACATGAATTTCCAGGTCCAGGAAACAGAGAACGAGTAAACATTGTTCATTTACATATACTTCCGACATTGTAACAATACAAAACGGGTTGAAAATCGGCCAAGATCCACTTTAATTAATTTACATGAAAATGCACAGAATTTCATTTTACTCAGAAATGTGTTGCTCAGATGCCTTGTGTTTGTCAGACTGTGTCAGAGTAGTTGCATCTACCAGTGCTATCTAATGGGATAATAAGTGTTTCCTGTCTAAAAGACTCACTTGGTACACTCCACGAAGAGCTCTTTACATGCCTCCTGTTGCAAGCGTTCTGCACACTTAGTCACCATCTCCTCTGTTACCTCAGGGATGTAGTCCTCTGACTGCAAATGGAACAATCAGTGCGAGAAACTATCCTTTAGCACTAATAAACGCATAGATGCTCATGAATTATACAATAAACAAAGGGAAAATTCACTGCAAAACTTGTCAATAAAATCAACTGAAAAAACACACACACATTGAAATCATGATAAACGCCATACATTAAATGAATATATTTGGAGCACACACTAATATAAGAGACTGATTTAGGTGTTCCCTGTGCTACTCTTCTCGATACCTTTGGGTTGAGGTACGTGTCTAGGAGTTCCTGTCCACATTCCTTCCTCTTCTCATCTGGTGTTACTTCATACTCCACCTGAAATTATGGAGAAACATTAGCATATGACATATAACAAGTAACTAGCATATAACATGTAATATTTTTAGATATCTACATTCTTCATTATTTATACACTTATGATTTTGCATTATCATCACTCAATACAGGTTCAATTTCAGTTCCGTTTCACTTTTGAATTTACAGAGGCATGGATCTGAAAACAAAACAAAGCATAAAACAAAACCCAAGACAAAACTCAACAAAAAACAACAAAACAAAACAAACAAAGCAACAAACTAAATAAAACCCAAGACAAAACAAAAAACCCAAACAAAACAAAACCCAAGACGAAACACAACACAAAACAAAAACCCCAAACAAAACAAAAAACACAATAAAATCAAAGACAAAACAAAACAACACAAAACAAAAAACCCAAACAAAACAAAATAAAACCCAAGACAAAACAACAAAACAAAAACCCCAAACAAAACAAAAAACACAATAAAACCAAAGACAAAACACAACACAAAACAAAAAACCCAAACAAAACAAAATAAAACCCAAGACAAAAAACACAACACAAAACCCCAAAACAAAACAAAAAACACAATAAAATCAAAGACAAAACACAAAACAAAAAACCCAAACAAAACAAAATAAAACCCAAGACAAAACAACAAAACAAAAACCCCAAACAAAACAAAAAACACAATAAAACCCAAGACAAAACACAACACAAAACCCCCAAACAAAACAAAAAACACAATAAAATCAAAGACAAAACAAAAAACCCAAACAAAACAAAATAAAACCCAAGACAAAACAACAAAACAAAAACCCCAAACAAAACAAAAAACACAATAAAACCAAAGACAAAACAAAAAACCCAAACAAAACAAAATAAAACCCAAGACAAAACACAACACAAAACCCCCAAACAAAACAAAAAACACAATAAAACCCAAGACAAAACACAACACCCTCAAACAAAACAAAAAACACAATAAAATCAAAGACAAAACAACAAAACAAAAACCCAAACAAAACAAAATAAAACCCAAGACAAAACAACAAAACAAAAACCCCAAACAAAACAAAAAACACAATAAAACCAAAGACAAAACACAACACAAAACAAAAAACCCATACAAAACAAAATAAAACCCAAGACAAAACACAACACAAAACCCCCAAACAAAACAAAAAACAAAATAAAATCAAAGACAAAACAACAAAACAAAAAACCCAAACAAAACAAAATAAAACCCAAGACAAAACAACAAAACAAAAACCCCAAACAAAACAAAAAACACAATAAAACCAAAGACAAAACACAACACAAAACAAAAAACCCATACAAAACAAAATAAAACACAAGACAAAACACAACACAAAACCCCCAAACAAAACAAAAAACAAAATAAAATCAAAGACAAAACAACACAAAACAAAACCCTCAAACAAAACAAAATAAAACCCAAGACAAAACACAACACAAAACAACCCCCCCCCCCCCCCCCAAAAACAATATTTATATAACAATAAACAAGAGCCAATATTGTACATTTTAAATTTGTAAACCTAAGAAAAGCTGTAAAATACAGTTATTTCTGAGGGTTTTATCCAAAATCATCAAGACAAATACTATATCACAAAGATTACATTGCAGCATAATCTTCTGTGCTTTACTTTCTGATCTTAAACACTGAAGGCCTTACCACTTTACTAAAAAGCATCCCAATCATTTACTTGTCTTGATAATTTCCTATATGCAACTTACTGAGGCGTCAGTCTCTGAGAAACATGCAAATATTGAAGAAGCGGACCATTTTTTTTTTTTTGGGACCAGCAAGCAACCACTGTAGCAACCATACCAATGCGCTGTCAAACACCCACAACACCCTAGCAGCGAGTTTTGCACGAACATGCAACACTCACATTTGCTTCAGAAAATGTGTACAATCTGGTTTTAGATTCATGTTTATTTACAAAATAACAGTTTCTCTACTGAACATGCAGTATCAAGGTCTTTAAAAGTGGAGCAAACACTAGCAAGTTCTTCATGTGGGCGTGCGCATGTACACCCAAGACCAAATGCATGTTCTGATGTTTATGCTGAAGCTTAGTAATAGTCTGCATTCCATATCTGAAACAGCATGTCACGGCAAAATATTTACGAAGAGAAATCTGCCCTATAACTCAGGATTTTGGAGGACAGAACTGATCTCAAATCAGTAGTTTTAAATGCTCAGTGGAAGGTCTGGTACTCTCTGTTTCAATGTAATTTTATCTCCAAGCCCAGTGCGTCAAGCTTTATAATAAAGGATCTTAAATCTTAAGTCGCAAGTCTGCTTGCTCCTACTATAACATCTAAGTTAGGGGCGTGGAAAAGAAATTCAGGCTAAACTTGCTGGTGGGCATTCACTCGGGTTAGAGGCAGTGGCGCAAATGTGACCCCTGCATTCCTGTTCAGGTGGAGATAAAGAGGCAGGCCATGAAGATGTTTTTATGATCTGTATTAGTAGTGAAATTAATCTACAATCACTTTGATTCAAAAGACATGGGCTCTGTTCCAAATTCTTATGTTCTACCATGCTATTTACTGTCTACAGGTAGCTGCCTTAAAACACTGCATGCTAACAGAAAAGGAAGCTCATAATTGATGGAACTGAAAAGCTACACATAAGCAGTAACTCAACAAAGACGATGGTCAGTGTAAGAGTACGCTTGAAAGAAATTTCAACTTTCTTTATTGGGCCAGCACTATACGGTATATTTGTTGACTATGTAAATGCTTTTAATGCTATGCAAACTTTAACATTTGGTTTTCTGTGAAATTTGGTTGTAAATTCTTGTCAACTTTTTAATTTTGACAGCTTGGTAAATTTATTAACTGCCACTGTCTAACATAGTTTTGTCAAAATTGCAATAATAGTTATTAATAATAAATAATACAATTACAATGTTTTGAAAATCACAATCAGTTTTGCCATGTATGACATTATTTCTTAAAAGTGTTTATGAATTTGTTATATTATAATAATAAAAATTTACAGATATTACAAAAACAATTCTTGTTATAGAAAACAAAATATTTGGTGAAAAAGGTGTGAAAAATGTATAATAAATTATATTTAAATTACATTTAATTTAAATACATATTTAAAAGGTATTTTTAATCATAAATATAAATATACAATTGTAACATAAAAAATTGTAGAGGTTATAATTAGTTTGTGTTTGGGCCAGTTGAACATGTTGGCAGGACAAGTAGACTACTGTCCAGACAAAGCAAAAGTCTGGTGTTAGCAGGGTGCTAAACTAACCACTCTAACATCAGCCTCATTCACACCCATAACGAGAACTATAACAATATTATATTGGCGTTCACACCAATGGTCGATAATGTTCTGTTTATTGTATGCACATGCTGTAGTTATATTAAAAGTCCGGCAGGGCTGTCAAAATTAATAGCGTTACGCTAGCCAAAGGATGACGGAAATAAAATAGATGCTGCGTTAATTTCGTTAAAAAAATGTTACGCGTTAAACTGAAAAAAATAATCGCATGAGTTACCGTTCATTTTGACAGCCGGACTGTTAACATGTTATATGACCACGGTCTTATTCATGCAAATGCGTTTACACCATTCAATCACAACGACACACACGACTAGTGCACACAGAAAACCGCTTCAGACAGCACTTGCATGAAAACCCCCCACAAAATTATACCATAATGCCCATTTTGTTGAGTATCCTCACAAGCACGGTATTAGGCTAAACGAGTTAAATGAAGTTTTAAATGAACGTAAAGATTTGGGAGAAAATGGGATCCACGTCACGGTCTTAAAGTGACAGCAGCCTAAAAAATCTGCTGATGTCTGTCATTAATGTTAATCAAAGAACAAAAGAAAAAGAGAAAAGCACTCAATGTACAGGACTGATATTTATGTGAAGATTGATTTAAGTTCACTTAATTTAAAAGTTGTTATATTTAAAGACTAATAAATGTTGAAATTGATAGCTGTCAATTATATTGTAATGTTGAATGACTAGCCTATAATTAATGGCAAGATACAGGCAAAATACAGCTACAGTTTTTATTTTACTATGCAAAAACAAAATGCTCACAGGGAAAAGCATACACTAACTAAAACTTAATCAGGTATTAATACGTCATTGGTCTCAAATTTTTTAAAGTTCATAATTTCGGTAACACTTTACAAAAAAGTCTTGTATGTTAACATTAGTTTGTAATATGTAGTATGTAATCTTTTAGCTAATATTTTCATATAATAACAAAATTAATTAGTTAACTAATAGTGACAATACATTTCATTATAAAAAAAGACTGAAAAAAGCTGGATAGTCTTTTTTTTTCCTTTTTATTATTCTAGCACAAATAGTATTTGTCAGCAAACTTGCATTTTAATTGAATATTTTTTTTCGCCATATGGCAAATTAGTCTCTTTTGCATTTTGTTGCAATATACTGGAGCCAAACCTGGGAAGGGAGTCCAAATATCCCACAACATTACTGTACAAAAAATGATGTAGTTGTAATTCATGGCCAGAAATTATGCTAATTGTAAACAAGCGTGCGCCAAATTCACAAATTATTGGAATTCATTAACATACAAAATTCTAACTATCAAATCTGAAGTTTACAAAGATGTTGTGAATTTTCGGGAAGGTCTATTTTTAGAGCAAATTACTCATATATTTATGAATGTTTTTATCTCCGATTATCTGGAAAAACATAGTTCTGAAAGTGATTCCAATGGTATTGTTCCTCTGTGTCGTTATTGTATTGCTGTGGTGTGTAGCTTTTAGCAATGGCAATCATAGCAAGATTTAAAATCCAACATAGATGTACCTAAACACCACACTGACCTCACACTATATTATAGTTCAGGGTAAGGGAAGGATAGGGACAAAAGTTATTCCTGTAGTTGCTCCAGAACTGTACATTTCACTGTACGTAAGTCAGTATGGTTTGCAGATGAAAGGGGAAGAAACGGTTTTGTCTTTGAAGTGAAGAATAATTAGCGGTCTGCTTCTCACCACAGCATCCAAGAATTTGACACAGCGCCTCAACTCCGGCCTGGTATCACAGAACTGACGGAATAGAAAGCAGCCGATTGGTTGCCTCTCACAAAGGCTGTTGTAGTCTTTCTCTGTGAAAAGAGACCAACACGAAACACAGTGACTAAGGGCTTTGAAAAGGTGGGGTTAAGCACAAACACTCACAGAGAGAGAGAGAGAGAGCGAGAGAGACAGAGAGAAAGAAAATATGAGTAAATATCATTTGGGACAATCAATGAATACAATAAAAATCAATAGCACTTTCCTCTCTTCTTTTCGCTTTGGAAAGGAAACTGAAGAGACGAAACCATTAGTTGACCACAACAAAACGGATAATAACATCGACAACATCTTCAAAATATCAAAGGCACACCCCAGGATTGGTAAAGCTGTTGCGTTAAAGCCATATTCAGAGAAAATGCACAGTACTTGCATCCAGAGTAGTGGTCGACCGGGTTTTGCAATGGCCGATACGGATATCTAGAACAGCATGTTTTGCTTGACACACAGGTTTTACTCTGAAAATCAAGTGCTGACCCGACACAGTACCAATGTTTAGCGTAAACAAAAGCTAAAAATCAAAAATTGAAATGTTTTAATATTTTCATGAACTGTATAAACCCAACAGTGTACAAAAATGATTGGGATTTGAGAAATCATTGAGCGCTGAGCATTAAGACTCAAAGTGCCTGTACCAGTTTTATTATTTGCATACTTGTTTATTATTTAATTTTAATTGAATTGAAAATGTCCAGACTGCGATTTCGACTTTTTTCTTGCTGTGTGACAACATTTTTGTTAGAGTTTGCACTGGTGCGACCACCACAATGCCCAACTGATAAGAGCTGCCATTTCTGTTGCATATGAGGAATATCAAATGGCAAACGAAAGCAAAGCATAAAGAAACCGTGCTTCTTGTTCGAGCTGCGCAGCGCGGACAGTTTGTCAGCTTTTCGTAGTTTATACTAGACAGCGCATCGCGAGCTCACAACAGTTTTACTCGTGGACCGATCTCGATCATGTGACACCGTTACTACACAGCGCTGGGTGATCCAGTGAGAAAGTGTTTGGATTCACAGCAGTATTAATAACATTACTGCAAGATCTAATGAGAAACATTCAAATTCAGTGCAGAATTCTCTGATATTAACCATATCAGGTCAAATAGTGCTGACCTGGAAACCAGGAGAAACATTGTACCATAAACGTATGAGTTATGAAAGGCCATTCAGTCCACAAATCACCAACATTCACCATGGATTTTTAATGTAGTACTAAGTAACGCTAATTGTAACCATGGTATTGTGGCAGAAATAGTCATTTCAGGGTCCGTACAACCTATTTAGAGTGAAATTCAAGCACTTCAAATGTTTTTTTTTTGTTTTTGTTTTTTTTTTACTTTATTTTTAAATAACTTTTCAGAACAAAGACAAACAGTAACAAACAGTCAACACAGCTTCATGGGTATTTACATGGAAATTATTTCAAAATGTAACATTAAATGTTATTTTTAATGTGATAAAATATTAATTTAACGTATTTAAAATGTTCTCTATCAAATTATTATAATTTTTTTTTACATGTTATTGCTTATTGTTCAGCTTAAGCTCAGTGCTTTACTGTCAAATGTGCATTTCCGAGAGATAGACATGTAATATTATTAGTAACTGCACTTATTAATGTAAAACAATAGTCATTTTATGATTAATTACCTTTATGGTAATCTCAGAAGTTAGTCTTGGAGCCCTGAATGTAATTTAATTTGAATTAAATTTTATTTTATTTTTCATTTTATTTTAATTCAATAAAAAAAGTAAATAAATTTTTTATACATTTTTTTTTAATTCAGTTTAAATTTTTATTTTCATTTTAATTCATTGTAAAAATTTGTTTCATTTTGATATTTAACTTTTTATTTTATTTAATGTAACATTTATTTAATTTTTAATTCAAATTAATTTTATTTGAATTAAAAAAAAAATCATTTTATTTAAAAAATAATTTTGTTTTTGTTAATTTCATTTAATTTAATTTCATGTTTCCATTTAAAATATCTATTTATTTTATGGACCACCAGTTAAGAACTGTCTAGAGATCAGGGTGGCCAATGGTCAACATATTGTAGATAATTATGTAAGACAATTTAATTGATGTAGTTTGTTCTGTGTAAGGAATTTCTGAAATTAAAATAATTACACAATATTCACTCAAAATCCAAAAAAACAAAAAACAAAACAAAAACACAAACAAACAAAAATTCACAATTACCAGCCAATAAACTCAAAACAGGCAAATGTTGGTCGATTGATTGCCCAAATTGATATAGAGCTCTTTCAATTTGAGATAAAGCAAGTATAGCCTAACATGCCTATCATTAAGCCTTACGGTAACGTAAGGTGAGGCAGATTTCAAACCACAAGGTTCCGACTGTAACAGCTGCTCTAGTCCACGTCTTTGGCCACACACCCGATGCAGTGGTTGAAATGAGTGTGATTATGAAGACAGAGAATGCATCGAAGTGAACAGAGTGGGAAGGCTATGGCCAGTGGCTGAGATTTGCATTTGCTGCTCAGGTATATGCAAAGAGACAGCAGGATTTACACAGAGGAAAATGGGAGTGTGTGGACCAGCAGCAACATAGAAGCAGTGTGTAGGAGGCTGGTATTGATAGCAATGCCGCATAAATACATGGAGAGCTTACAGCTCCTTCATAATGCTTCTGGCACAAAGCGCCAAGCTTTACTGCCGAGTGCAGATTACTATCAGCATTATTGCTCTTGATACACGCTTGTTTTAATTAGAGCAGATGCGATCTCTTTAGAGAAATATTTGTCTTCAGATTTACTGTTGAAAATTTGAAATGGCCACCACCATACATTGTGGAGATGCTGTTGATTCTCATTTACAAACCCCTCATTAGGAAACTCATATATTTCTTTATTTATTATTTTGTGTGGAACAAAACGGGAAACTTCGGACCGGTTTACACCTGGTATTAAGATGCGTTTTGGTCATTCTGATCACAAGTAGATGAGGGAGACACGTTCCTGTTTACACATTTAATTTTGTGACTGTTCGAACGCATTCGAAAACATGACGGAAGGCAGAGCGCTTGGAGAAAATATCTGCAAGAATTTATGAATGAATGAATTATATGAATGTGAGGGGGACGGCATGTGCTTTTCATCTTCCCTCCGTGTAATGCCCAATTAACTAGTGTTTATAAGCTTTGTTTACAAAGGTTACCGGGGAAACAGCAATATTTCTGCTGTTCCATAAGCGCCACCTACTGTCAGAGAGAGGATTTACATTTTTATTCAGCCTGTCTACTGTTTTTGTTCAGATCAGAGCCGTTCAGATCAATGTGAAAATCAGATTTTTTAATGTACATTTAAACTAAGCTAATATGCTTTCAAAAAATTGGGATAATAAGGAAGCCTATGTAGAATTGTTTATGGAGCAGATAAAATGCACATCATTTATAATTTTGACATCCTTTTCATAAAAATGATTTATGTGAAGTTGAGGCTGAAAGGTTGATCATTTTATGAAACTTTAAAATTTTTGTCAAAGCATGTTATGTACTACACGTTCAAATAAAGTTATGTTTTAAGTCACCCAACCAATACTTTTGGTTCATTAAACATCTGGCCATCATTGTTAGTTATTATTTTAATGTTTATCCAAATAGAAATGTTATAAACCTTGGCCCCAAAAAGTATTTGGACTCTTAAGCCACACTTAAAAATTTCAATGCATTAAAGGGTTAGTTCACCCAAAAATGAAAATTCTGTCAGTAATTACTCACCCTCATGTTGTTCCAATCATGTAAGACTTTCGTTCATCTTCGGATCACAAATTAAGATATTTTTTATTAAATCTGAGAGCTATCTCACTCCTCCATAGGCTTCCAGAGGGACCGAAACTCGCCGGCCCAGAAAGTCAGTGAAGAAAATGTTGAAATAGTCCAAGTGACTACAGTGGCTCTACATTAAGTTTATCATGCGACGACAATACTTTTTGTGCGAAAAAACAACAAAAATAACGACTTTATTCAACTATTAGTGTTCTTCAATGTGGGCCTCTGACGAGAGTTCACGGGAGCGCCACGACGCATGCGCGAGAACTGAGATTACGGCGTTCTTCTTCTACTACTACTTGTTACTGGCTGCTCACTCCTTAGGAGTATTATCGCCATCTACTGTACAAGATGACGTCCCGACATTGCCGGGAGCGCAAAACGGTCTGTTTACAAGCAGCTGAAGACGCGCGCTGTATGTAAAACTGTATTCGTAAATATGTCCGCAGATTTCGATGTAGATGAAGATTTGATTTTTTTTTTTAACCAACCATACTTATTTGAACCAGAATACACAGACATTGAACTACAAGAGATGGAAGATGCTGCAACACAACCGCAGTCTGCTTCTGAAAGACAGAGAGCATTGGACAGCTGATGGTGTAAATGTAATCAGTGCCAAGCCATGCCTACTGAGGCCATCCTTAAAAATATTTTGGTTTGCCGTAACAGCCAAAAAAAAAGAAAAAAAAAGGGGTCGGTTGGTCGGTCTTGTAGAAAGCCTTTCTTTAAAGTGAATTTCGTTTTGTATTAATTGTAGCATGCAGGCAATATAATCAGGACATGGAGGCGCCCGCGCTCTCGTCTCTTAAATGAACCAAAACTCTACATTGAATCTTTAAAAAAAAAGAAGAAAGAATAGACCGACCAACCGACCCCTTTTTTTTTTTTCTTTTTTTTTTTTTTGGCTGTTACGGCAAACCAAAATATTTTTAAGGATGGCCTCAGTAGGCATCGCTTGGCACTGATTACATTTACACCATCAGCTGTCCAATGCTCTCTGTCTTTCAGAAGCAGACTGCGGTTGTGTTGCAGCATCTTCCATCTCTTGTAGTTCAATGTCTGTGTATTCTGGTTCAAATAAGTATGGTTGGTTAAAAAAAAAAAATCAAATCTTCATCTACATCGAAATCTGCGGACATATTTACGAATACAGTTTTACATACAGCGCGCGTCTTCAGCTGCTTGTAAACAGACCGTTTTGCGCTCCCGGCAATGTCGGGACGTCATCTTGTACAGTAGATGGCGATAATACTCCTAAGGAGTGAGCAGCCAGTAACAAGTAGTAGTAGAAGAAGAACGCCGTAATCTCAGTTCTCGCACATGCGTCGTGGCGCTCCCGTGAACTCTCGTCAGAGGCCCACATTGAAGAACACTAATAGTTTAATAAAGTCGTTATTTTTGTTGTTTTTTCGCACAAAAAGTATTGTCGTCGCATGATAAACTTAATGTAGAGCCACTGTAGTCACTTGGACTATTTCAACATTTTCTTCACTGACTTTCTGGGCCGGCGAGTTTCGGTCCCTCTGGAAGCCTATGGAGGAGTGAGATAGCTCTCAGATTTAATAAAAAATATCTTAATTTGTGATCCGAAGATGAACGAAAGTCTTACATGATTGGAACAACATGAGGGTGAGTAATTACTGACAGAATTTTCATTTTTGGGTGAACTAACCCTTTAAGATACAAAATATCAAACCAAGTGGCACCAGCAAAAAAATTATGCTACAACTTTTATCAAAGTCACTTTTCATGAGCTACTCTTCAATTATTTTCAACTAATTGGTCTTGAGGTCATTTTTTAACAACTAATCTATTGCTTCATATTTTAAAAAGGCAAAATTTACAGATTAAAAAGTATATTTGAGCTCTATTTCTTTAAAATAATTGCATTTTGATCATTTGTTATATTGTGGCATTGTAATTGTGGTTTAAGTGTTCAAATCCTTTTTGGGGCCACTGTATTTGATTACATCATACAATTTAGTGTCATAATAAGACAATTTATCACACACTGGCAATGTTTACATGCACAACTTTTGTTTCCGAATCCGAAGTAGTGTTTACTTGAGCGCTAAATTAAGTGATCGGGTTGATGTGCTCATTTAGGTCACAAGTTTCTGATCACATTTAAGTTTTTTGACATGCACACACTGCAGGAATATACAGAGTTTCCCCGCTGTTTGCACATACTATTCTCTTACATTGCTACTTTTCTTATGACTTAATATTGATCTTAATATTGAGGGGAATTTTAGAATGACACGACAGTCATTCATGACACTTCATTCAACAACTACAACAGCTTGTTCCGTACGTCACTGCACATGTGCAGTACTTTCCAGTTTCGGTTTTCAATCCGATCAAGTGTTTACATGTCCTATCGAATAGATCAGAAAAGGAATATCCCACCCCTTCACACCCGAAATTTCATTCAGATCGAGCTCAATTGGATCGATTAAGGCGTTTACATGAAGGCTTTTGAGTCCGATTGAGTCGTCAATCTGATTACAAACTGATTATTTGGTTGCATGTAGACGTAGAATGTGTGGTGCACAATTTTGTTCAGTGGTTTGCATCAGTGGGTTTCTGATTGACTACTTTAAGCTTTTGTGATGAGTTCAAACTGTCTCAGTTGTAGCCAGTAGACTGTGAGTGATTATATGTTGTTAATAATTGATTATGAAATGGGATCGCTTTTTATCTTCCTCTCCTCCCCTATATGGGGTGTACTTCAATTATACAACACTATTAAGAACCTTAAAAACAAACCAGGTTTGACCCGCTATGCCCATTATATGGAAATGATTAAATGAGCAGTAACATGGTTTCATTCACACGGTCACAAGGCTTCCTTTGAGTGTACTTAGTCATCAGAAAAGATGGAGAGATTGGCCTTTAGAACAGGGTCTCGCTCTGTCACATTGTTAATTCTAAGAGGGGTTTAGTGACCTGTTAGTGAATGGTCAAATGAGTTAGGAGATGGGAGATAATCACAGTGAGCTTCTATTTAAAGTAAAAATAGAATTGAAATTGATCCAATTTAGTGTATTAGTACACAATTCGTCACTGCATGTTACTGAAACCAAAAATTGTGACGTAAGGCTAAATTACGACTGTTTTGGAGCAAGAAACTAATATTCATGTTGCCGTCTAATTTTCATGTCAAACAACAACAAAAAAAGCACTCCCTGCGTATGCCTGAACAACTTTTGTAGCTTTAAAATGAAAGTAGTTGAATAACTTTTGTAAGATTATTTTGTATTTAATTTATACAGCGAATACTATGCAGTGTTATTTTTCATTTGATAAATTCAATTTCTGTAGCATTTCATACTTGAATACTACTGTTAGACTTAGACCCACCTGAAAAATCTTAACCACTGTTTATTTCATTTGCATCTATGTTCTATTGTACTTATTTGTGCTATTGCTTGTAATCTGTTTATTTGTTCTTATTTTATTTAACTTGTCTTGAACTACATTTGGTTAAATGTTGCATATGTTAGGCTAGTAGTTTTTGCTGTGGTATGGTAACACGGTGGCATGATAACAACCTTACTTATTAAAATACAAGTTTACATGAGTCAAAATCAATAAAAACAATTTGATTTCATGCTGACTTCAGGGTGGAGTTTGTTTGCTGGATCAACAAGGCAAGGCAAGGCAAGTTTATTTATATAGCTATAGTACATTTCATACATAATGGTAATTAAAAGTGCTTTACGTAGAAGAAGTTAAAATAATCAAAATAAATAAGAATAATTAAAACAGTTTAGAATAAAAAAAAAAAAAACAGTACAAATTTTGTACACAGTGCTCATTCAGTAAATGCACAGCTAAACAGAAGTGTTTTGAATCTGGATTTGAATGTGACCACTGTAGGAACACATCTGATCTCTTCTGGAAGCTGGTTCCAGCTGTGGCTGGCATAATAGCTAAAAGCGGACTCGCCATGCTTAGAGTGAACCCTTGGTATTTCTAGCTGATGTGATCCTAATGATCTGAGTGTTCTGTTGGGTTTATATTCAGTGAGCATATCTGCAATGTATTGAGGTCCTAGGCCATTGAATGATTTATATACCAGTAATAATACTTTAAAATCAATCCTAAAATGTAACTGGGAGCCAATGTAAAGACCTGAGGACTGGTGTGATATGTTCATATTTTCTGGTTCTGTTCAGTGTTCTGTATGAGCTGCAACTGTCTTATGGTCTTTTTGGGAAGGCCAGTGAGGAGCCATTACAATAATCCACCCTGCTGGTGATGAAAGCATGCACAAGTTTCTCTAAGTCTTGTCTGGAAACAAAGCATCTAATTCTTGCAATATTTTTCAGATGATAGTATGCTAATTTAGTTATTGCTTTGACATGACTATTGAAACTAAGATCTGACTCCAGAATCACACCGAGATTCCTGACTTGATTTTTAGTTGTTTGATCCCTAGAGTGAAGGTATGCGTTCACCTTGAGAACTTCATCTTTGTTTCCAAACGCAATGACTTCGGTTTTGTCTTTGTTTAACTGAAGAAAGTTTTTGCACATCCAACTGTTTACTTCATCAATGCATTGGCACAGTGAGTCAATGAGGCTGTAGTCATTAGGCGATAGGGCTAAGTAGATCTGTGTGTCGTCTGCATAGCTGTGGTAAGCAATTTGGTTCTCTCTCATTATTTGGCTCATTGGGAGCATATACAGGTTGAACAGGAGTGGCACAAGAATTGAGCCTTGAGGGACTCCGCATGTCATGGATGTCCACTCAGACTTATGGTCTCCTATAGACCTTATGCGCCAGAGAAACGAGGGCGCCGCCATCTTTAGAATATTGTCTTTTAACTTCCGTTTTTGCGGCCGCTGTGTATATTTCTATGGCACTGCTGTCCAGGAGTAATTAGCTTTTGAAGTGGATTTACTTAATGGAAAGTTAACGAAAGTTATCATGAGGACTGTAATGTAGCAGATGACTTAAAGGGATAGTTCACTTTGAAATTAAATTTTGGTATGTTTTAGCTTACCTCAAGGGCATCCACTGCGAAACCGTAGCCAATGCGACATCTAGTGTATATGTCTATACCCGCCCGCGCTCTCAGATCATTTGGACGCAGCTGTGTTCAAGAGGTAAAAACAATATAAATACTGTTCGTTTTCTCACACAAACCGCTCGTTTCGTGTCTTAGGCCATCAATGTGTACTTACGATGGGGAATTGTTTAATTTGGACGATGGGGAATTGTTTTAATTTGGACTCTGTGCATGCTCTTTGAGACAGTGACCATCGACCTGCATTATATGACTGACAGACAAGAACGGTTTGACCTAAAAATATCAAAATTGAAACTACTGCGGAAAAAAAGACACCTACATCTTGGATGCCCTTGAGGTAAGCTACAACATACCAAAATTTAATTTCAAAGTGAACTATCCCTTTAACAAATGTCAGTCGACCGGGAAGATTTTAAAACGAGCCATTCATTAATAAACACGCAAAATCGCTGTGAAAATACAGACCGGAAGTCAAAAGACAACGAGCGCAGCACTGAAAAGGGGCGCGGCTACATACGGTCTATACTTACATAATAACCTATCCCTCCTAAGTATGACCTGGACCATTTTAGGACTATCCCTGAAAGCCCCACCCAGTTTTCCAGCCTGTCAAGAAGTATGTTGTGATCGACAGTGTCGAATGCAGCAGTGAGGTCAAGTAGTACCAACACTGATAATTTGCCTGTATCAGTATTTAAGCGAATATCGGTTATTATCTTTATGAGCGCTGTCTCTGTGGTGTGATGTGGTCAGAAACCAGATTGAAAATTGTCAAAGTATCCATTCGAGCTTAAGAATTTGTTCAGCTGATTGAAGACAACTTTTTCAATGATCTATATAGCTTCCCTGCATTGTGGACGAAGTACACATACCATGTACTCGAGTTAAAGTAAAGATACTCAAGGTAAAATATTACTCAAGTAAAAGTAGAAGTGCTGCCTTTAAACATTCACTTGAGTAAAAGTACAAAAGTATTTGCCTTCAAATGTACTTAAGTATCCAAGTACTATGATTTTTGTATTGCTATAATGTCCTATTATAATTTTTGTCACAAGACTCTTGCTTAACTCAGTACACACTACATTATGGGAGCAGCCAATTTCCCTACAAAATTAAACACCAAAACGTATTAATGCAGTGTTTCTGCTACTCCTCAGAAAAAAAAATGCTATTATATGCAAGTAATTTTAGTGTCAAGGTAATAAGCAATGTTCATTATGCGTCAGTATTTACCGATAATTGCTGCAATAATAGCTGATGCGCTCTGCCCCGCTTAAAATTATTGGCGGCGGCGAGATCACAGTAGGCTTGTTCGACTTGAAACGGCACACTGCACAGACCAATCGGTGAATGACATTAAAATACCGCAAGAGCGATTAGAGAGTAGACGGCTCTGTAATGTATGCTTTTCAATCGCTCTCGCGATTTCGCTCTATACTTTGATGTCATAAACTGATCGGTCTGTGCAGCGCCGGTTCAAGTCGAACAAGCCGTGTGTGTCGCAACCTCTTATATACTGTCTATGGTCGCAACTCTCATATTTAACGGCTCTGGTTCGTGCTTAGTAGATACCACCAAGGCAAGTTCAAAACAAAGCGCGCACGTTGTAGGCTACTATGATAGGTGGCTCGTTTGACCAGTTAAGTTTTTATCCACTCATAAATAAAAAGGAACGACTGATTTTGAAAATGTAGTAGAGTAAAAAGTAAGATATTTGACTTTGAAATGTAGTGGAGTTAAAGTAAAAGTCTTCCCAAATTTAAATACTTCAGTAAAGTACAGATACGCAAAAAAGCTACAGTAACGAATTACATTTACTTCGTTACTGTCCACCACTGATTTTGCACTGCTGTTGAGTTTCTCCAAGGTGCTTTATGTCTGCCACTCTTCTTCCTGACTTTCACCGGAGCAATATCATCAATTACACTTTTAAATTGCAAGGTCAATGTCATGCTAAAATCTCCAAGAGCATTGGCTGATATTAGACTTTCATTTGTCATTGTTTAGTTAGTGGGGCAATTCTGTGATAAAGCCAAATATACAGCCAAGGAAATATAGTCAATGTCATAAACCTGAATTGAAGGCTCATTTACGGTTGCAGTGGTGGCTCACAAAAGCCATATAGACAGAAGCCCACAGGAGCCTGACACGGAAACCATGGGCCCATGGATATATATACACAATATACTGTGTGTGTGTGTGTGTGTGTGTGTGTGTGTGAGTGAGAGTAAATATGTATGTATGCATACATATATATATATATATATATATATATATATTTGTGTATACTGTATTAGTGATGTCAAAATGTACACGTTAACATGCGATACTTTTTTTAGTTTAACGCATTAAAAAAATATTCAACGCAATTAAAGGAGCATTCCCAAGCCATGTAATAAAATAAGTTAGTAATATAATACAATTTATTTTTGTATTTTGTCAATCATTTTTGGAGTGATTTTTTTCAGTAAAGTTAACAAAATAGCAGCAACAGCCCTCTTCAGTTTAGAGTGAATGTTTGTGTTGATTTTAAAGTGTTATGTATTCTGATAACACCAAAATAATTAAAATGATGTAGTGCCTTGTGCAAAAATAAACAAATTATTAGTAAAACACGCCCCTCTGCTTGATGCAGTTATTTAGGTTATTCTAAATATATACTTGAAACTAGTAGCATAGAAAATGTTTTCAAAACATGCACATTGTGGAATGGATCCTTTGCTGCTCTATAATAGTGAATACTAAGGAGACCATGGTTTCTGTGTGAAGTGTGAACTGATTATTTTGTAGACATCTTTTGAAAATGAAACAATTGCGTGAGTTTGAGGAAGATAAAATGAATTAACTTTTTTAATAATTTTTTTTTAAAGGAAGTCAGAGTTGCGTTAATATATATACTTTTTTGTTTAAAAAAAAGAAAAAAAAAGACGTAATTATGAGAAGTGCCCTTTATTTCACTTGAGCCCCTGCCCCTCAAAATGTCTGTGCACGTCCCTGCTCTTGACCGAATAACTTTTGTAGCATTAATAATGATTAATCTATATTTCATTTATAATTTATGCAGTGAAGACTGTGAAGTGTTTGATAACTTTATTCAATGTCTGTATAGGCTATTTCCTACCTGTTAGACCTACCTGAAAATCTTAAAGCACTGTTTACAAGGTTACATAGGTCAAAAACAATATGAAAACAATAACTCTTTGTGCATTTTGACAGGGCAAGTAAAAATCTGAAATGGCCTGACTGGGACGATTGAAAAATTGAGGGGCACAGGTAAATGAGACGTTTATTATAATGGGTTTGTGTGAAGACTGTTATAAATTCACTTAAATTAAAAGTGAAATTGACAGCATTACATTATACTGTAATGCTGAATGGCTATAATTAATGGCTAAAATTGAGAAATAAATATTTTCCATAGGGACATTAGTAGCAGTACTGGTATCAGTGATACTGGCCTTCTTTCACAAAAATAATCCATTAAACAATTATTTAAAATATAGGCTACTGTATTCTTTATGTTGTTTCTGCATTAATTTGGAGATTAAACGTCAAATTATAACAATATAAAAATATATAATACAATCTAAAAACATATGTTGGGTTGTTTAGTTTTTGTCAAAAATCGAATCTAAAATTGTTATCGAGTGGATTATAATGTGCTACTGGGCATGTTGTAATTTTGGTTGTTTTTTGGTTCCTTGCATTTTAAACACGGAAGCTGAGAGCTTCCTGAGGTGCCAGGCCAAGCGGCTGTGCTTTAAAACGGAGAAAAGCGGCTGAACATCTGCTGTTGTCTGGCCTGAAGTGCCATGTAGACATTTCTAAGCTTATGAATCAATGGCAATAAAATAGACACATTCTCATACAAACAATTCAAACATGACCTTTGACAAAAGTCAATGAAGACATGTTTTCTCAATTCCATAAGGTGATGTCACACAACAGGGCGAAAAATTCCCAAGGCTTTCCCGAATTACCCTTTTCAGGAGAATACCAATGAATTCAAAACACAACAATTAGACAAGACTGAACAAGCTTGGAAAACATTGTCTTGCGTAAAGATGTGAAAAATGGTCCTGCATTATTTATCCATGTTTATATCTTGTCGTGATTGCCATTTAAAACATTTCAGAAGTATCCAACAATTATAGTCAACCCATTTTACTTCCATAATGATATATTTCCATGTGAAACAAACAAACAAAAAGTACTTGTTTTTAATCCTTGGAGGAATGGATCATGAAAATGAGCGTTGAATGGAGCCAGACCTGATTACCAGTTTGCAGATGATTGTGGAGAGGAAGAAAATTTCATCCCAGGAATTGAGTCATATGAAAAATGAAGATCAAGGTCATTGAGAGCATTTGAAAATGTAAATATGACAATAAATGTCTTTTAAGTGGTCACATTATACCAAATAACGGAAGCTTAAATTATTAGTTTAAACATTCGCAGATCTATGGTTTATTATATCAGTAAGCTACACTAATAGTATCAGTAGCATAACACTAACAGATTAGCCTGCTAGATTAGCATCCTTCTAGATAGCTAGCCTGCTAACCATTAGCTGATTAGGCCACTTAGTTTACGGCAAAGACTATAGAATAACACACGACGCGTCACTCCTATTGTTTTGAATGGGGAAAAGTGCAACGCTCAATATGGCGGAATATCCCACTTTCTAAATAAGAGCCAATCGCTGATTGGTAAAGTCATACGGATTAAAGTGCATATGTGCGCTTCCACTGCGCATTAGCTTGATCCAGCTTGAAAATTTTCGTTTTCTGTCATGATTCGAGTGTTTAGAAACAAAATTATAATTAAATTATGAGACAGTTGTTGTCAGATTTCATTGGCGATTTCAAATATGAAATTTAATCGTGAGCTTGGTGAACAGTTTTGGAGAATTTGATGTTTCCCCATTCAAAGAGATAGGAGCTGCACTTGCATGCCCGAGAGGCGTTTCAAAGATGGCCGCCGAGTGAATTGACTTATCTTAAAAGGACTTTGTTCACGGTTAACCGATTAGCCTGTTAGCATAGCATACCTTTAGACAAACAGCCTTCTAACTTAGCCGTCTCAATCAGCTCCCTACTTCAGTAGTCAGGGACTGATCAGAGAGTCGGTCTTTTTAAGGGCTGTCTCAATCGCAAAATCCTTTCAGTGCTCTGTAACATTTGATCGCAGAAAAATCCCACAATGCACCACAAAAAACAGGGAGCATCGATGCTCACTATGCTCCCTTACCAGAAATTACTTCACATTTCTGAAGTGCGAAAAATAAAAAGCATGAGCCAACTCAATATATATAATGACACACAATAGAAGATTTGAAAAGATAATACGTTTTTAAATTATATGTCAGCAGCATTAAACACACATTTGAGAGAATGATTCAATTACCCATTTGTAAAGACAGTCACTTGGTTCATTTCAGAATAAATTAGCCGTATTGAACAAATCTTTTGAATGAATGATTCAATGACTCACTCATTAATACAGGGAATTGCTGCCACTTAAAAATCATTTGGTATTTCAATATACAGAATTTTATTTTTAAACCAAATCTCATTGTATTATTTATGCAATTGTCATTACAGGGTAAATGCATTATGCCACCTCTGAGCTGCATTAAACAGTCTGTGACAATCAATACATTTAAATGTCACTTCAGTGCAAAAATGGATTTAGTCAATAATGATAACTTAATAAAGATGATGATTTAATTTAATTCATAGCAGCCCTGGTGTGTTGTTTCTAATTGGACGAATAGATTACATGTATACATTTGACATAAAAGATGACATGCATTTAATGAGGTTTAAAAAAAGGTCCTTCTAAAGGTTAACATCCCTTTTATACTAGTAGTCTAAAAGAATAGTGAAGTTGCCATCTGGCCATTTGTTAACAGTTTTCAACACCTATTATTTTGGCCTAGAATGTGACATCATCCTGAAAAAAAGAGCCATTTCAGAGTCAGCGCAAGCTCTTAATACCAACACAACCTTTTATTTTTCTTCTTTAAAAAACTGAAGAAAGCAAATGGCCGAAATTCTGATTTCTTAATGACTGGTTCTTCATGCTAATAAAAGTAACTCATGGTATTTTGTTTATTAGGATGTTTTATGACACTTATGAAATGTACATGATGTTCTTTTGCACAATTCACTGTGAGGCACACTATCAAACATAAAACCTGTAAGAGAAAGCTTCATTATTTAGGGACAGACTTGTCCGTAAGGAACATTTTGATATAATACTGCTGACAAAGTGGAGAAAAATCGAAAGCACTGATCTTAAGCCTCCCTAGAAGCAATGTGGCAAGACATGACGTGTTCACAATGTAAAATGATGAAGAGAGGTATTATTGAATGGAGCACATTAAATGGGATGGGAACACCCCAGGCATGGAAGGTTGAAAATAATCAGAGATGCCCAAAGCTGTCTTTTTTAACCATTCGTTTCAATGTTTATATTGTTTGGTCCTTCGTTTGTGGTTTTGCACTCAAGTTCCTTCTTCAGACACCTAAGGCGAAGCCAGCATGATTCTCTTTACACTTAAAAGGCACCAAAGTTGAGACATGAAAGAACATGGGATTATTCACAAAAGTGTAATGGCAGTGGTCATAGTAAAAATAATAATAAGGTTTTTAGATCAGATTAGAACTCCATTAGCCAACTAAAGAAACCTGAAGCTGTTTCGGGGAATGGTTTGAGACAGTAATTATAACAAAGGAAACAGGAAGTAAGTGAGAAAGACACAGGCATGAGATGCACGATGGGCACAGCACACACACACACACACACACACACACACACACACACACGTTTCACTTCCTGCCCAACTCAAGTTGATTAATATTCATGGGACTATGTTTCACCAAAGAACTCTGGTTATGGCAGGTACCATGCTAATATAACAGGCTAATGGGAAACAGAGAAAGCTTTTCTTCAATGTTTTCCCAGAGTAGACTTCTGGGCGGCTCACAGATGATTCCCATCTAAACCACATCTCATTTGCAGAATCTGGTGACATTAGGATAAATTAGGCTCCAACTCAGAGGAAATTATATGATTGGATTTAAACTAATAGGTACTTTTAATCCATCCACCCCCTCCCCAAACCCCACTCCTCAATTATGTGTCTGTGTAAGTCTACTGTACAGTAACAGTGCTGTTTACAGCAGCTTTGCTTACACACAGGCTTAGGATGTGAACAAACTCTTAACCCTAAGTAGTAAATTCAACACGTAACTCATCCCACACTGTTTGTGCTACAAACATGAATGATAACTCGAATTATAGCTTGTTGAGAAGAAATGTGCTTATACTGTATATTTTTTCATATCATGATATTATGCCCTTCATTTCCATTGGATCAGAAAACTGAGCCATACATAGGGGCCAGAATACTGAACTCTTTTGACCTGGACTTTTGGAAACCACCGATAGCAACCAGAAATCGTGGCAAAAAAATAAATAAAATAAAAACACATATCATATAGCATGTCAAATGGAAACAAGGTAAGCATGATATACAAGTATCATAATTGGCAATAGGCCTTTATCAGATTTTTATTTATTTATCGGTATTGGTCAGCATTGGATATTCAATTGTGCATGCCTTTGATGTCATCTAACATTTACTTAAAGGAATAGTTCACTTAAAAATGAAAATTCGATCATCATTTCCCCACCCTAAAGTTGTTTCAAACCTGTATGAATTTCTTTCTTATGCTGAACACAAAAGAATATATTTTGAAGAATGTCAGTAACCAAACAGTTGATGGAAAAGTGAATTTTTAAGTGAACTAGGCTATTCCTTTAATCTTTAAAAACAGTAATCATTTTAATTATAACACTAGTAAATCTGTTTAATAATAATACTGCTTTGCATTTTTCATACTTTCATTATAATGCTGTGATGCCTCATGCCTAAATTTTTGCATTTAAAACAATTGATTGAAAAAAATTGTACAGATATTAGCCATTTAAATGATATTGACCATAACTTCATTAGCTTATAGGTATCAGTCAGAATATACTAAATAATAATAATGATCAGATTCAGCCAGCCTTGCTATAAATCACACACAACATCCTTGAATCGTCACACACTTTTGCACAGCCATGCAACATTTACATTTTCAAAATAAGATGTGAAAATCTACCTTTCTGAGCATTTTTAGCTATGTTATTTAGATACAAGACGTTTTTGTTGTGAGAACAGAAGGAAATGGCATGTTTCCCTGGCGTTGCACACACTCAAGATCAAATCAGTAACTGTCAGGAAGTTAAGAGTGATTGTGTAACACCTCAAATTTCTTCCACAACTTTCTGCAAGAAAACATTATTCTAAAGAAGTGCTATTACTTCATCTGATTTTTAGAAGGATACTGATTCTGATGGTTTGTGTAACATTAGCAACACATTAATAAGCTGTTTGAAAAAGTCAAGCAAAAGGTTAATCATATTAATGACCGTTATGTGTCCGACGTTGTAGAGAGCGATACATAAAATTAGTGGTCGACCGATATATCACCACGGCCGATATTCTGTATTTTTAAAATATATCGGCATTGGCCGATACGTTTTTCTGATTAGCCGATGTGACAGAAGCGAGACTTTTATTTTGACGGGTGGCGCTGAAAATGCGTGAGAATGCGCCTGACACACTGCGCGCACATTATCCGTCTTCATTAGTTTAATCTTTACGGTCTCTGTTTAACAGTTATATCTAATATGTTATTATTAGATTGAACTGTTAAAGAATGTAAACGGTATGTGAAAAAATTTTGCGAAAAAAAAAAAGAAAAAGCATTTGCTTTTATTTTATTAGTAACAGGCAAACAATATCCTATAATACTCTCATTTACCGTCAAAATGTGCTGTGCTATATCCAGTTCCTCACTATGTCATATTCATGCCATTTTCACTGTGTGCTCTATGTAAAATTAGTGTTACCTTGTTTTTATTTGAAAAAGATATGATTACCAGTGTGCACAAACGTACCATATTACTGAGTGCCCTGTTGCCGTGCTTACTTCCTTTTTATTATTCATATATTTTAAAACAATTACTTTATTTGTGAAAAATACTGTAATACGATTGCAGAATCAATTGCCATCTAAAGCATGTTTATTTTAAAGATTTATTTATTAAATATATTTCATATTTATTTCTAACTTATTAAATATTAGTTAAAATAAATATTAATTATTCATATTATATATCGCTTTATATCGGCCATCCTGCTCTCTAAGGGTCTGTTTACACCTCGCCACTTCATGCGTTTTCTGTAATCGGATAGCTATCCGATCGTGAAAAGACCAGGAGTAAATGCCCTCTGAAATGCATTCGAGACGGATTTGAATCCGATTGCTTAAACCACTTCAGGAGGTCGTCTCCGCATTCCAGACGAAACTGGACAAGTGTAAATGCATCTGGTTGTTGAAACCACATATGTAAATTTTACTCCTCCCAAAAACTATTTTTCACAGTCATTTTCAAAGGGGTGGTATAATACCTTTTTCACAAGATGTAAAATAAGTCTCTGATGTCCCTAGAGTGTGTATGTGAAGTTTCAGCTCAAAACACCCCACGGATATTTTTATATAGCATGTTAAAATTGTCACTTTTCGAGGGTGAGCAAAAACGCACCGTTTATGTCTGTCCCTTTAAATGCAAATGAGCTGCTGCTCCCAGCACAGGGGGCGGAACTTCAACAGCTTGTGTCTTTTTACCTCACACAGACATGCACTGAACATTTTTTTTCATGTCTTTTATGTTCAAACCGGAGTCAGACAAAGATGGAGAGACTCAAGAAGAAGTGACAACATGTAGACAACATTTCTGAATGGTTAGTTGATGAATTTATGTAGCTTATGTGTAGTTATCTTCTAGTCATTGATTAGCATTTTCTGTCATGATAATCTATAAATCGTGTTGCCGGGGGTGGGGTTTATGTACATTTTAGGGTTCATGATGTCACTAACCTGGGAGGTTTGTTAGTCCTTAAAAAGCAATTTCTATAAAATAAAATCTCTCCCTTGTCTTTGAACTTTGAGCGTCGTGACTTTGCAGATGTTGTTTATGCTCAAAAAGCAACATTACACACTACTTAAAGTTAAAAAAGTGAAATCATAATCAACCACCCCTTTAACTTTAAGCCCGGGGTAATTTAAGTTGTACTCGTCTCTTCGTGGAAGTGGAAAAACAAGTTCTTTGTGACCCACAATATTTCTTGTAAAAAAGATTTAAATGCAAAAGAAAAGGTATGAGAGAGCTGTTTTTGTCAATTGTATGTTTTAATTTAAAATGCTTGCGATGTTAACATAATTAGGCCTACATGTTTAACCGCTTTGCCACTTGCTTGAGCAACTTAATATATAAATCTATATATAATCTATAATCTATAAAAGACGCTGACAATAAAAATGTTGAAAATGCCACAACACGTATGTGTGAAACAGGCGTTACATTTGCAGCTATTTTAAGGCATGAATACTTTTTAAAAAATGGTTTTAAGGCAGGGGTGTCAAACTCAGTTCCTGGAGGGCCACAACCCTGTAGAGTTTAGCTTCAACCCTAATTAAACACACCTGATCCAGCTAATCAAGGTCTTCAGGATTACTAGAAACTTCCAGGCAAGTGTTTTTGGAGCTGGTTGGAGCTAAACTCTGCAGGACAGTGGCCCTCCAGGAACTGAGTTTGACACCCCTGTTTTAAGGGATACAATTATTGACTATTGAAGTTTTTGAACCCTGTTGTATAGTATATTTCCTTTTAAAATGAACTGAGTTGGGAGGTGCGGTGGCGGGGAGCATGCATATACACACATTGCTACAGTAGATTTGGTAAGAACATCTATGTGACTTCTAAAGGAAACTGATTCAGCAAAAGTTGGTCACATGGCGGCAGACATACTGTATAAAAATGTAAAAGTCTAAACAAATCAATTCACAACGCATCTGCAAAATGTATTGACCTGTACATTCCCGGTGCAAAATCAAAGACATTAACAGCACAATTGACAGATTTTTTTTCTCATCCTGACAAGAATTAAGTGACTAACGTCAAAAAAATGACAGTTAACTTCCTCTTTCTGCCCTAGCCACAGTTTCCTCTCCTCAACAACAGCCGCACACTTACCCTGTCAACTGACGCAGACATGAAACTCTGTGGCCAACCTACATTCTCAACATCCCGATTTACATAATACAATTTTATACAATATTGCATATGCATAACCTTTACAAAGACTGTAAAACAGCTGGACTAATGTATTAACCTCAGAAGGAGCCAAACAGACATAAGAAATATGGGAATGTGTTTGTGTGTGTGAATCTATGCATGCGCTAGTCTCTGCACATGTGCGACACCTTGTTTGCATAGGCAAAGGGTAAACCAACTCCAGGTTAGATGCGCTTCCTCCTTAAAAACACATTTTAAATAGTATGTCAGGAAATGGTTTCAAGTTACTGTCATCTAGCAACAACCAATACAATCCCAGCATGAACGCTCCAGATAAATTATTTGTTATTAAAGCAGCTATGTTCGTGATTTAGCATGGCAGCCAATTCAAATAATAAATAATAGGGGTGTAACAATGTATTAGTGTCACAATATATTGCAATGCAAAAAGGCAATATGTATCATGGATAGTGGCAAAATGTATTGTGTATAGTTCGCCCCCCCCCCCCCCCAAAAAATTCTAATATTGAGTTCAGTATCGTGATATGTATCAAATCGTGACATGAGGGTATCGTTACACACCTAAAAAATAACCATTGCCTCAATGCAGCAAAAAAAGTTGTATTTCAATTCTGAATGGATTATAAGCCTAGAAAGTGCAGAGAGCGCTCCCTTTATAATCACCAAAAAAAGCTGTCACCTCAATTCATCGCGATCTCACAAAGTTCCGTTATAATCAATGAAGCTGACTGAAGCACAATCAATCTCTTATTTAGAGGACATCATTTCTACACTTTGTTTGTTATAAGTTAACTTATAATGAGCATTTGCGAGCGTGCAGAACTTTGAGTGGATTCTAATTGAAACACGTCTAATTGTGTTCAAGAAATCATCTGATATGTTTGTGATTGGCAACATTGCTCAACGCTGCGAAACACGTTGTAAATAGAAACCTTTAAGAACACCAAATCTGTTTCGCCAATATTCTACTATTACGATGAAAACTGATCCTAGACCAGCAGTTATGGGCAGTTTTCCTCTAAAAGCAATGAGAAGCAGCAGCGAGTGGTAAATTGAGTGAGAAGATTCCACACTGGTCTTAAGTCCATGGCCAGAGGAGAGCTAAACCTTGCCCAGTCTTACACAAGCTCTCTTTCATTTAAAAACGCTCTTTGTTCATGACTATCGTTTTCAGGCATATTCCAAAAGTTTCTTATCCACACTGAAACGTCGGGAATTCACCCTTCCTGCGCATGCGTAAACCCTCACAACAGCTCACTGAGATCATACAGAAGGAAAAATAAATAATAAAGTTATCGCGCAATTCTTCTGGCAGGATCATTTTATTTAGCTAAATATCTCACCATTCACTGATGCGTCCAGGTCACCATCTGTTTGGTCTAAAGGCTGGTTCACACGGCAGGATAATTAGGCCGATTTTAGCCCCGATTCACCCCTTCCGACAATCTTAAGGATGCTCCGATTATCGTAAAATAATCTGATCAGATATTCCTGCCGTGTGTGGTGTGTTAAGGCTGCTCTCGTCTGCTCGGAAGGACGTCGGGACCGCTCCGATCTCAAATCGGGGATATCCAACATGTTGGATTTATTTGGCCCGATTTCTTCTCGTGTGTGGTGTCCCCCGAGCACGCAGCCTGTGGACTGTGGAGTGTAGCCAATCAGAAAGCGAGGTGACGAGGCGGCGAGGAAACACCGGGAAATATAATCAAAACAGCCGGCGGTATGGCGCACCAGAAAGTCCGGTGGACGTCAGAGATCATCGCCTTTTCTTTTGATAACGTTTTTTTTCGGTTAAAAACAAACTACAAACTATTGCCACTGCATCCTCTTCGTCCGCCATGATTGTTTACTCTGAAGTCACGTTTGATCTCGAGGTATTTTGCGCGATTTCCCGTCTGATCTGGGAATGCTCGGGAGTCAAATCGGTTCGTGTGTGATGTGTTGATTTTGCCGTGTGTCTGCGCACCACACACTGTACGACCAAAACTGTTAGACCCGTGATTTTTTATCCCCGTGTGTGGGGTCTCTCAGGTTTGGAAAATCGGCCGACAATTTTAAAATCGTCCCGTGTGAACCAGCCTTAAAACGCAACTGCTCTCATGCGAGTTTGGCAAATGAGAGTACATTTTCTGTCAACTTTGCAGGACTGTGATATGAAGAGTGTGCAAAGTAACATATTTTAGCAACTGTGTGAAAGTGAATAGCACATAACAGGCACAATACCGGTGTAAACCTGAATATCTATTGGTACAATATGCATCACATGACTAAACATGCGTCATCATTTTCAAGTACCTCCGGTTTCACAGTCCACACTACAACGCGAAAACGGCAGTTTAAAATGTATCCACTTTGGAGAGCGTTTTCAAAAAGCTACGTTTTCATTAATAAAAATGGCGTCTCATTGTGGACGGAAGGCCAAAACGGAGAGAAAAATATGCGTTTTCAAACAAAAAAGTATTAGTGTGGAAAGGCCTAAGGTGTTTCCATGACTGTTTATTGCGATTAAAAACGGTGTACGCCACATAGTTTAATGCGAATATGGTTACTACGATTATGAGCTTAAATCGCATCAGTTTGATCTAAATATTGCGTTTACATGAGATGGTTTAATCGCAATACTGCCAAAATTCCATTATAATCGCATTATGAGGGTGCATGTTAACGCACTGATTTTTAATAACTAAACCATTTTAATAATAACACTAGTTCCCTTTTTTCATACTGCACATTATAATATTGTAATGCCTAAATTGTAGCATTTTTAATGAATTATTTTTTAATCATTTCATTTCAGACAAAATAATACAGAATTTTAATATTAGCCAATAATTATGTGACCAAAATACAAATAAATAACCAAACATTTTTTTTTTTTTTTTGGCATAATGAGGAACGTTTCATTATAAACAAGCCCAAAATACACCTGGGATTTTTATTTTGAAATGCTTTACTTTCAGCTGCTCATTCAAAAAGATGAGGGAGATAAAATGTGCACTCATAACCATTCACAATATTTTACAGTATAGACAGCATAAAGTTATGTTAAAGTATAGACAGCACTGTCGTAATTCATCAACATTCCTCATAAGAAATCACGTCATAAATGTGAGGTACTCAATAATTGAGAAATGCTCTGAAACCGCAGTAACGCCATAATTTGAACATGCTGCGCTCACATCTAATTAATGGAATCATAATTTTTTTGAAGGTTAATAATCACATTAGGCCATATGGTGATTCCTGTTTTTCTGTCCCCAAATTTAAGAATGATAATCAAGACTTCTGCTATACTATTTAAGACATTCCATCAATATAAATCTATGTATTTTGTTCTCTCATTGTATAGTTCACCCGGCGAACCACAGCAATTTAAGATTGGTATTTTCCTTGCATATTGCCATATTTCTCTGCAATCACATTTCAGATAGCTTTAAGACACCACAATAAAATGACAGAGAATTTGAGAATAAAAAAAATAAAAAAATAAAAAACACAGAAAAAACAACTTTTTCTATACGAGTGAACAGTTTGTTCATATGACATGAATGTGACTTGCATATCAACACTTATGACATATTTGATATAAACGTGAGCTGTGTACCTATAGTCTGACGTAACTCCTCACACAGGCTTATATGAGGGAACTGAAGCATCTGTTTCCATTTCTTGCTCTTGCCTTTTCTGTTCCCACCCCCTCCTGCAAAGGAATCAAGCAAAGATCAAATTAGAGGCAGGAACTGCATACAGGCTCTAAAATGCTATTAGATTACTATCTTAACACAGGTGGGCTTTAGAAGACTGAATGGGATATGAATACGTATATATTATCCTATTATGTGAATAATAATAGGTCATATATTGGTAATTCTTCAATTAGGACACTTTTGAAAGCTTGAAAAATAAGACTTCTTCAAACTGTTTCAAGGATGTTAAAACATTTCTCAGATTTATCAAGTGGATTCTGGTATAATGCGTGATGGTATGGATGTTTGATCCTGTGTGATGGTAACAACATTTCTCTTTTTTAAAGAGAAGACTTGGGATGGCTAATACACCACATAGCTTTGAACTGGAAATAAAAAGACATTTCTAAAATGTTTAGAGACAATTCTAGTAATGACACTTAAAGGGATAGTTCACTTTGAAATTAAATTTTGGTATGTTTTAGCTTACCTCAAGGGCATCCAAGATGTAGGTGTCTTTTTTTCCGCAGTAGTTTCAATTTTGATATTTTTAGGTCAAACCGTTCTTGTCTGTCAGTCATATAATGCAGGTCTGTGGTCACCACCTCAAAGAGCATGCACAGAGTCCAAATTAAAACAATTCCCCGTCGTCCAAATTAAACAATTCCCCATCGTAAGTACACATTGATGGCCTAAGACACGAAACGAGCGGTTTGTGTGAGAAAACGAACAGTATTTATATCGTTTTTACCTCTTATACACAGCCATGTCCGAGTGATCTGATCTGACGTGTACGCAGACTGGTGCATAGATATATACACTAGATGTCGCCTTAAAGACATTCGTTCCAATGAACTGCCGTAGACAAGGCGACATCTGGTGTGTATATATCTATGCACCAGTCTGCGTACACGTCAGATCAGATCACTTGGACATGGCTGTGTATAAGAGGTAAAAACGATATAAATACTGTTCGTTTTCTCACACAAACCGCTCGTTTCGTGTCTTAGGCCATCAATGTGTACTTACGATAGGGAATTGTTTAATTTGGACGACGGGGAATTGTTTTAATTTGGACTCTGTGCTTGTGTTTTGAGATAATGACCATAGACCTGCATTATATGACTGACAGACAAGAACGGTTTGACCTAAAAATATCAAAATTGAAACTACTGTGGAAAAAAAGACACCTACATCTTGGATGCCCTTGAGGTAAGCTAAAACATACCAAAAATGTATTTCAAAGTGAACTATCCCTTTAATAAACCTACTCCGTGATCATGATGTAAAAATCATAAAATTATGACCAACCATATCCAAAATAGAAACGGTTTGCTAAAATGATTTCCGTGACGACAATGACAGCAGTTTTGCAGACAGTGATCCTTTATTATAAAATGTATGTATATATATATATATATATATATATATATATATAAATTTTTTTTTTTTAATGCACATACACACTACCATTCAAAAGTTGGTGGTCTGTAAGACTTTTAATGTTTTTGAAAGAAGTCTCATATGTTCACAAAAACACATTTGATCAAAATTACAGGAAAATCTGTAATATTGTGACATATTACAGTTTCAAAAACTGTTTTCTATTTTAATATATTTTAGAATGTCATTTATTTATTTGATGGAAAAGCTGAATTTTCAGCATCATTACTCCAGTCTTCAGTGTCACATGATCCTTCAGAAATCATTCTAATATGCTGATTTCCTGCTCATGAAACATTTCTTCTTATTTTGAAAACAGTTTTTGCTGCTTAATATATTTGTGGAAACTGTTATACATATTTATTTATTTTCATGTAGAAAAAAAGAATAGAAAGTTAAAAAAGACAGCATTTATTTGAAATAGGAATCTTTTGTAACATTGTAAATGTCTTTACTGTCACTTTTGATCAATGTAATGCATTCCTGCTGAATAAAATATTAATTTCTTTAAAAATAAATCTAATATATACATGTTTATATTTATAGTATAATTATGTACAGTAATATACATGATAAAATCTAAACTGCTCCATAATTTCTTTTTTTCTTTTTCTTTAATGAATAGAAAGTTAAAAAAAGACAGCATTTATTTGAAATGGGAATCTTTTGTAACATTGTATATGTCTTTACTGTCACTTTTGATCAATGTAATGCAATCCTGCTGAATAAAATATACATTTCTTTAAAAATATATCTAATATATACATTTTTATATTTATAGTATAATTATATACAGTAATATACATGATAAAATCTAAACTGCTCCATAAACTATACTAATGTGATTGTTACTTCATTTGAATCACGTGTTACATTGCATTTTACAGTTAATTTGCCATCATGATGTTGATATGCTCATTTACAGGTTCATAATTGTGTTTATAGGGTCTACTAGAATATGTGTACATCGTTTAATGTTCAAACACATTGCTTTTATTATCATTTGCACTGTTGCAACACCCGTTTTCACCCTCTTGGCGAATTCCAAACGATTCAGGAAGGGGCCATTTATAGTGAACAACTGAATCCTTTCTTTAAGGACGATGGTCACTTCAAGGAAGTAATTTAATCGTTATGGTCATGTGACCCAGGGAGACAAGTCCACGCAATTCATTTTTAAATTAAGATATGGCAGGAGAGTTGGAGTTAATGTAAACAGAATAATTCAAGTTGTTCAAGTGCCCTGCTCCCTCCAAAGTCCCCACGTCAAGGGATCTGCCCTTCGGAGTCAGTAGGGCATAGAGATGCTCACTTGCGATTGGAATTTGCCCACTTTAATCTCGATTGAGATTCCGATTCACAAGATCTCAATTCGATTTGATTCAATGATTTTTCACTGGCCCCAACACAGAAAAAAGTAATAAATGAATAAAATAGTTATTGTTTTTGACCCATGTAACTTTGTATTGTAAAAAGTAAAAGTTGACACCGAAATTTTTAGATACCAGTGAAATTTAACAATTCTCGATTCCAGTTCCAACAGCTAAAACTAGCTAACATACATTTCAAAGATTATTAAAAAGAAGTTAACAATCAATAATAAAAAATAAATAATTAATTTAACTACAAGCAATAACGCAAATAAATAAACACAATAGAACAAAGATACGAATGAAATAATCAGTGATTTTAAGTTTTTTTTTAGGTACGTCTAACTGTAGTTCTCCGGTACAGAAATTGAATAAAGTAGTCAAATGTAAATCTCTGTACAAATTAAATAGAAGTTAATCCTAATTGACGTTACAAAAACGTTATTCAGTGAAGAGCAGGGAGTGATTTCTTTGTCTTTTGTAGTTTGATTAACATTAAAAAACAGACACCAGCAGGACTATTACTCTGCTGTCACTTTAAGACTAATGCATGGATACAACATAACGATACACATGCATTCTTTCTCTACTGTTTACTTAAGCCAATGTTTACTTGCATACTCGCAAAGGCAGGCATTTTGAGATAAATCTGTGTGAATTTGTCCGTTTAAGCGCAGGGAGACGTGAAAAGAGAATTAATTGTATTATTTGTGCCATAACTGAGACATGCACACAAAACTTCTCACAGTGTGTGCGAGTTATCTTTCGCGTAAATGCCTTTAATTGGCAAGGCTTGAAAACGCGTGCAAGTGCTAAACTTTCGTGACCATGCAGCACTGGTCCGATCGGGACAGTTCCTTCAGTCCCTTCGTCTTTTACGCTGAAATCGACCACATTTAATCGAAAAATAATTTTTTTTGCCCAGCCCTATCTTTTTTTAGCTTTGATTACTTTAAAACCTGCCTTCCGAAAAGCACTGCTCTGATTGGTCAGCTGGCCCCCAGTGTGTTGTGATTGGTCTATTGCTGCCTTAGAGCTTGTGTCAGAAATGTAACGGCATACATAACCAGAGTATCTGCTTAGAGGCTTCCTGAGGTGCAGCTGTAAACACTACTGTAACTACGCTAACTATTGCACCAGTTTTACCGTTCTAAGATTGAGTCAGAGTCCGATAATGACAATCAAGAAGAACAAGCTGATCAACCCTAAACCATCTTTGGAAAAACCAGCGTCTCTTGGACATGGCGACAACATACTACTAACACAACTCAACCAGGCCTCAACCCCCCTTTTTTGCATATGCCTTAGGCGGGAATTATTTAAATGAGGAACATTGTGGCGTGTACGTTCGCATGAAAAAATTCAAGACTACAATGGAAGCATTTCAGGGAGTTCAGAAACAGTGCTTACTGATAGGTATAGAGAATAACTTGCTTTGGATTGACTTTGTGTGCTTTGTAACCTTGAAGACATTTTTCATGCTCAAACAGCAACATTACACTCTAAAGAAAGTTGAACACGTAAAAAAGAAAAATAGGACCCCTTTAAATTATTATCAAATTAAATTTGAGATATTCTGGTCTAACATGAACAGGCGTAAGATTTAGTCCCTGTTGTACATCTTTACATTCAGCTCGCATCTAATACGTCCCTGGATTGATTTCAGGAAAAGAATCACGCCAATGCCGTGAGAATGTCCTGCTGGCCCGCACTTGTCCTAGCTGACGTCATCAGGGCAGCTCGGGCTCCCCGATTAGAATGACTGGCCCAGGTGCTGGGCCCGGCGAGCTTGTCAACAGACAGCGCAGAGAAAGGTCAGGAAGCGATGCTGCGCGTGGGACACGCTCGTCGGGAATGGAGAGGACTCTTGTGAAAGCTACGGCCAGGTGTTTGCATTGTTGCTAGGTTATGAGCGAATTTGAAGAATAGATTCGGCGCTAATGGGATAGGACGGGAGGGCAGAAGATAAAATGATTACAAATGTACGGGAGAAGCTTGTGACTGCGATCTGATAAGAGTTCAAAACACGACTGTACGTCACAACAAAGACTTTCTCACAGAAGAGACTCTAGATGAGCCCAGTTGAGAAACCTCATTATCTTACATAATCAAAACCTGCTGTGAAAGCCCAGACTTTGCACCTCAACTTACCTCAAAGATATAACTCGACAATAATTAATACGTAAAGTCAGGCAGTGTGCTAAAGGCAGTTCAAACAAATGATCATGCTCACTGATCATGATGTAAAAATCATCAAATTACATTTTTGACCACAAAACTGCCACTGAACTGTGATAGTAGAGATGTGCCATGATAACAAATATAAACTTTTTGCTAAAATGATTGTGGTGATGATAATGAAAGCAGGTTTGCGGACAGTGATTCTTTACACAGACATAAAAATGTTTTTAAAAAATTGGTAACACTTTAAAATAAGGTTAATTTGTTAACATTAGTTAATGTATTGACTAATAATGAATAATTAAGACATTTGTTACAGAATGTCTTAATCTTTGTTAATATTAGTTCATAAAAATGCAGCTGTTCATTGTTTGTTCATGTTAGTTCACAGTGCAAAAACAGCAATATTGTGAAACATATTACAATTTAAAATGTAATGGCAAAGCTGCAATCATTTCGTAATGGTCAGAAATAAAAAACATTTCTTATTATAATCAATGGAGAAGACAGTTGTTCTGCTTAATATTTGTGTGGAAACAGTGTTACATTTTCCCCAGGATTCTTTAAATGAATAGAGAGTTCAGTAGAACAGCATTTATTTTGTAACATAAGTGTCTCTAACGTCACAGTGTGCTATTTGCAATTCAAACAAATGGTTTGCAGTGGCGAGTTTACAATGGTATGGATACAGTAGCAAACCTCTGTCATTATCGTTGTGGGAAGTTGCCAAGATGCAAATGGCTTGTGAAATATACTGTTTATGCAGCAGCAGTGCAGAGGTGAAGAGGTTTCATTCACTGTGTGCAAAACTTGCCTCCAGCACTTACCAAAAAGGCCCTGCTTTCATCACACTATTCACGATATAAATCACCAACAAAGTATAGAACATAACATAGCATATAAAACACTCATCTTCCTTGTTGTGCTTTCTGTTTAACAGCTCTTCTGAGAAAAAGTGGAACGAGCCCTATAAACCCTGTGGGTTCCCAGCATTGAAATGAAACACCTCCATTGTTAAAACTTCTATTAAACTTTTGACAAAATCACACCGGAACATTCAGATCTGTGTCGGTGCTGCCACTGATTCAGAGAGCAGTTTTCATAAGGTACGAAACAGCTTCACAGTCTTTTCAACCACACAGTATCATTGTTTCTGTGTTACAACAATTCAGATTATCATCACAGAAGTGCTGGGACAAAAGTAAACACTGATGTCTACGGTAGCGAATAACGATCAAATAGCGATTGTATCGATTCCATCGTTACGCCACCAGGTGGCGACAAGTGGCTGTTACATTTTTTTTAGCCTATGTCATTGAATAATTTATTCAAGAGATTTGTTCAAAAATGCTGATTCATCTAGTAATGAAACAAGTGAAATCTTTATGAGTGAGTAGGGCTGCACGATTAATCGCAATTAACTAGTGGCGGATCGGATCATTTTTCGGATCAGGAAAAAAAAAAAAATTTGCACGAATGCACGGACCAAAAAAAAATGACAAACATTCGGTTTCCTTCTCAACCGTTCACTTATGACATAAACGAGAGAATATTGCCGAGACGGGCATTTAGACGGGTATTTTGACGGGCCTTTATAACCCCCCTGGAGCCGTGTGGAGTTCGTTTATGATAGATGGATGCACTTTTTTGAGCTTCAATCTGTTGGTTGCAATTCAAAGGAGCCGTTTTATTGGTTGGCGCATAGCCAATGATCCGATTAATCGTGCAGCCCTATAAGTGAATCATTCATTCAAACCGATTTTTTTTTTTTTTGATTAATCAGATTATTAAACATTTTAAATAGATTGTAGCATTATTACGTTATTTTGTTTAGTTGTCTATTCAGAATCATAGGAGAATCGTGATATGTAAAAAAAAAAAAAAAAAAAAAAAGGTTGATTCTTAATTTATCCAGAATCGTGCAGCTCTAGTAGAGAGTATAAGGGAGTAAACAAGAAGTTAAATATGTGTTTAGGGTGCATTTAAAGTGAGGTCAGATTAGCAAAATTTCGACATTTTCAATGGCATCAAAACCATGCAGCTTTATGTTGGTCAGCACAGAGAATTTGCGTGACCAAACTGAACGTGCAAAAACTGCGACTGCGAGAGGAATTTGTTTTGCCCTCATGTGAATTGCATATTTTTCTATTGGAATGACTCGATTTTGTCAGCAAAATTTCACCATCCAACGGATAAATTGCACTTTCAATGGAAGTCTGCTTTACAGACTTACTCCAAAATGTAAATTCTGTCATTAATTACTAACCTTCATGTCGTTCCAAACCCGTAGGACTTTCGCTTATTGTCCCTCCATTGACAGCTACAGTACGCAACTACCAATTTAACGCTTCAAAAAGTTCATAAAGAGATCGTTAATCTAATCCATATGAATTGAATACGAGTGGTTTAGTCCAAATTTTCTAAAGAGACACAATCACTTTATATGACGAACAAATTGAATTTAGGCTTTTATCCACATATAACTCTGTTTACCACAATTCACACATCAATTGTGGTAAACAGAAGCTCAAGTATGTTCACCTGACGTGAGAGAACCAATGAGGTTCATTCTCGTGTTTCGCTTTACGTTTGAGCTTCAGCAAGAACCAATGAGGTTCATTCTCGTGTTTCGCTTTACGTTTGAGCTTCAGCAAGAACCAATGAGGTTCATTCTTGTGTTACACTTTACGTTTGAGATTCAGTAAGAACCAATGAGGTTCGTTCTCATGTGTTACGCAGCATGTTTGAGCTTCAGAAAGAACCAATGAGGTTTGTTCTCACGCATCAAGCAGGTTCGGTTGATCTTCTGTTTATGTTCACTGATCAAGGCTTATATGTAAATAAAAGCCTAAATTCAATCTGTTCATCATATAAAGCAACTGGTTCTCTTCAGGAAATTTGGACTAAACTGCTCAATTCATTTGGATTAGTTTTACAATCTCTTTTTGAAGCGTAAAAGTGGTAGATGCGTAGACTGTAAATGGAGGGACTGAAAGCTTTCAGATTTCTTCATTTGTGTTTCGAAGATGAATGAAAGACTTACGGATTTGAAACAACATGAGGTCGGATGAGTCAATTTTTGGTTGAACTAACCCTTTAAACTTTAAAATTGCCATGAAACAGAAGTTGCGATACTCTTTTCTTCCCAATTGTGATGTATATCCAAGTGAAACATGAATTGATTGAAAGGTTTTGGTTTGTTATTGGTTGATCTCATGTGAGTGACAGGTTGACCAGTAATGGTGTCATCAGAGAAGAGGAGAGATGTCGCTTCAAGTTAATTTGATTAAGGATTACGGGGGCACATTATTATTATTTTTAATCAATGATGTGCGCAGATAAATAATTTATAATAAATACTACAATATTACAATACTGCAAAGCCAATTTTGATAAGATAAACAAGCAAGTTTCCCAAAATAAAAATGAATGTAAGTACACCATAAATATAGAGCTCTGTCTACAGATAAGCTATTGCTAAATATCATCTAAAAAAAGGAGGAAACAACACATTAAGCAATCATACAGCAGTGACAAAACTGAAACCATCTATGGAATAAGACAGCTTTCAACATTTTAAAATGTCCTAATGTTAACAACTGTCATTTGTAATACATTGCCTGGGATATTTAGTATGGGCCTGACTAAAAACTTTTTTTGGTGTATTTTGAAAATGAATGTAAAACTATAAAAATTACCATATGCTTCTTACACTGATTGTATGTATTATTTCATACTGAATAAAATTAACTACAATCACATCGATCTTTTAGAGACCTTGTGGCTGCCATTGTTCATTTTCGTAACAAATGTAACGTTAGTAGCCCAAGTGTGCAGCGCAAGACCGTTCGAACACGGACGAGAGAAAATACAGCAGGATTCCCTCATGTTTGAGAAATACACCTGCAGAAAAAATGATAAACAACTGAAAGTGCCTACTAGACACCATTTTTGACTATCAAGTAGGCAGACAGATCACTATTTTGAAAAACACTTTCAAAAATCAGAGGGTCGGTTAATTCAGAGGTTCAGTTAATTCAGGCGCTTATCTCGAGCACACAGACTAATGACTGTTGTCAATATATAACACTTCAGACAACACAGTGTTTATCGCTTCTCCTTTATGCGGAAACTCTCTAGAAATGTCGTAAAATAAAACCCAAACAGGGTTTTTTACAGAAACGGAGATGTTTTTTTGATTGACAGGTCCATCTTTTTTTTGCTCAAGGTTAGGAACACAACACAAAGCAGGCGGCGAGCGAGCAACACACCATGATTAATGTGTAACTCTCGGGTTGATTCTTAAATGAATAAGCATCATAACGCATGCATTCTTTGCATTTCTCTTGTCTTTTTTGGCCTAACTTCCTTTGGGGGAATCCCCCATCGTTTTGAGCCAGATAAGCACGGCGTTTGAGGAACACAGCTGTCAAAAGTGACAATGATCAGGCGGGCTGTCATGTCTTACCTTCTCTCGCCTTCAACAGAACAGTGTTGGCCACGATATTCTCGAGCTCCATGTTTCCTGGGTTGCAGGCAGGCAGGCACCGCAGGCCCAACCTCGTCGCCGGGTTGGCAGTGTATGTATGTGTGTGTGTGTGTGTGTATGTGTATGTGTGTCCTCCCCCGCTCCCCCCCACGGCGGAATATTATTAACCCTGAATTACTCTCAGCTCTGCCGTTTCGCTCCTCTGATTCCCCGCCCAGAAGCTTCGGACTTGCGTCGTAGAGCCTACTATGGCAAAGGCTGAGCTCATGAATATTAATGAGACATGCTGACGTTGCGTGGTAACCAACCCGGAGCGTCCTGCTTGAACGGTCCTGTGGAAAACAAAAGAAGAAGAAGAAGAAGAAGAAGACGACGACGACATTAAAAGAACATTACTTTCCCGCTGTATGTGATTGATTTAGCATGTAAAACGAAGAACTGACATATTTTCAATCAGGTGTACAGTATTAGTATAATAACAAATGATAGATGTTAGACTAGGCAATATTTGAAGGCTTAACGTTATATAAATAATACTGTAAGCTTAACTCTTGAATATTCATAATATTCATATATATATATATATATATATATATATATATATATATATAGTGGTGGCCACAATTATTGTTTATATTATTTGTAATAAAAAATTTTTTTAAGTCTCTTCTGCTCACCAAGGCTTCATTTCTTTTATTCAAAATACAGCAAAAACAGTAATTTTTAAAAAAAATGTTATTTATTGCTGTGATCAAAGCTGAATTTTCAGCATCATTACTCCAGTCTTCAGTGTCACATGATCCTTCAGAAATCATTCTAATATGATGATGTCATGCTCAAGAAACATTTATTATTATTATCAATGTTGAAAACAGTTGTGTACAAAATTTTTTTTTTCAGGATTATTTGATGAATAGAAAGTTCAAAAGAACAGCATTTATTTTAAATAGAAAGCTTTTGTAACATTATTACTACCGTTAAAAAGTTTGGGGTCAGTAATAGTGTACAAACATTTTTAGGACAACAATAATGAGCATTAAAACATATATATATATATATATATATATATATATATATATATATATATATATATATATATATATATATATATACTGTGTGTGTGTGTGTGTGTGTGTGTGTGTGTGTGTGTGCTTTAATGCTCATTATTGTTGTCCTAAAAATGTTTGTACACTTGCTTTAGTAAAAAGTCTATAAAACATCGACCACGTGATCTGTTTAATATTCATGACCAAATCTTCGCCATAGTAGGTTTCGTTCTTTCTCAATCAGACTTTTGAATGTTCGTGCTTGTCTTTTGTAAGATACTATAATATGTTTCCGTATCCCCATATATATCTGCTTATTATTATACGATGTTTTATTATTATTATTATTATTATAACGCTGAATATATAAGCTGATCACTGTCTATTTATCAATATCTGTCTTTTCTTTGATGACATCAACAGATTTTCTTTTTCAGACATCTGAACTTTTTTTCATATATTTACATGAACTGCAGATTAAATGCACTCGTTACTTGTGCGTTTTGCAAAGCTTAGTTTATATCTCCATCTAGAGGTAAAACGGGTAACTTATACATCATTATTTAAAGCCTTTATATATATAAAATAATAATGATGGTTATAATAACAATAAATATGAAAATGAATAATAAAAATTACTAATAATAATAACACGGTGAAGTCAGGGGTGAAAATGTCATCTAAATGTTGGGGGGGGACAATAAACATAACATTTCTCAAGAGCAATTTTTGAAGGGGACACCAATAATACAGGCAAAATATACTTGCAAGGAAATGTGTACAGAGAGGAAAGCCTTACTACTATTATTAGTGTAGCATGGAGACCATTCCATTATCCTTCTTCTCAAAGTTTCTTTCTGGTTCAATGGAAAAGCTGACTAAATTGACCAAAAAATTCTTCAAAACAAATTTTTTTTATTGCAAGGTTTTTGAAGTTCTTTACACAGTCAACCCACCAAAATACAATGGAATTTGAACTTAACTTCAACATTTATTTATTTATATAGCACATTTAATAGCAACATTGTTGCTTCACAGTTATAATTAAAAATACAGTATATAAAAACATTTACCATGCCTAGCAAATAAAGGCATGACTACACTCTTTTAGAAATACACCCTCACACAACTGTATAGTGAGATCAGTATAGATGAGAAAGAGAGAAAAAAAAAGTTATTACTTTAAGTTTTCAACTTAACTTTAAAAGTAATGAAAAACGTCAATATTGTGAAAAATTTTCCATTATAAAAGAAATAAAATGATTTTGTAACAAATAAAATGATTAGGTTATTAGGTTATAGCCACTGCTCTATATGTAGTAATAAAATATAGCTGTAATTTAAATCTAACTTGCATGACAGGACAGGCACTAAACAAAAGGCTTATGTTAAGGCTGTTCAGCCTGTCTTTGTGCACTGTTGAGTCTGTCTTGGCCCATTGTAGCCCTTAGCCACGTCTTCAGTCTCCGTAATGCACTGAAGCTCCTCTCAGCTTCACATGAGGACACTGGCACCACCAACAAAATTCTGAACAGGACCTCAACTTGGTCAAACAACCCCCGAACCTCCACTGGCATTCCCCTTAGGTAGGGTGACCATACGTCCTGTTTAACCAGGACATATCTGGCCAGGATTTCGAGATCGCCCAAAATGCCCGGGATTCGGCTTTTGCTTTCTACAGTCACCATTCATTATGTTTACATTATTACGTTATTTGACACTGACACGTACGTGCCAGCTTTGCAGGTCATGCATTCTGATTCACACGGATCCCGATCGAGACGAAAACACAGGAATTTTCTTAGCAATGCTTACACGCACATCAACCGATCACTTGTTTAGCGTTCATGTAAACACTACATTCAGATTAACCAATCGGAATTAATTCAGTACTACTGAATCAAAAGGTGTACATGTAAACAAAATGAATGCAAAAGCCG
Organism: Leuciscus leuciscus; assembly: GCF_965113295.1. Taxonomy (NCBI): domain Eukaryota; kingdom Metazoa; phylum Chordata; class Actinopteri; order Cypriniformes; family Leuciscidae; genus Leuciscus; species Leuciscus leuciscus. The sequence continues at coordinate 13,564,504 of NC_138740.1, forward strand.
AATCACGGATATTTTGGGCGATCTCGAAATCCCGGCCGGACATGACCTGGAATATGGTCACCCTACCTTAGGACATCTGCTGCCTCTCCACTGCTGCCACAGGGGTATTTCTGGCGCAAGAGGGGCAACTGTACTGAGAGAGAACCTCTATGCAACTCAGGGTATTTAACCATTGAATCAGTTAACACCCCGGTCAAAAGGACACTCTCTAAGTTTTGCAGAGTCTTTAGACTGTCTGGATTGAAACGGTCACCAAACTGAACCTCCACACAATCCAATACTTTAAAGAACTCTGCCCTGTAATGATCCACTGCTTTGCCAGCAAAGCGCCTTGAATTTGCTGTCTCAGTAGAGTCAACTGATTCAGTGGAGTTAACCAATGCTGTAGCTTTCTCATACAGTTCAAGATAGCTCTTGTCATTTCTCTTTCCCTGAAGAGAGGATCGGACACAATCTCCTGCAGCCTGCATAGAGACAGTCTGGGTCTTCTTCTGCAGTGAAATGTTTAGGCACTCAAGCTCTCCAACAACAGCAGAAGCAAGTGTGAGGCCCAACACAGTCAGTTGAAGCTGTCCTAGATACACTTTTTGCCATCTCCTCTAGGCTGCCAAGTGCCCGCTCATACTCCCCTAGCACAGCTAATATAGCAGAATTGCGCACAGTCCACCTGGTTGGACATAGAGGTTTCAGTGTGGTAATGGGTACATTTTCAGAGGTAACTATGTTTTCAAACATTCTCTTAAATTTTCCTGACTGACTTAAAAGGATGTCTAACTGGTGGACCCAAGAAAGGCAGTCCCGGATCATTGGTGAGGCTGAGCAGCCAGCCTGTGTGATTAGACTGTGCACCACAATGCACATAGAGGGCTAATGGCTGCTGCTCCCTCACTATTGCCTGTGCACCGCTGTACTTTCCTGCCATGTTTGAGGCGCCATCGTAACTCTGCCCACGTAAAGCAGACATGGGCAGATTGAGCCTCAACAGCACATCAGTTACCATCTAGGCAATGCCCTGGCCTGTTGTCTCTGACAAACTGTATAATCCAATAAATTCCTCATGTGGAACAAGGTCATGGTCCACATAGCGCAGACGAGAAGGGTCTGACTGCAGACTTGCCCTTGCACGCTCAGACACCAGCGCTTCCTCTGCAAGTGACGTCACTTGCAATCGACGCATGTGTGGCTCGTGTCGGATTGAGAACAGCTCCCAATGTTGTTAAAAAATCATTTCTGTAAGTATATATACATATATAAATATATACTTAATGTAGATAAGTATATAAGTATAAGCCATGGACAGATTAGAGAAGGCTGAGTTTCCAGAGGACAGAATCGATGCTCTGGAACCCTTTTGCTTCAACTTTACCGAAATGAATGACATGCAAATGTTTCTTGAACATGTAGCTGATGTCATGGAACTAAAGGTAAACTGTCAAACTGCAGCAAAGGAACATCTTGGAGACACAGAAGAAGACAGACACTTTCCTGCTCAACACCAGAAATATCCTGGGTACCATCAACTACTGGGCTGGAAGACCTAATCTCCAACAAGGGCCGGAGACCTAATCTCACTTGCAATGCCACGGATTATTGTATTGGCCATAATTTTCAGGATTTCATTCTGTGATTCAGGGCTTGTGCCATGGTGCAATCTTTTAACCATTTCAATAAAATGGGATCATCCTCTTCTGCCCTAAGTTTCAGAAGCTGATAGAGATTCCCACTTTCATCAGTATGGCCTCTTAAAGATTGTCCCTGCCTTGCCACATGCCGTACAGAGCTAACAATTCTATTCAAGCAATGTCTTGCCACCTCCTGCTGTTTACCCCATGCACTGGATAACTGTGCGCTGATTGGGTTTGACTGATGTGCACTCACAAGTCACATAATGTCGGTGGGCTTGGGAGGTCTGGTGTGCTGTACATTTTTCAATGGCTTTTTTCCAATTTCTAAAGCCTGTACTAATAAAAGCAGCATCAGGTCTATGACCTAAAGAGTACTGATTTGAAACACCTTTGCTGCAGTAAAAACACAAGACCCCTCTTTCTGATGGACTGTAATGTAGCCATGGAAAGTCTTGGTAACATTTCTCTTGAAATGCCAATGACTTGTTTGGAAGTATTTGTTTCTCGATACACTGGGGATGTGGTTGGTATGGCTTTGTGCAGTCACTGAGATCTGAACTTTAGACTGTGCTCCTGTCTCCTGTGCTGGTGCTGGCAATATTGTCTCCTTGTGCTGCTTTCTCTGGCTCTCTCCCTGGTTCTGACCCTTCCTCTACTCTCACTTACCCCTTTTCCACCAAGGCAGAGCTGGTGCTGGTTCGGAGCCAGAGCCTAGTTTCAAATCGGTTCTTTGTTTTTCCACCGCCAAAGCACCAGCTCCGAACCAGTAAAACTGGTTCTTAAGTAGCACCAAATCATTGCAGGGTCTAGAACGGAGCCAAGAAAGAACCGCTTGCGTCAGAGGCTGAGGGCGGGGTTTCCGTGGCCAACAAGACTGAAGAGAAACTTGTGACCGCCATTTTTAAATAGCAGCTAGTCGAGCTAATAGCAGCTCGATTATAATATCCGTCTATGTAAGTTACGGCGAGCTGCACGAACGCGTTGGATTCGCCGTGTTTGGATGCCGATTTATTTTCGCAAACCCATGAGCATCCATAGTAACGCAACGTCTATTATTGTTGATGCCTTGTTCGAGATGCATCGGAGCAGCGTGGACCGATCAGAGCTGCGGGAGTGTTTGGAGATCATACGACTCCTTGTGCTTTTTGATCGCTTTCGCAGTGCTTTGATTTCATGTGCTGATCGTTCTGCGAGAAGCCGATGCATCTCGAACAAGTCTGGTGTGTTTGTGTTTGGCGCTGCCGGACTAGCGTTGCTGGGCAACATGATACGTATGCAGTGACGTAAGATATAGCTCTGTTGTGGCTCTCTGGCCGGTGGAAACGCAAACCGGTTCTTAGTAAGCTCGTCAGTCGAACCAACTCCGAACTGGCAATAGCTCTAGCTCTGAACCAGCACCCGGTTCTTGTTGGTGGAAAAGGGGTAAATGTCTCAGGACAGTCTGACTCCTGGAACAGAAGATGTGTTGCATACTCCTAATAACTACCTCATCCAACCCAATAGCAAGACTTCTAAATAAAGACTCTTTTTTTTCATAACACTTGTTAAATTGGCTGGTCATACTGTAAATTGTCGAGTCAGTGGTGCTCATCTGCTAAACAAGCACACCTCCAAAAAACATTAACAAAAGCTCAACACACTTACCTGAGATTCTAAACCTGACTGTCCCTGGTCTTCCTGTCCCTCAGTACTTTCTGTACACTTTGCCTGTGACACCATGACGTTAGTATTTCCATAAGCACCCATTCTTATAATGATGTATTGTCTTAATTTTGTATTTACTTGGCGTTTTGGTGCACTGAAAAATTATCTTATGTCCGTTTTTCTTTTCTCTGTCATTTTACCTGGCCAACAACACAAAGCAATAGTTGTTTAAATATGTTAGGTTCATAGGTTCACCACGCGGTATCATAATAATTATTCAATTATCTTGCGTCCTTCACATAGTATTTTAGGTTTTGTCTGGGACAGACCTTTTACACATTTATTTTTAAACCTAATTATATGCATGCGTCATCTTTTGTGTAAATTTCATAAATGTAATCAAATTAAATTATAATAAGACACAAAATGGCTGTATCAAAATATTTGCAATGGAGAGGAAACACAGAAGCTGCATTTGAAGTGGCATTTAGATGCTTTTACACAGACATAAATAATATTTTGATGTTTTAAAAATAAAATGTTGAATATTTATATTTGAAATGATTTAAAACATGAAAAAATACTTTAAATGTGAAATTAAAACCGCAAGTAGGAGGCAGCAAGTCACTGTTAATGAGTGAGTCATTGAGATTCAACTGATTCGTTCAGTAAGGAAACACCTCGGTGTGTTTCTCAGAGACGCAATTACAGTGCCGTGGCTTAGTTTCCAACTATTTTCGTTGGTGAAATAGAGCTAAAACAGGCTAAATGTTCTCTAAAATGTACATCACTTAATATTAACTTCTTGTTTATTAAACTTTTATAAAATCAAAATCACATTTATCATGCTAATATCTGGAGAAAAACTGCACTGAAAAAAGAAAAATGAAGAAAAATTTCATGTGATATTATATTAGATGAACTATATTAGTTGTATAATACATCTGCAATGCTACCATACACCCATTTCTAATGGATGAAGCCTTGGCCTGGGAGAGAGGTCATCAGGTGGTGCCCAAACTTCACTGGGTTTTTCGACCCTTAACCACAACACCCTCCAGTTGGCGGGTCAGCAGTGACTGGCCAGGTCACTGCCCCTCTCCTCCAGGCTTCCAGCTTGTGCCCTCTCTCTTGTGCCAGAGCCAACAGGAGGCTCTCTCTGACGCTTCTCCCAGCCTACGAACGGCTGCTTTCCTCAAGTGGCCTCTCAATCCAACCTTTGTCAATAGATTCCACACAGATTGAGCTGAGAATCCTTGACATCCGACTTCCACCGTCATCAGCCGTGTTGTCCACCCCTTGTCCAGGCAGTCTTGGACAAGTTGCTGGTATTTGGCTTTTTTCTTCTCTGCAGCTTCCTCACAGCCCTCCTCCCACAGCACCACCAACTCCACCAGAATGATCTTCTTTCCCTCTGGAGACCACATGATAATGTCGGGCCTTAGAGTTGTGGAAAATACTGCCACGGGGAAGTGGAGCTTCCTCTCAAGATCAACCTCCATTTCCCATCTCTGGGCTGACTGCAGGAGATTCTGCCTGGCTTGGCTGTGGATGACAGGTCTTTGGCCCTCTTTCACAAAGGCGATGGTGCTCAGCAGTGGTCTTACTTTGGCTGGTTGTTTCTTCTTCCTTTCTTGCTCAATGCTTCTCAATGCAATCTTACACGCTGACAGAATGTGCACCATTGTTCCTTTCCCACCACACAACCTGCACAGTGGGTCCTCCCTCATCCCCCACCTGTGCAAATTGACTGGGGTTGGTAAGGTGTCATACACTGTTCGGAGTAGAAAGGATTTACGGAAGGGCTCCAGCCGCCACAGTTCACTCCATGTGATTGTTCTCTTGGGGAGGTTCCACCTCGTCCAGGCACCATGGGTTGCGAGCCCGATGGATTTTGCTCTTCTCCCTTCTTCCTCAAGATTTCAGACTTCATCCTGGATCATGGTTCTCTTCTCCCTAGGGGTGGACTTTGACCACTGCTGGAAATGTGCTGTTCCTAGACCCTGTCTTCCAGTGCAGGGTTTTCCGATGATATCTTTGGTTATGAGAGAACATTCTGCCTGGATAATTGCCGTGCTGGTGGCCCACTTACGGCCAGATCTTGTTCTGACTCCTGCTTCCCTGGTGAGTTGGTCTTGAGAGTCCCTATATGTCAGGGACAGTCTGCATTTGGCGACTTTAAACTCCTCCACCACTGATGACAGGGGAAGCTGGAGCTTACCTTATGTAAAGCCCCAAGGATTTAAAGTTCGGGGGTATTCCCAACCATCTTCTAAGGTGCCTGTTGAACTTCCTCTCCATTTCTTCAACAGTTGATAGAAGCACCTCATATACCGTGAGAAGCCACATGAGTCTCAGGAGCAGGCCATGTTGGTAGATCCAGCACTTTTATTTCCCAGGCAGGCCAGACTTGTCATTCTTTTTCAGCCATTCTTCAACTTGTTTTCCAGTCCTGGAGATGCTGTTCCTGTCTGACAGGGAATCATCATACCACTTTCCAGGGCATTTAATTGGGTTCCCCTGGATGTTCGGGATTACTTCCCCTTGAACAAGTAGCTTGAACCTTCCAGCTGTTTTGCCCTTTTGGATCACCAGGCTCCTTGATTTCTTGGGCTTGAAGACCATCTTTGCCCAAGTGGCCATGCGATCCAGTTCGCTAGGACCCATCTTGCCTGCACTTGAGTTGGTGTTATCACGATCAAGGTCAAGGTCATCCATGAATGCCCTGATTGCTGGCTGTTGACATCCTGCTGCGGTCTTCGGCCCTCTTGACTTTGTACTCGCTGCAGAGATGATCAGGTTCATTCCCATGATGAACAAGATGGGAGAGATTGTGCATCCTGTCACTATCCCCTTTTCCACTGGCTGCCACTTGGCGGACTGGAATCGTAGCTTGATGTCTCTCAGATAACTGGTGATCATGCCCTGGATGTTATGTGGGATGTGGATGTGGTAAAAGTCCAAAGCAACTTGGATCAAGGTATGGGAAATAGACCCATATGCATTTGCAAAGTCAAGCCAGACAACTGTTAGGTTGCCTTTCTTCTCCTTTGCTTCTTGGATGAGTTGGCTGAGAACCCCTGTATGCTCCAAGCACCCGGACAACCCTTCAACACCACTCTTCTAGATAGAGGTGTTAATATATCCATTCTGGGTCATGTAAGCATGCATTCTCTTCGCAAGCACAGCAAAGAAAATCTTTCCCTCCACACTAAGTAGGGAGATAGTTCGGAACTGGCTGATCTGTGTGGATCCCTGTTCTTTGGGCACAAAGCACCCTTCTGCCCTTCTCCAGCTTGTTGGAATGGTTCCCTTGGACCAAATTACCCGCATAAGCTTCCATAGCCTTCAGAGGAGCTTAGGGCATTTTTTGTATACTCTGTACGGTATACCGCTGGGACCTGGGGCAGAAGATGATCTTGCGTGCTTGACTACCTCTTGAATCTCTCTCCATGATGGACACTCTGTGCTGAGGGATGTAGTAGGTGGGTGTACCATGATTTCCTTCCAGGGCATCGTCTCTTGTAGGGTCACTGAATGCCTCCTCAACAGACTGCTCCACCACCTCTTTGGAACTTGTTAGCGTCCCTCTGTTGTGTTGCACTTGTTTGCCAAACAATTAAAGGGCTTGTTTAATTTTCATTTGAATAAAAGATAAATTAATGTTTTATTCCTTCATTTGATTACCAGAAAAATTTAAATGCACAATACAGAATTTCTAATTAGATATGTTTTTGATTAAACCATATAGACAAAATAAAACAGAAACCGGGTAAAACTAAAATGGAATTTGAAGAAAAAAACATTAACGTTTTTTTTTTTTAAAACATTGTTAAACTGTTAATACATTGTTGTTTCACGGTTAAATTTCATGAAAAGTTTCATGATTTCAATAAATTACACATGCTTTTTGATTAAACTAGATATATTGTAAAGTGTTCTTATATCCTTAAGGTTGGCTGCACTAAGAGTTTAGCTTTCTTGTTTTCTCCCCCTCTTCACATTAATAATGTATTAGTAAATGTCAAAATGAAAATGAACTAAGATTAATAAATGCTTAAGTATTGTGCATTCTTAGTTCACAATTCATCTTAACTAATGTAGTTAAACTTATATTAACAAATGAAACCTTATTGTAGTGTTACCAAAATATCTGTAAAAAAGTGTTGGTGTCAGATTCCAAACAGTGCATTGAGAAGAAACTTCGGTTTATGTTTGCTCATAAGTAACATCCCCACTACAGTAAAATGTTAAGAACTACCATTTTAATCACATTACACAGTGATACGCTTTAATATTTTTCTTTCACTAAAGTGCACCTTCTCTAAAGCAGATTGCGTTACATTCAAGAACACAAGACGTGCAAAAGACAATTAATTAAGAAACCGCACTTATTTTACAGCTTCTCTTATAACGCTATAACGGAGTTCCTCACAGGAGTGTTAAAACCAAATAAATCTTAATTTTAATTTCAGATTGTAACTTACTTACACGTTGTCTCCGCGGGTGTAATGTGTGTCGGTGGTGTTGGAGAGTGGACCAAAGCACTGATAGGAAAGGGAGGGGGGACTCAGAATGTTTAAAACGTATTTTGTTGTTGCCCCGCTTGCATTTGTAAATGGTCAAAATATGCGAACTGCGTCCTCCTCGTGTCTCCACTTAATAAAGGTAGCATGAATGAAACTTAAAGTCTTCTCTATCCACACTCTTCTCCATTAGCGATAACACATAAAAAAAAAATTGATAACATGATATTTCACAATCACTACTAGGCAAAGCTTGTCGTCTCTCCACCTTTGACGGCAGGTGGCGATATGGAACCAGGTCGACGTAAATGCCTTTGGAGAAGAAGTCGTTACTTCCGCGTTCCTCAAACACGCGTGTCGCAGAGTAAAGACAGTTGTTGACTGGTGTTTTAATTTATAATTATGGGTAAACTCAAGAAACAAAGTAAACGTAACACGTTTGATTATAATAAAAACAAGAAGAACCTGAAAAGGAAGCTAAGAAGAAAGGAGAAACCGCACATTGAATGGTAAGTATAGGGACATGCTAAATCATATGCCATCTAGAAAGGGCTTTTTGCTAACAATGTTTTTTTTTTTTTTTTTTTAAGTTATTGGCATGGTTTCACATATAGGGTTAAGATTAGGCCTTAGTTACACTTAGGACATTTAAATAGCTTGTATAAACATGCCGTAGAAAAAGAAAAAAACATTACTGGTGTGCATCTTGAGACAAAACAATGGCACTGACAGATTTTAAGATATAGCCTATCAGTGCAAGTTGCACAAACATGTAGGCTATTTTAGTCTGGGACTCGATTTAAACCTTGTCTGTGAAACCAGGGGGAATGATTTAATAATTAAGACTATCCCTAAAAAGAAATGCGTGTAATTGAATGTGCATTTATAGTGTTCTTCAAATATTTAAAGTATTTTTTTTTTTTCAAAACAACTGTACCTGCAGATAATATACAGTATGAACTAAATAAAATTCCACTCAAGTGTACTTAAAGTGTACTTGTTTAAATCATGTTTTCATAATTTTTTGTCTTGCTTTAAAGTACACTTATTTTGATGCATTGACTAACATATTAAAGCACTTGTAAAGTATTAGATTATAATTTTAATTGTAGTGTGTTATTCTATTTTGCATTTAATCTTATTATATTTGATGTATTAAATTGCAACTTCATCATTACAAAAGGATAATTAACAAATATATTTAAATGCATGACACAAAAGTTTCAATAGAAACGACATTAAACTAAAACATATTACATACGCAATTACATATAAACATGTACCTAAGTGTCAAAAAAGCAGTTTCGTGGCATTTAATTTAAATGTAATTTACATTCATTTTGCTACAATAAAGTATTTTATTTTTTAACTCTTTGTGTGTCAATTTAAAACAGTTAATCTGAGGTCCTTAGAGGACAACAATCTGTGTCATAAAAAAAATGGTCATAAAAAATGTAAACGTTGGAGCACAGACTTAAGTTTGGTCTCATTTTAAAGGAGACCCTTGGCATATTATTGTTGTATTTTATATAAATGATATAGTTTATAACATGTTAAACTGTTAGAAAATCAAAGCCATAAATCTAAACAAAAGTTGTGTTCCAAATTTGAGGTTGATATCTCAAAAAATTCGCTTTCAGTAAGATTTAGTTTGGGCGCAGAACCACTTAGATGCCAGCAAAGATGGGATTTGTGATTTGCAGAACATTACTAATTTTTCTCTCTCAAAAATGACACACACACACAATTTTGTTTAGTACATATACAAACCACTCTCTGACATCCACACCAACAAACCCACACAATTATTGCTAAATAATTTATCCAATTGTCCATAATACACCGAAGCAGAAAACATGAAGTTAGCTTTATAGGAGCCATCTGGTAAAAAAAAAAATAGTACAGATTTTAATTGTGAAGCCTTGCCAACAGAATGAAAGCCTATTATCAAAGAATGCATACTTTTATAGTTAAATGGCCCTGGGATTGAAACATTTTGGTCTTTAAGGTTTTGAGTGCAACTATTTTGTGTACCTAGTGTAAAAATAGATTTATTAAAGCAGGGTGAAAGTAAAATTCCAATAAAAAAACAGGAACATGACAAAAATGTCCTTAAGGATGCCCAAGGGTTAGTCTTTTTAAAAGTATGCTCGTGTATTTTCACAAGAGTGATAAAATCTGTTGTTGACTTTTACTCTACAATGTTATGCAATTATGAAGTTTATCATGAAACGGGTTATCTAACAAGTCCTCAGATCCGTAAAGCTTGGGATGAACACAAAACAGTGAAGCAAAATCTACAAGACATGGGACTGTCACCTGGGACCAAGGGCATGCTTCCTATTAAACCTAAAAAGGCAAGTATCAAGCTTGAATCACCGTTACAGTGTGTTTCTACAAATACTGCCTGATCGGGACAACCAATTGCTTTAATCTGATGTTTCAGGACACAAAAAGTGAACCAATGGAGGCAGTTGTGTTGAAACCCTATGTCATTAAAGGTACGTTTTGAAACCAGTGCTTATGAAATCTGTTATTATTGAGATGTAGTAATATTTTCATGCACTGCCAATATGATTTGGTGTTTTGCCTGCAGAAATGGAGGCAGAGGCCAGTGTCCGTGGGAAAGACAAAACCACGTGCTCCACCGACATGATTGAATATGTTCAATACATGGTGAAGGAACACAACGAGGATTACAAGGTCAAAGAGAGCCGTATTGTACACAAATAACACTCTTTAGATAGAGTTCATGTAACTGATTATGCTTTATTGACATTTCAGGCAATGGCAAAGGACGAGAAGAATTACTACCAGGACACGCCGAAGCAGATCAAACGGAAAGTGGAATTATTCAAACGGTGTCATCCTGGGGAATATGCCGCGTTCATTGCGTCTCTGCAATCTCGGAAGTCTACGTGATGTCACGGTGAAGAACTGGGGTCTCAAACTGCTAGTCAGAATATCACCTCTTCAATCCTGCTCCTGGAGACACACTGTCCACCAAGTTTATATCCAACCTGCATGTGAACTTTTTTTTATTTTTATTTTTAAGGGATCCTGAAGAGCTTTATTAGCTGGTTCAGGGTGTGCTAGTTTAAAGTTGGAGCTAAACTCTGCAGGACAGTGGAAGCAGTGTTGAAGTGTCTTCAGTGTCTTCAGGATGAGAGGATATCCAACAGTTCCTTTCTACTATGGCATCTTCAAGAACATGTTCACTTTTAAGTGTTTAAATGAATCTAGTGAGCAAATTGAGTATTTGTAGATGTATATAAGCTTTGCATTTGTAATTGTATGATGTTGAGTGAAATGCAGACATATATAAACTCATAAATTACAATGGATTAATTCTGACTTTGTAATGGATGTCTAGTGTGTTTTGGCAAATAAAATTAATACATGGGATTGAAAACAACAATCTGATACAGTGTGACATGAAGGAAAAATCTGGGATATGTTCAGCCATATCGAAATAATTTAGAGGTGTTTTTTAAAGAGCTTTATTGTGTTACTACCGTTCAAAAGTTTGGGGATAGTATTTTTAATGTCTTTTAAAAGACTTGCGCTCACCAAGGCTGCAATTATTTGATTGAAAATACAGTCAAAAATAGCAATATTGAGGAATATTACTATAATTTGAAAAAATGGTTTTCTATTACAATATACTTATCACCTTTGATACTTTTTTCAGGATTTGGATTTAAAAAAAAAGAATTTATTTAAAATAGAAATATTTTGTAACAATATATACTACCGTTCAAAAGTTTGGGTCAGTAAAATTCTTTCTTTAAAAAAATAAAATAATAATAGGCTATTTTTATTAAGCAAGGATGTGCTAAATTGATCAAAAGTGACAGTAAAGACTTATAAAAGAATTTCTATTTTAATTAAATACTGTTCTTTTTAACTTTTTATTCAGCAATGAATCCTGAAAAAGTATCACAGGTTAAAAAAACCCTGTTTCTAACATTGATAATAAATCAGCATATTAGAATGATTTTTGAAAAATCATGCGACACTGAAGACTGGAGTTATGGCTGTTGAAAATCCAGCTTTGCATCACAGAAATAAGTGATATTTTTACAGTATGTTAAAATAGAAAACCATTATTTTAAATTGTAATATTTTTCTGTAATTTTGATCAAATAAATGCAGGCTTGATGCGCATAAGAGACTTCTTTAAAAAAAAACATAAAAATAGTAATGTGTCCAAATTTTTTGACCAGTAGTAGGCTACTGTACAATTATATTATTGTTGCATAATTATCAAAAATTTTAAAGTCCTTTCACCTGACCATTTCGCGTGTTGTTGTCCGCATACACTTCACATAATAGGCCTGTAGGTGGCGCCTGATGAGCTTCATTCAACCAACTATGATAGTTTGATCAAATGGTAAACGGTGGATCAAAAAAAGTTACTTGAGTTACCATTAATGCGACTTTTGGTGCTGGTTTTGTGCAATGCTTTGTAGTCAATTAGCATCCTGAAAATGAACCTGGGAGCAGGAAATGTGAAATCTGCGTGGGGAAATGTTTCGTCCTTGTGCAAAATACCCCAATCACGCAGATTTCTATTGAAATTACTGGATTTTGCCTGCAAAGTTTCACTGAAAAATGTTAAATGTGACCGCAAAATTACACCAACATTAGGATAAATAATGTTTTAAAAAATTTAATCACACGATTTTATTAAGGTCTTTTTTATCTGACACGTCAGTTGTTTTCTGCAGTATTCAACATTGTGCCAAAATGACGTTGAGGGTTTGTACATGTTTTCAGTGCTGTAGTGCTCCTGTAGACACTGTTGTTGCTTCATCACTTCATCTTATGTCACATGCTGCATAGCATGGTTGTGAATGAGTTCAAATAAAAAATCTTCACAGCAACTGTTCAGCGTTGCCAAATCCTCACAAGACTGTAAAATACTGCATTTGCATTACATTCATATTTCATTTGTCCATGTATCTCCAGGAAAGGAGTATCTGTAGCCAGTGTACTGTAATTTGCAATTAATATGGGGTAAATAAGCTGTATTTCAAGAGACTTTTCATATAGTTCTTCTTTCATACCACTAGCTCTTGTTGATGCTAATTCAAACCACTTGCATAACCAGACTGTATTGATTTCACAGGCCTTATTTTTGAACAGCTGTGCAAATTCAACACATCTCAGTTGGAAGCCTGAATTACAGTTATAAAAAGAGAATTATCTGAGGCATCCACTATCAACAGCACAATCTGACATGCTGGAGGCAAAAAGCGTTCAAGGATTAGTTCATTCACTCACGGAATGTCCCTATTTAAAAAAATAAATAAAAAATAAAGATTCTTTTTCTCATAAAGAAAATAAATATTGAATGTTTTTCCATTGTGTCATTATTGTCATGATAATTACAGACATGCCCTGAATTCTCATATCAATAAAATAAATTAATAATAATTTGTCCTGAAGTATAAACATATTTTTAAATTAATTTGTGTTTAAATCAGACTATTAATTATATACACATATATAAATATATATACATATATGTACACACACACACATATATTTATATACACATATATTCATATATACACTGCCCGGCCAAACAAAAACAAAAAAGTCGCTGTTTGGATTTCCAAAGGCAAATACTTAAAAGTCAGTGATTGGATAATTATTGCAGTGATATCCAATAATTTCCTTGTTTCCAACATTAATAATAACTAAGCATCAAATCAGCATATTAGAATGATTTCTGACAGGTTCATGTGACACTGAAGACTGGAGTAATGATGCTGAAAATTCAGCTTTGATCACAGGAATAAATTACATTTTAAAGTATATTAAAATAGAAAAACATTATTTTAAATTCGAATATATTACTGTTTTTTCAGTATTTTTGTTCAAATATATGCTATGCTTGATGAGCTTTGGAGACTTCTTTCAAAAACATTAAAAATAGTCATGTTTCCAAACTTAGTTTTGACCGGTACTGTATGTATATATAGCATTTCCAAGCTAAATACTTACAGTTGCAAGCAGGAGAACGTGTCAGCAATACATAAGTTTGTTATTGGAAATATGACTCCACATGCAGAGATAAAACATAATATATAATATAATACACTCTTTGTAATACTGAATATAATCATATTCATGAAAAGTAAGATATTGTGCGCTGTAACTAGCAGCAATAACGCCCACATCACCACAGTACTCATTTTGTTCAACTCCTTAAGTAGCATAATCCTGACGGAACCGTTCCTTACTTCTCACACGATTCGAGGAAGAAACCCATACATGGAATGACAAAAGATCCCTTTGCCAGTCTCTTGTGGCACCGCAGTGCCAACCAGTCACACCAATGTCAGAAGCAGGTCCTGGAACTTTTGGAGGCCGCAGGTTCTGCTTAATCCGTCAGATCCCAACTGAGCTTCCAGCAGGAAGAGCTTCCTCTGATCCGCCACAGAGCTCAGGGAAAGAGCCTCGTGCAGCTCCGGGACGCTAACAGCATTGGGCTTATCCTGAATGAGGATATAAAAAGCATTTTAGTCAAGATTCACAAAAAACAGGGAGCCTACTACTCTATTAAAGGTATAGTTCACCCAAAAGGGAATATCCAAACCGGTATGCCTTACTTTTGCAGAAAACAAAAAAATAATTTGGTCCAGTGCTGCTTTGGACCCGTTTTATTGTATGGGCAAAAACAATTTCTTCAAAATAGGGTGAGCTATCCCTTTAACTAGAGGGGGAAAAAACACTGAAAATCAATATGAAGCCTTTCCGACACTAAACAGGGTTAAAGTTCAACTATGAACTGAGGCTTTCGGTCACCTGCTTGTTTCCCAAGACCACCACTGGAAGATCAGCGTCTGCTTTCAGCAACCGATGGAGCTCGTCTTTGGCCTCAGGGAGCCGGCCTCGATCAGAGGAGTCCACCACGTACACTAAGATGTGTGTTTTCCTTAGGTAATCCACCCAGTATATTCGTAAGTCTTCACCACCTCCAACTGATGGGACAAGGTGATTGAATTAACTGTGATGTGTTATTACTGCCAGAAACACAGATGAACAGGCTTTACGGAAATATGAAATGGCTGGTAAGGCAATAACTGAGTCATTATCACTTGGAGAGCAAGAACTTAAGTATCCCACATGAGGAATATGAACATACTCTTCTGAAAAAGAAGTGTGCTTAATTGTATTGAATGTGTACTTCAAAAACTGTACATGCAAATATACTATAAATGTTATAAAAAACTTTAAGACTGTGTTTCTTGACATTTAAGTACACTTTTAAAAAGTGCACTTTATAATAATTTTAATATTATTTTGCTGAGCTTTAAAGAAGTATGCTAATTTTGATGTGTTGACTAACATGTCAAAACACATGTAATGTACTTGATATTAATGCTGTCTTCGTGTGCTATCGGAATTATCGTACTTCGTAACCAGGAAACTCGGTAGTATTGTATTGAGTTTCCTTGTTAAAAATTGGCCATGAAGTCGTATATACCACTGGGAAACTTGGGGATAGTTTTGATACCCAAGTTTCCGAGTTGGGAGTGACATAAACTTTAAACATGGTGGAGGGGAGAACGATTGCTGCAAGTAGTGCATATTATTTACATATATGAACAATCATTTTAAACGTATTGTATGCTTAATATATAGTAAAAATAGCCTGTGTTTGTCCAAAATATCTAGATAGTGTGTTGAATGTTTATATGGTTGTCAGTGTATGGGGCGCAAAACATAATTTTGGTAATATAACATAATCATAATTGTAATTGCAATATAAATGTTAGTGTCTTGAAAACATTACATTCAGTTCAAACTAGTGCTGTCAAATCTATTAACCGCGATTAATTGTATCTAAAAAAAGTTGTTTACTTACATAAAATATGTGTTTATATATATATATATATATATATATATATATATATATATATATATATATATACACTGTATATATATATATATATATATATACACTGTACAGTATATATATTAGAGCTGCACGATTCTGGATGAATTAAGAATCACGATTTTTATGTTTCAAATAAAGATAATGATTCTGAACAGACAACTAAGCAAAATAACATGTCATTTACTAGAGGTTCTGACAAAATGTCAATTGCTGCAGTCTATTTAAAAATGTTTAATTAATCTGAATGTTTTTTTTGTTTTTTTTATCGGGTTGAGTGAATGATTCAATGACTCAATCATAAAGACTTCACTTGTTTCATTACTGGATGAACTAGAGTTTTTGAACAAATCTCTTGAATTAAAAATTCAATGACTCATACATACTTCACTTGTTTCATTACTGGATGAATCAGCGCTTTTGAACAAATCTCTTGAATTGATGATTAAATGACTCACTCATAAATACATTACTTATTTCATTACTGGATGAACCAGAGTTTTTGAACAAATCTCTTGAATGAATGATTCAATGACTTACTCATAAAGACTTCACTTGTTTCATTACTAGATGAATCACTGTTTTTGAACAAATCTCTTGAATGAATGAATGATTCAATGACTCATAAACTCATAAATGACCCGGCATCCTGGCCAAATTTGCCCCTTGGCCTCTGTCCATCATGGCCTCCTAATCATCCTCATATACTGATTGGCTTCATCACTGTCTCCTCTCCACCAGTAAGCTTGTGTGTGGTGGGCGTTCTGGCACAATATGGCTGCCGTCGCATCATCCAAGTGGATGCTGCACATTGGTGGTGGTTGAGGAGATTCCCCCCTTCCATGTAAAGCGCTTTGAGTGCCGAGAAAAGCGCTATATAAATGTAATGAATTATTATTATTATTATTATTATTAAAGACTTCACTTGTTTCATTATTGGATTAATCAGCACTTTTGAACAAATCTCTTGAATTAATGATTCAATGACTCACTCAAAGACTTCACTTGTTTCATTATTGGATGAATCCGCGTTTTTGAACAAATCTCTTGAATGAATGATTCAATGACTCACTTATAAATACTTCACTTGTTTCATTACTGGATGAATCAGCGTTTTTGAACAAATCTCTTGAATGAATGATTAAATGACTCACTCAAACACTTCACTTGTTTCATTACTGGATGAATCAGCACTTTTGAACAAATCTCTTGAATGAATGATTAAATGACTCACTCATAAATACTTCACTTGTTTCATTACTGGATGAATCACTGTTTTTAACAAATCTCTTGAATGAATGATTGTCTGAAAATACTTTTTGTGAAGCCGTTTCATACATGATAACGTCTCTCTCTATGTCAGCGGCAGCGCAAACGCAGATTTAATAGGTTTAATAGACACAGGCGAATCGTTGTCATTTAGGAAGAGATTGCATGGGTGTTTGAATCAAGATCGCGATCTTTTAACGATTAATCGTGCAGCTCTAATATATATATATATATATACACACAGTATATATATATATATATATACACACACAGTATACTATATATATATATATATATATATATATATATACACACAGTATATATATATATATATATATACACACACACACATATATACTGTATATATACACTGTAAATATATATATATATATATATAGAGAGAGAGAGAGAGAGAGAGAGAGTAATATATAAACACACATATATTATGTAATAATATTACGATTAATACGAGATTAATCTCGATTAATCGCATCTAAGATAAAAGTTTTTGTTTACCTAATAAATGTGAGTGCATGTATATTTATTTTTATATATATATATATATATATATATATAAATAAAATTTACATGCACACACATTTCAAGATTAATCGGTTTGAACACAGATTATTTCCATATTAAGTACTCTCTAAAGGATGCTAAAGTGTACTTGTTTTTCACAAAGGTATGCAGGTGAATATGAGGAAAGGGTGATCTGGCACCAATTCGTACTTTCCAGGAAGTCCAGCTGGCACGCAGGTGTGTGTAGGCTGATGAAGTTGAAGCCACGCGTGGGCTTTCGGTTGCTCGTCCTGTGGCCCGCTCCACTCAGACCCTGCAGAATACTGCTCTTACCAGCGCCGTCCAACCCAAGAACAAGCACCTGCTTCTCACTGCGCTCCTCCTCCTCCTCCTCCTCCTCCTAAACATACACACATTCATGGAAGAGAAGGCAGGGAAATGAGCAATACAGCAGGACTGGATTTAGAGTCTGTTTTTCCTGGGATTTTCGCACATAAAGCAGGGATTAATTTTGCAATTTCTGCAAATAGTCATTGCCTTTGCCATTATTAATTAGGGTATTAGTTGTGTAATAACATACAGACCGACCGACCCCGTTACTGTTACTTTGGCTATTCTGTTGCTGTTGCAGAGAAGAAAAAAACAGGCTTATGCCTGATTTATTGTTTTTAACAATAATAACAATCTAATTTTGCCTGTCATCTTCAAGAAGCACTCTACATTGTCATACTGTTTTTGTGGCACTGTATATTCATGATGAATAATCCATATACTTTACCCACTATCATGAACTTTCATGATCTTTTCATCATAAATCATTTTGTTTACTGGTTTGACTCATTCATTGAAATGAACCAACTCAAAATCACCTGCAAGCAAGATTTACTGTCCCAAGATCAATATCTAGCTGCTGGCAGAAATATCATAGACCTGAGCATTACTAAATATTATTATTTAGTATTTACATTTCCATATTTATTCATTTCCATGACTTTTTTTCCATACATCATTTTATATCACGATATGTAAATTCAGATATTTTCAAGTTGTTCATGAACTTGGGAACTGTGTAGGCTATTTAAGCTCATCTAAACACAGTAATGTTTTGATAATAAGCAATAATTCGTTTGAAACGGTTGTTTTGTTCTCGGGTATCTTTTAGAGATAAGTATTAAAAAGCATTGCAAATAAACAGAAATGAACATAATTACTTTTATATCATCTAGATACTGTGACTTCTCAAAATAGAATCCAAATGCACACATTTGCACACAGCATACAAAAATCACACAGACATACAGTCGCTACGTAGTCTGCTCAGTTCAATTAACT